>NC_092806.1:135626362-135960529 GCF_040954645.1 Diabrotica undecimpunctata
CAACATAAAAAGCTTGTAGATATATTAAAAAGCAAAAATATTGACAGTCGTGATATGAAAATTATATCTAACTTATATTGGAATCAAACTGCCAAGGTAAGAGGTGACAACCAGTACACCCAAAATATCAAAATACA
This sequence comes from Diabrotica undecimpunctata, assembly GCF_040954645.1. NCBI lineage: Eukaryota > Metazoa > Arthropoda > Insecta > Coleoptera > Chrysomelidae > Diabrotica > Diabrotica undecimpunctata. The sequence goes on from NC_092806.1 coordinate 135,626,500, forward strand.
GAGAGGAGTCCGCCAGGGTTGCGTGCTGACCCCACTACTTTTCAATGTCTACAGTGAAGCGGTATTTCAAAAAGCGCTCTCAGACTCAATAGAAGGTATATCTATTAATGGAGAACTTTTGAATAACTTACGTTTTGCAGACGATATAGTAATAATGACGGATAACAACAATGATTTACAGAACGTAATGCAATGCCTTAATGAACGCAGTCATGAGTATGGACTGAAGATAAATTTTAAGAAAACTAAATGCATGATCATGACTAAATCTGCTCATGCAAATATCCAATTGACTATTGAAGATACTGCAATTGAGAGTGTAAATAACTATAAATACTTAGGAACATGAATAACATCAGATGTAGACCAAACCAAAGAACTTAGGACACGCATTGAAATAGCACGTGCATCATTTTTAAACTTAAAAAGTTTCTTTGTTGTCGGGGAGAATGCTTCGATGTTACGTGTTCTCTACTCTTCTTTATGGCTTGGAAGCGTGGACACTAAAATAAGTCCATCCACTAAAACAAGTAATCTAAAACAAGTAATCTGAATAAGTTGGCCGCCTTTGAATTTTGGTCTTACAGAAGAATCATTCTACGAATATCATGGATTCAAAGAATGTAAAACGTGGAAGTAACTAGAATGATAGGAAATGGGGCGGAAATAATATTAACTATCAAAAGACGAAACTTGAGTACTTAGGACATGTGATGAGAGGGAAAAAATACGCATTATTACAACTTATTATACAAGGCAAAATCCGAGGAAAGCGAAATGTGGGAAGACGAAGAATATCCTGGCTTAAAAACTTAAGGGAATGGTTTGAATGCAGTAGTGCAGAACTTTTTAGAGCGGCAGTCAACAGAGTCCGCATAGCCATGATGATTTCCATCCTTCGATAGAAGATGGAACTTAAAGAAGAAGAAGTTATCTAAAATTTTTTACGATAACAGTTTGATTTCAGTACAAATTTTTAATGACACGAAACATGCAAATACATCTTTTCTTTGGTCACGGTATTTTTGTGATAAGATATTAAGCGTAAAAAGTGCCTCCCTGGTTCCCATAGCATTTCTAAAACCAAATTGGGTATCTTCGAGATCTTCTTCCCATTTGCGTCTAATTCTGTTGTAAAGTATTCTTAGGAAAATTTTAAGAGTGTGGCTCATTAGGCTAATTAATCGATATTCTGAGCATTTGTGTTTTTTAGGTATTGCGACAAAGATGGATTTGAGCCAATCTGTGGGCACTCCGCTGTTATATATTCAATTAAAAAGTCTTACTAATACTTTTATGTTATCATCCTCTATTAGTTGCAGCAATTCAGTTGGTATACCATCTGGACCATAAGCTTTTCTAATTTTAGCTTTATTTATAGCGTGTTCTACCGCGCATTTCATAATTTCTGGGCCGTCAGTACAGTTTTGGTAGAATTCGACAATCTGTTCCTTTTCCTCACACAATGTTCCCTAGACTACTGCATAAAATCACTACAATTGATTAGTATAGAAAACAATGTAGCTCTGAGAGATACCTCAACTACCATTCTTACCACAAGTCAAGCATGAAAGTTAGTTTAGTGAAACAAATGACCACAAGAGTTTGTAAACTGGCTGACCCTGTTTTTAGAAAGAAGAATCTCAACATCCTTTTATAATTGTTCCTAGATAATACTTACCCCGAATCCTTACTCAGAAAAATCATCTTTAATACATATTTAACACACAAGAGAACGCTCCCCAAATTACAGAAGCTATAAAAGTTTGCTCTAATTCCCATTCACTGACTAATAATATTTCTAAAATCTCTTTTGTATCATTTTCATTGTACACATAGGATACATTGATAGGACAAAAAGAGTACCTACTGTTTTTCCTATCTTTCGATGCATACCCAAATAGTTGTGTGTATTCTAACCGATTAACGTTGATTACAAGCATTTACGAGTTTTTACCAGACTTAGATTTACCAGTTCGAGAATAGCACTATACAAGATGTGATAGCCGCAATTGAAAACACCTGTACCCTAATCTATCAATCACTAAATTACATGAAAATTTCAACACACATTCTAATAGTAAAGTCTCATGGGATTTTTTCGAAGATTTAATGAGGAATTTAACAATTTCTTTGAATATGCCAGAAATGATATCCAAAAATTCTGTAAACCAGTAAAAAATTCCTAGTTAGCATAAGGCAAGCTGAACTGAAATCTTCTCATAGATATAAAACGTAAAATATTTTTAAAAAGAGTTTTAAAACTCATAAAACTGGTTATCTCAGGCAATATTAATTTCTACAAGAGAACCCTTTTTTATGTCAAAAATGTGACTACCGCTAATCGTCATGACACTGGGAACAGACAGCAAGATATGGAAATGGAAAATGATGCTGATATATACGCGTATGAGTAAAATTTAATGTGTAGTAAAAATTTTTAGAACTACATTTTTGGCGTAATTCCAGTTTTTAATTTTTATCTATTTTTTTTGTTTAGAAAAAGTAGTTAAGTCAAACTTTCAAACATTTAAAAATAAATATAAATGTGACTTAACCACTTTTTGCACTGACCCCTTTATTTGTAGAGTATTGTAAAGCATCTTACTACCTTACGTCCTTAACTCTCTTTTCTACTTTTCTACCCTTTTTAACATTTTTTAATTAAATCTCGATTCATCTCGAAATCATCCTAAATATTTCAACACTCAATGAAATAGGAAAATTTATTCTAGTTATTATCAACTTTGTTTCCCAAAACTTTTGACTCACTATCGTAAAAATCTTTGTTATCACCACGCCACTGACAAAACAAACTACAAAAAAAACTAAACCATCATTACGTGACGTTTATTCAGATTAAGATAATGCTATCGTTAAGAATATAAAAAAGGATGCTAACATCTTCTTTATCAAAACGAACGAAAAATTTTACGAAAACCGACATTATGCGACCAGTAATAGTTCTTGCAATCATTTGCGCTATATCTATAGCGACAGTTCTTGCTCAGAACGCAGATCCTGCAGTGGAAGTTGCAGATCCAGGTAAGCTATGGATAGTAATTATTTATTTAAAGTTAAATGTATTTTTTCCTTAGACATAATGCTTAGAGAAGTTAATTTTAACAATGTTTTCGTCATTTATAAAATTTATACCAGTTTTTTTTTCTTGTTACGTCTACCTTTGTAATTGCTTGTAATAACAGTAATTTGTTAATTTTTCTGATCTTTTGGTATGATTCTACTGTTGTAGATTCATTTTTACGTCTCTATTTTTTCTTGTTTATTACATTTCTATTTTTATTATTTCTTTCAGTACTTTTTGCTTACTAAGTTCCTTCCAGATGCCCTTGTATCGTTAAACTGGCTCTTAAACTTCTCATTATTTCTTCTCATTGGGAATTCTGCCCCATTCAGAATTCATCTTATTAGATTTTTGAAGCTCAACTTTCCCATCGGCTTTCAATATCTTCGCATATACATTTTTGTAGCTTCTTAACAATTTTCGATGATAGTTGAACCCAGCACATGGCACTATCTGCTCGGTCTAATTACAAAGTTTTTCACTCTATTCTATTACTTTTTAATCACTAGTTCTTGTTCTTCACAATCAACTTATATCTATAATAATAAGCACTAGCATCGATGACAAGAGATCTTAGAATAATCAGCAATCTGTATTATGGACAAACAGTAAAATTCAGGACAGAAAATCGGAGTGAGCGAAGACATTGCCCCTACTTTTTAATATCTCTTTTGAGTAGATTATCAGAGTATCTTAAACAGCAACAGATTCACTTGGAGAGAGGAAGTGAAGACAAAATGTGAAGACAAGAAGAAAGCATTTTTACAATACAGAACACAACAAACAAACACAACAGGCATATTACCACTATAAACGAATAAGAAATGAACGAATACTTTAGTTAAACAAATAAAAAGGGAACACTGGCAGACCTTGATGGAATACAGAAAACAGATGGAATACGACTTCTACCGAACACAAAAAAAAGAAGAATGATCAGAGGACATTCAGATCAGAGGGATAAACAAACTAATAAAAACGAAACGCATTCAGAAGAAAACATAGATAGACTACTTTTGATCCCTATTTGCTAAAGGTGACGATAATGAACCACCAACACCAGAGGTGACGAAAAACGAAGGAATAAATATTGAGAAGGAAGAGGTAAAGCAAGCATTAAGGAATTTAAAAAAAAGAAGATTACCAGGAGAGGACAGAATACCGAACGAATTCCTAAAGTACGGAGAACCAGATCTAACCAAACAAATATTGAAACTAATCCAAAATATAATAGAACAAAACAGAATTCCTAAAGAATGGAGATCAAGCATCCTAATACCTCTCTTCAAAAAGGAAGACAAATTAAACCCGGAAAATTACAGAGGAATTAATTTATTAAACACAACACTAAAATTAACAACCAAAGTGATAACAAATAAACACTTTTAACATTAGCAGAAGAACAACAAGGTTTCAGGTCAATAAGATCATGCACCGACGCTATATTTATAATGAGGCAAGTGCAAGAAAAATCATTAGAATACAACAAACCGGCATATCTATGTTTCGTAGACCTTAAGAAGGCATTTGACCAGGTCAAATTAAAGGACGTTATCCACTTATTTTACGCAAGAGAGATACCTCTAGGAATAATCAAATCGATCGAAAATATTTACCAAAACAACACAATAAAAGTAATCGTGGAAGAAGAACTAACTGACCCTATTGAAGCTAGCAATGGGATAAGACAGGGAGAATAGAAAATAGAGCCGCAGGTTGCCTGAATGAAACAATATGGAGAAACAAAAATATCGAAAAAGAAATGAAAGGCAGAATTTACAAAACAGTCATCACACCAATAATGACATACACGGCAGAAACACGACCTGACACGGAAAGAACAAAAAGGATGTCGGAAACAGCAGAGATGAAAACACTTAGAAAAATTGATGGCAAGACACTATGGTACAGAGCTAGAAGTACAGATATACGACGTAGATGCAAGGTGGAGAATATCAAGAACTGGGTAAAAAATAGAAGAGTAGAATAGAACGATCATATAAGCTGAATGACAACAAATAGAGTAGTAAAGACGACAAGAGATGGTTCCCCAATAGGAAGACGATCAGTAGGAAGACTACGAAAACGAAGAAATGACAATTTACTGGGGGCACATTGAAAAACAGACAGAGTCATGGCTACATGAAAAGAAGAAAAGGAAAAAGAGAAGACCTTTTTATGGTAGTCCTGTTCCTGATAGGATTTTCTAAAGGTATGCATATACAGGGTATCCAGAAAGTTTCCTGTCAAACGAAAATCGCAGATAGTAAACGTGGCCATTACTGTAGCAAAAGGCATACACGATCAGTACCGCTGCTGAATTATATTATATACCGGTCATAAAATGGTTCTATATGATCATAATATACTAATCGTATTATTTTGCAGTTGGTGTGCTTTGTTATTAGTAGATCTGTCTATCTCAGACTAACGCATTTGCCGTGTCGATAGAATTCTCCCCATTTCAAATAAGTCTTTTGGCATCAAAAATCTTTTAACATAGCAACGTAAAAGATCTCTGTATACTTTATGTTTATATTTAATTCAAAAGATTCAGGCTACTAACAAAACATATTTTCCGTTTCGGAAATACTCTTGCCACCTAGTCTAAAAACTATTGTTTCTAAACCTAGCTGTTTCTAAAAACATATGTTTCAGGTAGATATGAGACAAGTAGTAATAAATGCACTGTAGTTTCAGACAATATGTTCAACCATTTCTTCATGCATTTTTTCAGAATTTGCGTATTGCTATGTCTACTTTGCTAATTTTATAAAAATGCTACCTGAATGAGAAGTGCCCAGTGAAACATCTATGATTAATTGGAGTACAGTTTTCTGAATCTCTAAAACTATTTTTGCGTAGCAAGCGCAAGGTTGTAATAATCTATCAATTTGTCGTCGGCCTGCAATTTTTTCCCAGTAGACTACACTCTCCACCTTTCGCATTTTGTGGAAACGATCTTTGTGAGTGGCAATAATTAGACTACACTAATTATGTTTGTTGGAGTTTGTATACAATGACGGTATGAAGTTTGTTTTAAGATATTGATTAAAATTACGGCGGTTGTAGTTTTTATTCTGTTTATCTCAGATTAAATATTGACCTAGCGCATTATTTTTTATTATTTGATTTTTTAGTCATAGCTATAGTTATAATTATCTTTATAGTTTCAATATAAACCTTCGTTAATTTCGTGTTATTTTCCAAATCTATATTTAGTTCTATATTCTTGTGTATGCTTTTTTGTTTAACATGCATTTAAACAAAATAAATTATTTAAAACGTTCTTAACGATATGTTCTACTTTTCTAAAAGTGCTAGTTTAAAACCATATAACTGTATTAATAAACGATCCAGTATTTCTTAACCCTTCTCTGTTTTATGTTCAACTACTTGTTAACATTATATTTTTATTAGATAAATTTATATTTAAACTTTTAATCACTAATATGTTTTTTAGCTTCCAGCTTGGCATTAGCAGCTGAACCATGTGTAAATGATGAACAACCTCCAGGCGAACCTTTTCCAGACATTCCAGCAAATAGCACTAATCGAAACGAAACAAATGCGGTAAATCAAAATAATACAGTTGATCAAAATAAAGAACCAGAAGGGTCAGGCAACAACAGTATTGTTGAAAATGGTAATGGTGCCGATAATAATACGGAAGCTCCCATTGACGCCATTGAAGAAACCAATGCTAACGCGGATAGTGTCCAAGGAAACGATAGTAATGGTGTAACAGAAATTAATGGTAATTCTGATAGCCAAACGGATGCTTCTCAACCAAATGGTAGTGATGCCATAGCAGAAAATGGTACAGGTAACGAAAATGGAGCAGCCGCTGAAAGCAATGGTAACGCAGACAGCCAAACTGAAGTAACACAAGTGAATGATAATGAAGTTAATACGGAAAGTAATATTAATGAAGATGGCCAAAGTGATGCTGCACAAAGTAACAACAATGAAGCTGCATCTGAAAATAATAGTAATGCTGATGCTGCCCAAGGTAATGACAATGGAGCAGCTGCAGAAAATAATGCTAATGCAGATTCCCAGAACGATGCTGCACAAAGTAACGGCAATGAAGCTGCTGCAAAAAATAATGGTAATGCTGATGCTACCCAAAGTAATGACAACGGAACAGCTGCAGAAAATAATGCAAATGCAGATACCCAAAACGATGCTGCACAAGGCAGTGGCGACGGAGCTGCTGCAGAACAAAATAATAATGCTGATGCTGCCCAAAGTAATGACAGCGGAGCAGCTACAGATAATAATGCTAATGCAGATGCTACCCAAGGTAATGATAATGGAGCAGCTGCAGATACTAATGCTAATGCAGATGTCCAAAATGATGCTGCACAAGATGACGGCAATCAAGCTGCAGCAGAAAACAATGGTAATGCTGACGCGGCCCAAAATAGTGACAACGAAGCAGCTGCAGAAAATAATGCTAATGCAGATGCCCAAAATGATGCTGCCCAAGGTAATGACCAGGGAGCAGCTGCAGATAATAATGCTAATGCAGATGCCCAAAATGACGCTGCACAAGATAATGGCAACGGAGCTGCCGCAGAAAACAATGGTAATGCTGACGCTGCCCAAAGTAATGACAATGGAGCAGCTGCAGATACTAATGCTAATGCAGATGCCCAAAATGATGCTGCACAAAATAATGGCAATGGAGATACTGCCGAAAACAATGGTAATGCTGACGCTGCCCAAAGTAATGACAACGAAGCAGCTGCAGAAAATAATGCTAACGCAGAATCCCAAAATAACGCTGCACAAGATAATGGCAACGGAGCTGCCGCAGAGAACAATGGTAATGCTGACGCTGCCCAAAGTAATGACAACAAAGCAGCTGCAGATACTAATGCTGACGCAGATGCCCAAAATGATGCTGCACAAGATAATGGCAATGGAGCTGCTGCCGAAAACAATGGTAATGCTGACGCTGCCCAAAGTAATGACAACGAAGCAGCTGCAGATACTAATGCTGACGCAGATGCCCAAAATGATGCTGCACAAGATAATGGCAACGGAGCTGCCGCAGAAAACAATGGTAATGCTGACGCTGCCCAAAGTAATGACAACGGAGCAGCTGCAGAAAATAATGCCAACGCAGAAAACAATGCTAATGCCGACGCTCAAAATGATGCTGCACAAGGTAACGAAAATCAAGCTGCTGCAGAAAACAATGTTGATGCTGACGCTGCCCAAGGTAACGACAATGGAGCAGCTGAAGAAAATACTGGTAACGCTGATAGCCAAAACGACGCCGCACAGGGTACCGCCAATGAAGCCAACGCAGAAAACAATGGTAATGCAGATGTTCCAAATGATGCCGCACAAGGTAATGAAAATGAAGCGGCTGCAGATAACAACGGTAATGCTGATGCTGCCCAAGAAAATAACAATGGAGCTGCTGCAGAAAATAATTCTAATGGAGATACCCAAAATGATGCTGCACAAGGGAACGAGAACGGCGCGGCTGCAGAAAATACTGGTAACGCTGAAAGCCAAAACGACGCCGGACAAAATTCCGCCAACGAAGCCAATGCAGAAAACAATGCTAATGCAGACGCTCAAAATGATGCTGCACAAGGCAATGACAATGGAGCTGCTGCAGAAAGTAACGGTAATGCCGATGCTGCCCAAGGTAATGACAATGGTACGGCTGCAGAAGAAAATAGTAATTCTGATAGTCAAAACAACGCTGCACAAGGTAACGAAAATGGATCTGCTGCAGAGAACAGCGGTAACACAGATAGTCAAAGCAACAACAATAACAATAATAACAATGGAAATAATGAAAACAATAATAGCAATTCTGTGGAAGAAAACAGCAATGAAGATTTAGATAACGCAAGTCAAGAGGATGATAATGATAATAATTCATCAGAAGAAAACTCTCAGAAAGAAGAAGAACAGAGACAAAAGGAGGAAGAAGAGAATAAGAATTCTGTGGAAGAAAATAGCAACGAAGATTCAGATAACGAAAGTCAAGAAGATGAAGATAAAAATGACACATCAGAAGATACCGCTGAAGAATTAGATAGTCGCGAACAAAAAAAGATGAAGGAAGAAGAAAAGAAAAAGAAGGAAGAAGAAAAGAAACAGAAGGAAGAACAAAAGAAGAAGCAAAAAGAAGAGGAAAAGAAACAAAAACAAGAAGAAAAGAGACAAAAGGAGGAAGAAAAGAGAAAACAAAAGGAAGAAGAAAAAAGGATAAAAGAAGAACAAAAACAACAAAAGCAAGAAGAGGAGCGAAAGCGTAAAGAGGCGGAACGTCTGCAACGAGAAGAAGAACGCAGAAAATGGGAAGAACAAAGAAAACAGAATGTAGAACAATGGAATCAAAACCAGGAAGAGGCTCAAAAGCTTGTCAATGAAAAGATAGAGCAAGAGCAGGCGGAATGGAAAAATGCGCTTCAGAAGAAAATCGAGAAGAAACAAGCATATTTAGGTAAGTTTTTATTAACTAATACAAATATTCTTTATTTAAAACTTAATGATAGTTCAGAGTAAAATAGTATACACACTTAAAGGTCTTTGTTCTAGTCTCGCGTTGGTTGCTTATCTCGGCAAGTTGATAGTGTTATTTTTGGTTTTTATTAAAATTAAGTTAATTCTTAAATTCTGTATTCTGTAAGAGTATTCCATGGAAAGATGAAGCAAAGGTTAATATCGGAACAGGTAACAAATATCTAAACCCTGTTTAATAGTGTTTAAACCTATCTAGATTTAAATGGAACATTTTTTGTTTTAGACTACATTAAGAACGAGTATGGAATCGATGTTACCTGTGACTCTGAAATTTGCAGATTGCAGTGTGTTATTGACAACAACCATTCCGGTTACTGCTCAAGAGCAAAAGAATGTGTGTGCGTATAGAAACTTTAGGAATATACAAAATTGGCTTTTATCTTTTTGTATTATGTAAATAGAAAATTCATTTAGCATTATTTAGTTTTATTTATTTCAAATAAATATATTAATTGAACTTGGTTTTACTAAGATCCTGCGCCTACTGCAGAAACAATATACTCTATCAGGTTTATTATACAGTATTGAATATAAATACTGTCTTTAACATTTTGTAAAATATATAGTCAAAATGTTAACCATACCGGTAAGTAAATAAGCTTCATATACGCCAGCAAATGACCGTTTTGGAATATAATTTTCCTAGCCATGAAGGATTTACTTGAACCGAGGGAAAATGTAAATTTTTTAAAATAAGAACTATGTTTTCAGACGGTTTTTGAGAAAAAACTCTTTCACTAATAAAAAAGTAAATATTTTATATAAAAAAATATTTTTAGCAAAAATCTAGCTTATAAAAAACAAATAAAAAAATGGTGTACTTATGAAATCATTACACACAGCAGAAGCAGAGTTGTAGCTCATGAAAAGCTCATAAAAAAATTAATAAATGAAGCACTTTTTGAAAAACTCTTCAAAACATTTTAAAAGTGTTTAAAAATTTTTTTGTTTTTTTATGTTTTTTACGAATGTCTAAAGTTTTTAGACATTCTAAAACATTCTGTTGTTTTTTGTTTTTTTTTTTGTGAGACACAAATTGGTTAAGATGAGGCTGCTAAAAGTTTGTATACACTCGTGATTAGTGACTCGTTCAAGCACTTTCAACTACAACCCTTTCAAAAATCAAGGTTCAAAAACAATTAATTTAAATAATTTTATTTCCCCTTAAAAAACCTGCAAAATGGTTTTTTTAAGGAGAAACTTTAAAAAACATATATTTTTTCTGGATAATCTCTCTTTGACATAACTAAGTGTGCATTAAAATCATCTCTTATTATGACTCTATCTTTTGATATCTCCACGTAGTTAATTCTACAAGGCAAGATTGAGGGCAAGAGACGTTCTGGACGTAGACCTATATAGACACTTCTAGCTGGCTAATCTTAGGAGATGGAGTGGTCGAACGTCAACTGATTTAGAAAAACATGTCTCCTAATTGGTCATAAAAAGCCTTTCTTTCTCACACAATATTCAATATTTCTTTTGACATTGGTACATCAACTCCATACTGAGTGTTACTTTTCCCTACATACCACAATTTGTATCCGTCACCTAATTTATTTACCTTTTGCCCATTCCACTTTGATTTTTCTAACGAGTTCCCCTTAAAATAGTCCTTATCCGATAATTCAAACAGAGACTCAGTTTACTTCCGGAACATTTTACTAGGAGATTGAATTATTTCAGTATAACTTTTAATAAGAAACAAATTAAAAATTAAGGCCATGAAACTGGACTATTGGAGACGATGTTGCCAGCACACTAGTCTTGATAGGGTGAGTAACGTAGACATTAGGAGAGAAATGAAAGTTGACTTAGAAATAATAGATATTATCGAAGCCAAGTTATCGACTAAACTGGTAGAGACACCAGCAGATAATGCCTGAAAATAGATGACCAAAAAAGGTAGAAAAATGGCCTCCGCTCACTAGAAGAAAACAAGGTACACCAAAATGGTCTTGGCGAGAAGATTTCGAAGATGCAATAATCGCCAGTGACAGAACACGCTGGAAATTATGATGCGAAAAACGGCACCAGCTGTAGAAGATAATATAGGATATATATATATATATATATATATATATATATATATATATATATATATATATATATATATATATATATGTATATAAAAAAAGTTTAATGCGAGTTAGTAGTAAAATATAGTAAGTAGGTATCGGTATAGTTCCCAACAAAGAAAAAAAAATATTAAAATATGTGTACAAGATGGAAGGCAACCATATATACGTATTTCTGACTATTGGTCATCTTCAGTACGGTGCAGCCAAGTTAGAAAAGAAACACGTTAACTTGGAAAGGGATCACTACAGGTACACATCTTGTACACATATTTTATTATATTTTTTTTTCCTTTGTTGCGAGCTATGCTACTTACTTACTTACTTACATCATACGAAAGCTTTTCTTTCTTACGTCAAAGGTGTTACTGACGACAAAATTCTTAAATCAAGAGGAATAAAGACAATATTAATCCCCCCTCCCCCACAAAAACTTTCATTTCTTTTCCGATCAATCAAAAGACAATACTCCAAATGAACAACACGGAGTTTATGAAACTCCTTGTGCAGACTGCCGCCGATCTTATATAGGCCAAACAAATCGTAGAATCCAAAAAAGGATTTATGAACATTTCATTTCTGTTAGCAATTCCGATTCAAATTTAGCTCTAGGTTAACACCATCTTCACACAGGTCACAAAATTGATTTTGATAACTCCAGAACTATAGTTCTCATTCACTTCTATAAACTAAGAATTATCCGAGAAGCCATAGAAATTGAAAAAAGGCCAAATTGTCCAAATATAAGAGATGACGGCATACTGTTACCTTTGACATGGAGACCTCTCATTATGAAAATATCGTCCGCTCCACCCGTCAATCACAATCCTACTGTCAGAAATATTCGCGCTAACCCCCGCGTCAACCACCACGTTAACCTCCACCCAAACCACGTCATCATCGACCGGATAAATGAACCGTCATTTGTTCCCAGTAGGAGTAATGCATTGGTCAGTGATCAGTGTTGTAATGTCTGGAGGCTCGGTAGACTGAGACCTCGGAAGCCCTGAAGAAGACATCAAAGAGGATGTCGAAAGCTCGTCGCAATGATAATCGAAGCGGTTCAACCCAGAAGACTGCTGAGTTTAATATTAATTCTTGTAATAGTATTAATTTTAGCTCTAGGTTTAATATATATACATACATATTTCTTTTTTATTATTTTGTTATTGTTATTATGAACTGAAAATATTTTTGGACATTTGATGCCTCAATATCTTTTTTATTAGCACTACTCATATATCCTACATTTAGCCATTACACCACCAATGCAACCCAAGTTCAGTATTACCCCACACCCTTTTAAATTGTTCTGAGAAGGACTGCCGTAATACCTACTGCACAGATTGTTTTGTAAGCCAACGTATTGTACCCGCATTACGCCTTTAGGAGGTAGGTAAATGTTATACTTTGTATGGAGATGTTTATCTGCAAATATTTTGTATAGTTAAAATATAATTTAACATAACTAAATTACATAAATCTCCTTTCAAGGCGTATTAGATCTAATAAAAAGAAATAATATTTGGTTTAAAACAATAAAATATGTTTCATAAAAATACGCCTCTTGGTTTCTCTGTTTTCAATTAATTTAGGAATTTATTTATTTTGTGACAATTACTTTGTGACAAGGGATAAGAGAAGATTTAACTAGGTAAACGGTTCCATTGTTAAATTATCAGTTGTGTTCATGGAAAAACACAGTAAAATATGAACAAAAAAGCAATTTGCTGATAAAAAGATCACGCTTATTAAACGTGTAATTTATTGTTAGCAAAGATTATAAAATACAGATATTATACAGATCCCTAATTCGCTCAAAACTTGATTATGGGGCAGCTGCGTACAACTCGGGAAAAAACATCAATACTAAAAATTCTCGATCCAGTTCATAATTCCGCAATTAGGATAGCACTGGGGGCACATTACACAAGCCCTATTAAGAGCATGTACTGTGAATCTGGGGAGCCTTCACTTCAATTCAGAAGGGAATATTTAAGTTTTTCATATGCTACTAGGGTGGCGGAAAATCCAACCATTCCTGTTTTCAGAAACACTTTTGCTGACAGATTTTTGTCGACGTTTCAGTCAAGAAGAAGATAAGATCCACCATTCTATCATCGTATCAGCACAATTTTAAATACCTCCTGTATACACACTTACAAATTCTGATAATCCTCTACCATGGACAATATGTCTCCCAAAGTGCGATTTCAGTCTTACATCATTTAAAATATCTGATACTTCATCATACCTCTTTAAAACCAACGCCTTAGAGAAGTTAAATAGTCATCACAAGTCCATCCACATTTATACTGATGCATCAAAATCGGAAAATGGAAGAGGTGCTGCATTTTTAACAACCAGCGAAGAACGGTCATTTCAACTCCCTAAGCAATTCACTATATTCTCTGCTGAACTGTTTGCCATTCTTCAGGCAATAAAATTCGTCAATGAAAATAACATTGATAATAGCCTAATAATTAGTGATTCATTGAGTTCATTATCCTCATTAAACAAACTTTTTACTTAACACCCTATTTTAAGTTTAATTAAGTCGAAACTCATGATATGCCAAATCAATCATCGAACTGTTCAGTTTTTTTGGACCCCTTCACATTGTGGAATAAAAGAAAATGAAAGAGCCGATAACGTTGCAAAACTAGCAATTGAGAAACCGATTTCATTGTCAATGTCTACTTGTCACCACCTTGATGTCAAACAATATTTTAAAAAGAAAATCATGAACAAATGGCAAGAAACATGGGATGTCTCAAATTCTAACCTTAGATCCATAAAACAAACTGTCCTACCATGGAGGCTACCTATGGAAAGAAGAGATCAAGTTATCATCTCCAGACTACGATTAGGACACACCAAGACCACTCATGATTTCCTACTACAGAAGCAACCCAAACCTTTGTGTTACGCGTGTGATAGAGATCTAACAGTTCATCACTTATTAGTGGAGTGTCCGTTGTACGCATTTGAAAGACAACATGAACAGTTACCTACAACAATAAAAGACATTCTAAGTGAACATAGTGACCACAATCGTACCATACTTTTTTGGTTTCCTCAGGACTAATCAACAAAGTCTACTTGTATTCTTTGTTTTCTTTTTGTATGTATGTTATTTGTAAAATCGACCATTGCTAACAACCCTTGTGGTTGAAGCAGTTTAAAAAAAAAAAAAAATATAAAAATATTTTAAGCTGTGAATGTTTAATAACCACCTCTGTTTAGAATATTCACTAGTAGTAGAAAAATAATAGGGAAATAAATAAAACGTTAGAAGTTCTTCACATGTGAAGTAAACGTCAGTCCTTGTCACACTCTTCAAAAGTACCAGTCCTAAATATTTAACTTCATTTGACCATTCTATGTTATAGTATTGATTATTTTGGCTTGGTCATCAAAGTATTATGTTTTCTTTTTCTAAAATTTCAGTTTAGATGCATCATTTTTCTAATTTGCTAATTGCATTTTGCAGTACTCGTGTTGCAAGGTCAAAGCCAGCCACTCACAATACTGCGACGTCGCGCGTCGTTCAATTTGATCGAATTCGACTAACTGTCAAACATTTTGATCGTCTGTGACCGTGCATCCAACAAAATCGTTACAATTTTACCACAAAGAAACTGGTTTCTATGATGCAGTACTGCAGAATTGATATCATTGACAATTTTGTCGAACGACACCGCAGTATCGTCTTAATTTGTCGAATGCTACAAAATTGAACGTAATTTGAACGTGTATTTGCACCATTCGACCAAATCGGCGCGATTTGACGGCAGACAAACATGTCAGTCTGCAGCAGTACGACAGAGTTGGTTGGGTCGTAAATTTGGTCGTGTGTATTGTGACAACAACAAAATCGTACGACTGCAAAATAATCATTTGCTGGTAAATTTTGAAAATGGTATATAGCGAGAAGTTTTTAAGAGATTTTTTTGACATTTGCCATGGATATTTTGGTTGCTAAATTTCAAGAAGTAAAAGCGGACTTGGTAAAAAAGGGAATTTATAATTTTGGAACATCTTACAAAAGGAAATTAAAATTAGTGCAGCAGCAGTAAGTAAAACTGCAGCAAATCCGGTGCAGGATCGGAGGAAATATTGTCGCCAAAGTGACCAATTACGACGCAGATTGTTACTTTGGCCTGCCAATCACAAACCTCGTTATTAACTGCGTTGTCATTGGCCACCCAGAGGAAGATTGCTGCGAATTTGCAAACACGAAGTGTATAAAAAGGCAGCACATCTTCCGATCGGGATCTAGTCGTGTTACACTACTAGCCTCGCTAGACCTTTTTGGCCGAGTGCCTTTACTACGATTTTGCGTTTTATTATTACCTGAGTGAACATTTCTCCGATTTAAGAGGACGTCGAAGTGAAGATGATTCCAAAGCTCTTTAGTGTTTGAGTGAATACAAAGCCGTGTGGCTACATACAGGAACTGGCGATTGTTGACTGACGGTGCCCTTTTGTCGAGGTAAAGAAAAGTCTGGTAACGGACTTATATTAACCTCGCAGAAGCCGGCTCTAGCAGCTGGGAGAGAACGCTTCCTGGCTAGATAGACACGATATTCGAAATAGGGAAAAGACACGACAGGACACGATATAGTCTTATAGCTATTTCGGATCGTGTCGAACTGACATAGCGTTTCACTGGTCCACTGACGGTCAAGAGCAAATAAAAGCCCTAAGTGGGCTTGAAATTGCTTTTCACTCGGTGGCCGAGCTGCTGTAACACTTCGCCACCAGAAACCTTCGCCAGAAACGCCAACAGAAATAGTAACCCCGATAAACTTCGCTCTAAGCGGAAGCCTAGATCACATAAACTCCACGAACACGAGGATGGAATCGAGAAACTTACGATTCTCCTCCAGAGCGGCGGTCGTAGACCATCCAGAAACTCCGAATACCTCGGAGGATGCTACGGCCGTACGACAATATATAAGCGAAAGTTATGGTATGTTCAATTGCTATCTCTTTTGGGGGATCAAGATTTACAAAGAACACGTGTCTCTAATATGCCTGATAAGCAAGAGGTAAGTGAAAGAAATATATTCATATTGCTTTATTTTGCCAGATTACAGCTCCTGTATTATTAAAATACTCCATAAAATTGTTTCTTGTGACCTATCCAATATGTGACAGACTTCTGTTGCACGAACTTTGTTGTAGATCAAAATCCTGTGGGATAGCTCGAAGATCTACTGTAACTGTTCGAGATTCGTGATATTCATGATCCAAATGCTCTTCTTCTTCTTCTGGTTCCTATCCGTTTCGGATGTTGGAAATCATATTGGCAATCATGACCTTGCTCGCTGCGGCTCGAAACAGCTCCGTTGAGGTTTTCTTAAACCATGTTCTTAAATTCCGCAGCCATGATATTCTCCTTCTACCGGGTCCTCGCTTACCTTTGACTTTACCTTGCAATATAGACTGCTGCAGGGAGTAACGGTGCTGATTTCTCATAACGTGTCCCAGATATTGCAATTTTATGCGTTTGATCGTAAACACAATCTCTGGTTCCTTCTTCATTTTTTCTAGAACTTCCTTGTTCGTGATCCTTGCTGTCCATGATATTCTCAGCATTCTTCTATAAAGCCACATCTTAAATGCTTCAAGTTTTTTAATAGTGGTGTCTGTAAGCGTCCATGCCTCCGCCCCGTACAACAACACAGAGAAAACATAGCATCTCAAATGTCTCATTTTTGTATCCAGGGATATGTTGTGACTTTTGAAGATGGCGCTCATTTTGTTAAAGACCGTTCTTGCCTTTCCTATGCGGCACTTTATTTCCTGTACATTGCTCCACTGTTCGTTTATAATAGTTCCCAGGTAGCAATACTGTTTTACTCAAATGCTCAGTAGGAGTATATACTTGTGAACATTTTGTTCTCAACAGATTGTGTAAGAGGCAACATGCTGTCGCTATTATCTCAATTGCTCCTAAGTTAACATTGATTGTCATATAAAATATTTGAAACCTAGCAGCCAGAATTCCAAATACGTTTTCAATTATTTAACGCGCTCCTGACAGTCTTTAATTGAAACTAGCTCTTTCTTTGCCTAATTTCTCTAAGGAAATGGTTTTAGCAAGTATTTCCCTAACGAAAAAGCATCATACCAGACAAATACGTAAGGTAAAGTGAGTCAGTTTACTGTTTTGTAAATGTCTGTTCCAGACTTCAGTTTTTCATAAAATTTTGTGTTTTTGAAGTTATACTTCTATACGCGCGCTCCACGTTGGAAATTTGTATTAGAGTGAATCTGTGAAATCATTACATATATATAGACTTCGGCAAATATGCAAATAAAAATGTAGAAAATATGCGCATAAATATGCACGTGTTTACCCGAAAATATGCAAATATTTTACAAAATATGCATACAAATAAATAAAAAAATCGTAAAATAGTAACAATTTTATTTAAAAAAAAAAGTGTACATAACTAAATATTTCCTACTATTCATTAAGATTTACATTTATTTTAAGTAACTACATCATTTTTAAGTATGAATAAACTTATTTAGAATTATGGTAACAATAAATGACCAAGTGGTGTTCAAAATTTTCTAACAAAAACTTGTGGCTTCTGTCTGAGTACATATATTTATTTTTGGAAAAACTTCGTTCAACATCAACTGATGTAACGGGAGCATTTTTCAAACTAACCAAAACATTTGGTTCTAAATTAATTGTTTCCGAAATATTTCCAGCTAGAACACTGACTACTTCAGAAAGAATATGGTAACCTTTATTTTTTTCCATAGTAGCTTCAAATTTTTTTAAAATATCTTTTCCAATATTACCTCTACCGTTCCGACAACATGACGCAAATTCTTTTATTAATGCTGTACTTTCGAACAATGACAGTTTTGGTGATTCTAACTGAGTAATTGTTTTTTGAACAAAACTAAAATTTGATTTTATAAATGAAAGTTCTTGTTGAAGCAAGTTACTCTGAAAAGTTTGTTTAGAATCCAAAAGAGATTGGGAACTTTCATCTGTTAACGTATCAATTATGTTCTTTATTTTAACAAAATGATCTGCATAAAAATTAGCTGCTTCTAACCATGTTCCCCATCGCGTTAAAATAGGTTGTGGTGGAAGAGGAATGTGAGTAGCATTTCTTTATAAAGTTGAATTCTTATAGGAGATTTAAGAAATACTTTTTTGACACTGGATATCATGGTATTTACAAGAGGAAACTTTTTTCGTATTTCCTCTGCAACTCTGTTTAATCCATGCGCTACACAAGTAACATGTATTAAATCTGGGAAAAATATTTTTAAATTTTGTCCTGCTTTCACCATATAAGGAGCAGCATCCGATAAAATAAGCAGTAATTTATTAGAAGGAATAGTTGTCGGAAGAAAAAAAGTTGCTAATGTTTCTTGTATAAAACGCGAAATTGTTAAATCATTTGTTTTTTCAAGTTGCTGGCATGAAATAAGATGAGATTTTGGTAAGGTATCTTCTTTAAGAACACCAATCAATAAATGAGCAATATACTTTCCTGAGGAATCAGTGGTTTCGTCTACAGATATGTAAAAATAATTATCTGCAATTTCTTCCTTAATATTAATTAACACCGACGAGTATAGCCCGTTCACATTATTTCTTCTTAGAGACCGATCACTTGGAACATTAAGTTTGCAATATTTTTTTAGAAACGAACTAAAATTTACATTTGCTAATTTTGAAAGCGGTATGTTTGCAGACACTAATGCGCGACACAAGTCTTCATTAAAAGTTTCTTGCTCATCTAATTTTTTTGAAGTAGATTGTAAACATTTAGCCATTGAAGTTTGATGTTTTCCTCCTATTTTTCCTTTTTTTGCAATGTGTGAAGCAGTTCTCACATGCTGGTCTATCTGAAATTTCTTCTCACATGCTATCTATAAATAAAAATAAAAACCTTTATTTTAACCCAACCTTTAAAATATAAAAATATACAAGGTGTTTTTGGTTAATCAAATAACTGGTTTGGAAAAAAAAACACTCGCTAAGTGTTTTAAATGCAGTATTAATCCACAAATTAGTTTTTGTTACTAACCATTAGTACATCATATAACTTATTTTAAAATTCAACAAAAGTTTTTTTTTTTTGTTAATTCAATTACAATAAAAATAATTGTGTTTTAGAATAGCTGACTTCATAAAAAAAAGTAAAGGTGAAAAATTTTTCTAAATACACACCATTGTATTGTACCATGGACAATTTTTTCTCACTAAAGGAAGCTATTTTTCATTTAAAAACAACCTACGAGTACTAAATTTCAAGTAAATACGTTTATTGGTTTTAAAGTTATTGTTGTTATTAACTAAAAGAATTTAATTTTTTTTAATTTTAACACCCTGTATCTCGAAAAGTAAATAAGTTTGACCCCTCATTAACTATATCGTTTTGTTCAATTTTTCGAGAAGTATCTACAGTCAAACGTTGTAAGTGTCATTTGGAAACACCCTGTATGTATGAAATATTAGATATTTAATAGAAAATATTAGATACTTACAATTTTGCCACAGACTGAACAGTAGATTTTTCCCATATCCATAGACAGCTCTTTATAAGGTTTAATCCAAGTTGAAGCACTGGTTGTTTTAGGCATTATAAAATCACAATCTTCCTTTTTGTTACGCACAACGAGTGTTTACGCTTTGAATATCAAAACAAAAATGATTTACAAATCTGAGCATCAAATTAGAAATGTTTAGGTACCTAATTCAATAAACTGGGAGATTTTGGAAAATCCCTAAATTAGGAACAAAACTATTAGCCGTTTACCTGCTGTTAAGATACAATAAATTGTAGATAGATTTGGGGATTAGATCATAAAATGCAAATGAGCGAACCCTTAGCGATTATCCAATAACTGAATGCCTCAGTGACCGAGACTTTCTAAGAATGTTGAGGGCTACTTAAATTGATCTTCTTTGAAATTGTAAATGTTTTGTACCTGTAGAGATTACGTACTTAGATCATTTCTTGATTAAAATGACTACAAAATTTTATACAAGAATTGAAATAAATTGGTATGTTTAAAAATTTTCAAATACAGTATAAAAATCTGAACTTTTATGCACTTTATGCAAACTTTTATACAAATATGCCAAAATATGAAATATTTGCATAAAATATGCACAATATGCAAAATATGCAATATGCATATTTGCCGAAGTCTACATATATAAGATAATGAGTAAGAGAGAGACAGAAGATATATTTTCTCTCTCTTCCTCTCTTGAATATAAAAATGTTCCTTTTGTATATATATTTAATATTATATATATTATATATATACATATAATATTATATATATATAATAAAATATTTATTAATATTATTATTTATGTGATATGTTTTGTATTCTTTATTAAATGTTCATAATTATATTAGTCTTTTGATGAACTGATTTCTGTATGACCCAGAACTGTCAATTTTGAAATACGTGTGTGTCATGTCCTCGGTAGTATAGTAGTATGTGTAAAAAATTTTTGCTTTCAACTCCTTTCATACATATATGAAAATAAAAATATACATTTTCATCAAAATATTGATTCAATCCTTCATTTACTATACTCCTATTACAGGTCAAATATTGTTTATTAATTGTTAGTAAGTTGTTATTAATTCTGTTTCTCTTTCTGCTATGTCTTACCTATAGCATTACATATGTAATGATTGTGCAGATTGACTCCCAAATAAATTTGTAACGGCGAATGCATGTATAGAAGTGTAACTTCTACCGGCAGTCCCACTGGACTGCCACACCCGTTTTTTAATACCTCCTTTCCCATCGGAAATTCTTGCATTTGTCATTCGGAAATTCTGTCATTAGTAATATTTTTAAGCAATTACACACGACTGGACTGTTATTACTTTCCAAATATCTGAACCTTCTGTCCTATCAACAGATACTTCCCCTTATAGATCGCCATCTGGTTGCAAAAAACGTGGGTGAAAATCAGATCCTAGGGATAATTTTTTGATTAAAATGAATGAGAAGTTATATCGGTCAAAAGCAGGTGGGCATGAAAAATATAGATTTACGAATCATCATTATTATTGGTGCTACAGCCCTATAAAAGAGCCTTGACCTTCCCAAGTCTGTTACGCCAGTCAGTTCTATCCATTGCCAACTGTTGCCAGTTTGCTGCGCTTATTTTTCTACCATCCTCATCTACACCATCCCTTCATCTGAGTTTTGGCCTACCACTACTTCTACTTCCCACAGGTTGTGACATAAGGATTCTGCTAGGAGGGTTGTTCTGCTGTGATCTTGCCAGATGTCCTGCCCATCTTAGTCTTCCTATTTTTATAAGATATACTACGTCTTTACCACCAAATATATGTATATATCTGTGATATATCTCGTAGTTGCACCTCCTTCTCCAAACACTATTTTCACAGATGCCACCGAATATTCTTCTCAGGATCCTTCGTTCAAATATAAGCAGGAGGTTTTCATCTGCCTTGGAAATGGTCCATGTCTCCGATCCATATGTCAACACTGGTTGTATAAGGGTTTTGTATATGATTATTTTTGTTTTTTGGCTTAAGTTTCTGCTTCTCATATGTCAACTTAGTCCAAAATAGCATTTGTTTGCTAGGATTGATTTCTTTCGTCATGACGTTCTCCTTGGTAATCAGGGAGCCTAAGTATGTGCATTTGTCCACCACTTCAAAGGTAGAGTTATCAACCGTGAATTGGTGGCCGATGTTTGTGGCTCTATTGTTGGCTGTTGATGCCATTATCTTAGTTTTCTCCTCGTTTACTTGCAGGCCCATATTTTTTGAGGCATTTGACAAGGTGGTATACATTTCTTCTAGCTTGCGTGTTGTGCGGGTAACTAGATCAACATCATCTGCATATGCCAAAATTTGGGATGATTTATTAAAAATGTTTCCTCTGTTGTCTATTTGGGTATCCCTGACCGCCTTTTTCAGAGCTATGTTGAAAAGGAGACACGCCAGCGAATCTCCCTGTCGCAGCCCAACATGCGTTTCAAATGCCTGTGATTGTTCGCCCTGTATTTCAACTTTGCAAACAACTACGCATTGTAGCCTTAACCAATCTTCTCGGTTTATTGGGGATGTGGAATTTATCCATGGCTTCATACAATTTATTTCTTAGGACGCTATCATAGGCCGATTTAAAATCTACGAAAAGATGGTATGTGTCGATATTGAATTCATTGGTTTTTGACGTGACAACGTCTTAAATTAGGTTGTGGCTCGGAGTCATTCATGAAAAAGTGTAACGCCCGCTCACGTCTGTTACAGTGAGTCACCGAAAGAGAGAGAGGCCCGCCGGACCGGCGAATGCCTTGCGTCTCTCTCCCACTCAAACATGATCGGTCCGCTGCGCGCAAAGCACTAGATAATTAGGCGCGTTGAATCGGTGCGTGCTTCCGTGCATCATCGTCCTATCCTCAACAAAATCACTCAAATAGAAATTAGTTAAGTTTAAGTTTACATGTACAATGTTTTAGTAAACAAAATATATTTCTATAGTTAAAATTTGTGCAATTATTATTTTCATTCAATTCCTTGTTCCTATTGTGCAATTTAATAATATTCATATCAATAAATATTCTACCGAGAAAAAGACGTTGTCACGTAAAATCTTCGCCCGTAAAACCGACTTTACAAGCAACCGAATTTTTTTCCCAGTATTTTCCTTAGCACAAAAATCTGATCTATTGTTGATCGACCAGGCCTAAATCACTTTGATATTCGCCAAGAAGCTCCTCTGAATATGCACTCAGGCAACCATATAAAATACTCGAAAATATTTTGTATGATTTTTTAAAGAGGGTTATTCCCGTATATTTGGATTCCGAAATGGACTTGGAACAAGAGAGGCGTTGTTTGCACTGAACGTTATGTCTCAAAGATGTCTTGACATAAATCAAGATGTATTCATGTGTTTCATAGATTACAACAAGGCCTTTGATAAAGTGCGGCATGATCACCTAATCAGACTCCTGACAGAAAAGAATTTAGATAAACGAGACATCCGACTAATAGCAAATATGTACTACAATCAGAAAGCAGTAGTGAGAGTAGAGAATAATACCACTGAAGAAATTGAAATAAAGCGAGGTGTGAGACAAGGGTGTATACTGTCACCAACCCTGTTTAATCTCTATTCCGAAGACGTAATGAATAGAACACTCTCTGAGCAATCCGTAGGTATTAAAATAAATGGTGTTAGATTAAACAATCTGAGATTTGCCGACGACACCGTTCTGATCGCAGAAACACTTGAAGAGCTACAGACATTGGTGAATAAGATAGCAGACTGCAGCGAAGAATATGGACTATCTTTGAACATAAAGAAAACTAAATTTATGGTAATATCGAAATCAACACAAAATGTTCAAAATTTATATTTACACAATGAAATTATCGATCGAGTTAGCAAATACAAATATTTAGGCACTTTTATAAATGAAGACAACGATAGCTCAGCAGAAATCAAAATAAGAATAGAAAAAGCCAGATCCATATTCACTAAAATGAAGAGAGTGTTCTGCGGAAGAGATTTGAGCCTTGAAATGAAACTTCGCCTGATGAGATGTTACGTACTTTCTGTGCTGTTCTACGGAATGGAGTCATGGACGTTGAAAAAGATTGACACCAAAAAATTAGAGGCATTTGAACTGTGGATGTATCGCAGAATCCTGAGAATATCATGGACCGAGAGAGTCACAAATGTCGAGGTCTTGAGAAGAATGAATAAAGAAAAGGAAGTCATATTTACGATCAAAAAACGAAAACTGCAATACTTGGGACACATTACAAGAGGCGAAAGATATGAACTGCTTCGAATAATTATGCAAGGGAAAATATCAGGAAAAAGGTCCATAGGAAGAAAACGAAACTCCTGGCTAAAGAATCTACGGGAATGGTATAGCTGTAGCAGCAACGAATTGTTTCGGTCAGCAGTTTCGAAAATACGTATAGCCCTGATGATCGCCAACCTTCGGAACGAAGATGGCACTTGAAGAAGAAGAAGATTCCCGTATAGTTTCTACATTCCAATTGATGTAGACTCTTTTTGTGTAGCGGACAGATTTACGAATAATGAATTGCAATAATGAATTTGTTGCTCGTGTGAGTCCATTTCAACCTAGGTAGTAGAAATAAATGACAGACTAACTTAAAATCTATTGATTTAGTAAGCGACGAAAGATTTACAATTTATGGAGAAAATGTTGCTGTGAAATTAAGGGTTCTTCCAAGAGACCAAAGGATTATAGTAAAAAAAATTAATTAATGACGTTTTATTTATTTGAAGCAGAGTGCACCAACTTAAACCGGCAATGGAGATTACAACCAACTTCAACTACTGCCAGTTTATCTAACATTTCCCACAGAACATTCAACGATAATCGCTTAGTTACTGCTGGTATAGTTGACATATGTCAAAGTACATCTAGTGATACCACACAGCTAATAGTCTCACAGATCTCCGACAGACTCAAAACGATAGCAGTTATTCACAGTTTTTTGCATCAGAATTCTTGCAAACCTTTACTGACAACAATAATAATTAAATATTTAATTATCAATATTTTTACCAAACATTTACCTAGATCATGTTTTAAAATTTTATTTGGTATTAAACGTAATATTATAGTTTTTACCTACCTCTCATATATTTTAGTATCTTCAGACAATCCTTTGTAAACCTGCGTAAATTGCAGCACACGTTTCGGGTATTATTCTGCCCAATGCTTGAGGAGAAATGACAGCGGAAAACTTCAAAAAATATCATGTTCGAAAACGAGCCCTCTATCACTTATGCCTTATGGTTAGGTGGCAAATGCATGCCAACTTTAAGCTTTGATATCGCGACAACCAATAGACCCAATGTATGAGTCCAACTTTTTAAAGTGCATTTAAAAGCATGATCCTATCTACGTAAAAAACACTTCGTCTATTTAACTGCTTATTTTGGGCCAAGCATAATTTTGCAAATTTGTAATTTTTTTGCGGACTCTGGATTGCAAAATTATTGTGCGACAACTATTAAATCTATCCTAACAAAATTTGGCGCACGTTCCAGTCGTATTATAGGCGTAATATAAAGGGTGTAAGTTATATTTAAGCTGTCAAGGACATTGAAAGGAAAAACTCAATTTTTTTTGCAATTTTTTCCAATTATTGCCATTTTTTAAACAATACACATTCAATTTTCAATTTCTGACTAGCTAAATATTATGTAAAATTAAAAAACAAAACTTTTATCTTTGATATTTTATTTTGTAGGAGCAATATCTCTCGAGTTATAGGCAAAAATATGGACACAAAAGTAAAAAATTTTTCAATTTTTTTCAGATTTTGTTAAATAAAAAATTTAGCACAAGGTTTGCAATTGGCGCAAATCTCGATTATTAATACAAAGTATATCCTGAAGTGACTCCAGCAAAAAAATAGACTCCTATGGAAAATGTCCATTATGGTCTGCTTTTGGACAGTTCCCGCCTGGACTATATGGCTTTAGTAATTGAACCAGTATCGATTTTACAATGCTTATAGTTTTTAAAAGTTTTATACACAATGTTTCGTCTAGTTCTTTACACATAATTGCAGACTAGACATGTAGACATAAGTGTAGGATTCAGAACTTAATGTAAAATAAAGTGTGAAAGTATCTTTTACTGCCCCACCTTGGTCTTGCAAATCACTCAAGAATTCTAGGTGCAAGCAAAAGTGGGGTGCGGCTATAAAATCCTATAATCCAATGTTTGAAATTCCGTTTTAGTTAATATGAAACGAGAGTGATAGTTACTGAATTTAAGCACGTTTTTCGATCAGTGAGAGTGAAGATGTGGTCAGGTTTTATTTGTGTTTTATTTGTGGTAAGTAGTATCTTCAAAATAATTTAAATTAATATTTAATAAAATTTGGGTTTATCAAAGAAAATGTTTATATTTTTTTAAAATAATCTGTCTTCTTGAAATTACAAAAGAAGAAATTTGTATAGTTATCACTAAAAGTGTTGTGTCATTATCTTTTTCACCATGTAATAAACGAGTACATACATGACCATTCTTCAAATTGCAGTATCATCTCTGCATTGAACAAAAACGATTTACAGGTAGGGTTTTAGAACTTTTGAAATGAAATAAAATGTAAGTTAAACTTTCAAATCTTCTTCTTCTTTCTTCCTTAAATCCTTTTGACCCATAGGGTGTGAAATTATTTATTGTGTTTGTGTCGATTCTCGTTTTCCATTCTTTTTCATTTATCGATATCATTTTCTTTTCTGTGTAGTTTATTCCTTTGGCTTTACTTTCTTTTATAATTTTATTTATCCAGCTTTTTCTTAGCTGTCCTCTGTATCGTTTCTAATGTTATCCTTGTCTATCTTCTGTACGTGTCAAAACAATTCCAATTGTTTTCTGGTTAGAATAGATGATAATCTGTTAATAAATAAACTGTTGTTTGGGGGATCCTTGTTCTAGATCTCTCAGCTCATTCCTTGTTTCATTCCCTTTCTAGAAGAAAATCTTCTGTTCTTTCTCCCTTGATTTGTATTTTCGCTTTTGTATTTTCATATATCGATTTTACTGCTTGTACAGAGCAAAGTATTCTCGGATATCAACAAGACGGTATTATGCTTTAAAATTTTAAATTACGTAAATTGTTTTTTCATAATTTCTTCTGAGTTTATTCTACTTATCAACTTTGTCTCCATTATAAGTATCCGGACCGGTATGTCGATTTATTTTGCATTTATAACTACAGTTCTCTCTCGAATCGTCGAACAATTCTTTGATATTCTTGACATATTTATCAATTTGTAATTGTTTCTGTCATTAATTTTACTTTTTTTTATAACGATTGATCGTATCGCATTTCTATGTATTATCTTTATTTTTGCTTTACTTTGGTTCATTAGATCCCAAACGTCATTTGTTATATAGTCTTCTCGTTTGTCTGTAGTTTTTATGGTATGTAGCTCTTATTTCATCAATTTTAGTATCGCAATATTTACACTTTTCTTCTTTTGAATATATTTTTATATACATACACACACATATATATATACATATATATATATATATATATATATATATATATATATATATATATATATATATATATATATATATATATATATAGCTACTTGGGGCTCAACGTTTGACATTAGTTTCCCAGGTAGCTGTCGTTTCCTCTGTGGTTATTGTTAGTGGTTGCCTTGGAAACCATCAAGGTCTTCTAACTCTGTCACAAATTGGTCGCATTGCTCCTATAGTGATCCTAAGTTGACATGCTTCTTTTCTAACTTGGCTGCACCGTACTGAAGACGACCAATAGTCGGTTGCAATATACGGTTGCCTCCCATCGATATACTTTTTTGGTTTTTTTTTGTGAGACATGCCATTACATTTTACTTTTATTATTCACTCGCATTAACCTTTTCCTTTTGTTTTAAACGTATTAACGTTTGGCATTCCTTTCCCCAGGTAGCTGTAGCTTCTGCCGTAGTTATTGTTAGTTGTTGGCCTGCAAACCATCGGGGTCTTCTAACTTTCATTATATAATAAAATCAGCAAAAATAATAGGGCGTATAAACCATACAATACGGCAAAACAAAATATTAACATAATAACATTGGAGACAAATCAAGGACACTTAGAGGACATATCATGAAAAATAGTGCAAAATCCAGACCATATTAATTTAAAACTCAAAATACTACTGAAAACAAGAGAAATAAGGAATTTTGTAGAATAATTGGGATGTAATTTAAAGATTTAGACAGAAACAAAAGCATTAGATACACATCGCTATTGTTAGCCACCCACTCCGGATCAGATGCTAACGAATGATTTTATAGTACCCTAAAATCGTATGTGCCACTTCTGCTAGATCCATAGTTCCACAGCTCTACTTCTCCGCCTTTTCTGTCATTGTGGTCTACACCCGTATCTCTGGGCGGAGCTCTGTTATATATTATATCCCTTAGAATTCGGTCCCAACCTGAACTTGGCCATCTATTCACTCCTGCCTCAGAGAGGAGCTCTTCTCTTTTATTTTACAGACCTGGCGTGCCCGGTTCGATGCCTTCGTTCATCATGTAATCAAACCCTGTCATCGATCTACACCCATCCCTGTGTTAAGCTTCATCCGGTGCCCAATCGACCTTAAGTGTGTGGCTCTTTATTGTACGATCCCATATTATCAAATCAAACAAGATCTATTATAACTCCCCTCATTTACTAACTCGGCCACAATAACGAATAATTGAAGATTCTTGAAAAATGATTAAATATATAAAAAAGTAGAATTCATAAACTCCTAATATAAATATAGAAAAATGTATAAATATAATCCCTAACAGGAAGAGAAACAAGCCGATATTTTACACTTGAATTATTTTTTCATAACCTATTTATGCGGACTTCATAAAATATATACTAACTGGAATGCTGCCTTGAACTAATTGCCATTGTAATAAGCTTTCCTATGACTGATCGTGATAAGTTAAGAATTATTTATATTTTAGAATACTCATGGTATCAAGTTCCACGCGTTCTGATTATAAAAGGTACTATGCAAATAATTTTCGCTAGATATTGGGTTTGCATGGTCTGATGAAATCGGGCTTCTCTGTATATGGCCGTCTTGTTTCTGGTGCCCACACTTAAGGTGTCTCGAACCTTCCAACTAACGGCAACATCCGCGATAAGTACCCGATTACCCTATTGCAAAACAAGACAGGAATTTTCTAAATCTGAGCTGCATCTTATTCTAGGCCCTTACCTCTACAATCCATCCTCTATGCTCTTCTGTTTTCTTCCGATACGTAACTTTATGTCTTTGCCGCTGAGCATTTTTGTTAAACTTAGCTTAACCTCTTGTTACGATTACATCCTACCCAGCACTTTCGTATGGTAGATTTAATGGAATGTCTTTTGTTGGTAGTAAATTTCCTCTTAGCTAAGCTGCTGTAACATAATCTTTCTCTGACGATAAAGGCGGTGAATTGTTTTGTAAATTTCCTCTCAGCTAAGCTGCTGTTACATAATCTTTCTCTGACCATAAAGGCGCTGAATTGTTTTTCCAGACATAACTTACGTTATGTGAAGCACTCTGGGACAGAACGTTACAGCTATATATGTTTTTAAGTCTCTGGCTTAATTACCGTGTTATCAACGTTGAACTGCCTCTTGATGTTATTATCCGTTTCTATATATTCTCCCATAGTTGCAACATTTATGACAGCGAGAGTTTAGCTGCTATCTCAGGTGTGGCCAGACTAATTAGTTTTGATATTCTGCGTTTCATTAAGCTGGAACGTCCATCACGTCCAGTTCATCCTCTTTGATGGAAATGTGAATGTATGCATCTGAGCACGAGCGATTGACAGAATATTTCGACAGCTATGCGCATGGTCCTGTCAACGCACTTCAGTACTTATTTAGCATAGTTATGACCGGACTCTGAAGCTTATCTATATATCTCGGCAGTAGATATTATCTAATGACAAGGAATTTCTGTCGCAGTTTAGGCCCAGAACCTCGTCTACTATCGAGCTGTATCTGTGTCTCAGAATTCACTCAGAATTCACTCAGAATTTCACTCAGAATTCTTCAAACTTATGGACTATGATGGCATAAAATGGTTGACAAATATATTTAACAGTATATATGATACGGGCGTAGTTCCCCAAGAGTGGTTAGTGTCAACTTTTATAAATCTTCCAAAAAAACCCAATTCGAGAAAGTGCGAAGACTATAGAATTATAAGCCTTATGAGCCATTTACTTAAAACATTTCTAAAGGTCATTCACAAAAGAATATATACAAAATGTGAGGAACAACTAACAAGAACACAATTCGGATTTCGTGATGCTCTGGGAACACGGGAGGCGCTTTTTGCTGTACAGGTGCTATTTCAGAGATGCAGGGATGTGAATTGTGACATATACGTATGCTTTATAGATTACCAGAAGGCATTTGACAGAGTAAAACATGACAAATTAATGACTCTAATGCAAGAAATTGGAATTGACAACAAAGATCTTAGAATTATCAGAAACAATTACTACAATCAAACGGCCAAAATCAAAATAGAAGACCAGTTAACTGATAAAATTGTAATAGAACGTGGAGTACGACAGGGCTGTATTTTGTCTCCATTGTTGTTCAACATTTATTCTGAATGGGTATTTAAGGAAGCTTTAGACGGTTGTGCGAAAGGAATACTAATAAACGGTGAATGGTTGAATAACATTAGATATGCAGATGACACCATAGTTTTTGCCGATAATCTGAATGACTTACAGATATTAACAAATCGCATAACAGAAGTCAGCAACAAATACAGACTAGCTCTTAACATAAAGAAAACCAAATTTATGACAATTAGTAAAAAACCAATACTAAACGCTCATCTTACAATCAACCAACAGAATATTGAAAGAGTCGAGCAATATACATATCTAGGCACCAATTTAAATAGCCAATGGGACCACTCAACATAAATTAAACAGCGAATAATAAAAGCAAAAGCAGCATTCGTTAGAATGAGAACCATTTTCAACAGTCGAGACATATCATTAAAAACAAAATGCCGTCTATTGAACTGCTACATATTCACAGTTCTGCTCTACGGAATGGAAGCATGGACACTGACTGTTGCATCTACGAATCGGCTCGAAGCTTTCGAAATGTGGTGTTATAGGCGCATCTTACGTATATCCTGGGTTGACAGAGTTACTAATGTGGAGGTCCTGCGTAGAATGGGGAAAGAATGTGAAATTCTCATGACCGTCAAAACTAAAAAGATGGAATATCTAGGACATGTAATGAGAAATCAAGAACGTTACGGCCTTCTCCAGCTGATTCTCCAAGGGAAAGTAAATGGTAAGAGAGGACTGGGAAGAAGACGCATTTCCTGGCTTCAAAATTTACGAAAGTGGTGTAACACGACTACCACTGAACTGTTCCACGCTGCAATAAATAAAGTAAAGATAGCCGTGATGATCGCCAACATCCGGAACGGATAGGCACTTTAAGAAGAAGATCTGTGTCTCATTAAAGGCTATTCTGGTCTGACCGAGTGCAGTACAACTTCTACTTAGGTATTTAACTAGGTCGTTTGGCAGCATCTGTCAAATTCTGTTGTTGCAGACAGAGAATAGAGAACCTGTAATGGAATAAGAGTGCTTATTACTACGGGTAACGTTAACCGTAATAGCCGCATTCTCACCAGCATTTCTTGCCACTCATCTCTTCTTGAAAAACTCAATAGAAGTCCTAAGCTATCTGATGCCATCTTTGGCAGATTCAAACAGCAGGATCAAGTCGTCAGCGTATCCTAACACTGAGATCTTTGTACCATCTGCAATCGGTGAGTCTGGCCTGTCTTTGTTAAACTTGCAGATTAGCTCGTTGACCATCATGTTAAATAAGTATGGTGACAAGGGATTACCCTGTTTAACACCTCTGCTCATTCTGATGTTGTTCGTCGTCCTTCTGCCGGTGGTGAAACTTTTAAGGCAGTTCTTATATGAGTCGTGTGAATGTCGCATCTACAGGAAAATCTAAAGGTTAATGGACATATATGATTGCATTAACAAATATCTGACATATGTAACGTTAAATCAAAACAAAACAGGATACGTTTAAGAGTATCTTGTTTTAATGTTAACCAATAAGGTATACAAAACAAATCAGATATGTTTATTTGACTATTATTTGTATGTAATGATAATTAAAATTTACCATTATAATTATATACCTAACAGTAACGACAAGTATTTTATTCATAACATTTACTAAGTTACTTATAATCACTTGGTTTGATTTAAAATACTCTTATAATATTTAATTGCTGCAACTAGACAAACATGTTTTTCATAAAACAATAATTAAATTTTCATGAGCAGTGTATTATCATTTAAATCTTTTTGCCTCCTTATTACTAGTACAAGGTATTCAACTTATGGCATTTAAACGGCCATCAGAAATATTACTTCTTAGTTTTATTGAAATTTACAATTGAAACCTGTATTTTTTCGTTATACAGTAACCTTTCTCGGGCTGTGTGTTGCATAATTTTTAATTATATTCACTTTTATCGCTGGACAAAAATCCCAGACACTTAATGATTTTGTGATTACCTGCAATTTTTAAAGATGAAATGGTCGAACATTTGTATGTCAAATCATATAGTTTTCTATAATGTGAAGTCTAAAAATTAAATTATTTATGTATTCATTATATAAAAAATACGAAATATGTTATGAGTTAACTGTGTACCTATGTATACCCTTCGACCGACTCCCTGACTTCAATAATTGCTACAAGCAATTGTGGCGCTATTATTCGGATTAGAGTATCTTTTGACATAATCTTCCAGCAGTTCACATTCGTCTTAAAGCACATTGTAGTGTCTGAATTATTTCTGGAACGACTTCATGCTTCCTAATGTGTTTACCATTCTGCCATGCTTTAAGTAATTTGCATTTAGCTACATGGTGACTAATTCTACATTGTGATATCAATCAAATAATGCCTTAGAATTATATTATACCAAATTGTCTATATGCCAATGGAGCATAAGGATTAATGCACTGAACGCGCTCAAACGAAGATATTTCTCGTCTTGTGCTGTTTGCAAGCCTTTCTAACAGAGACAAAATTTTAAAATAAACTTTTATTAAATAAGCTACAAATTATCTGTAAAAGATTTTTGAGGAGTCATTTTATTATATTTGTTTATATTTGATGCATAAGGAGAGAACCTAGATAATGGAGTGGTACATGTTGCACAATACGGTTACGGCCTGTTAAACGCTCGGCAGTACACCTCAGAGGTGTTATTCACCCTTTTTTCAAACTAATATTACCCCAGTTAAGGAAGAAAACAGCTGAAAAATCTTATACAGCTATTTGAAAGTTCTAAGACGTGTGTAAGTGTTAGCTAATAAAAAATTCGTAAAGACGTATAGCTGATTTTGCTTTGGTTTTTTTAAACAATCTGAAAAAGCGAAAAAAAATATTTTTTGTATATACAACGTTTCTTATACATTTCAGAGTAAAATAGTTTAAATAAAAGTTATAGTTCATAAAAA
This sequence comes from Diabrotica undecimpunctata, assembly GCF_040954645.1. Classification (NCBI taxonomy): domain Eukaryota; kingdom Metazoa; phylum Arthropoda; class Insecta; order Coleoptera; family Chrysomelidae; genus Diabrotica; species Diabrotica undecimpunctata. The sequence goes on from NC_092806.1 coordinate 135,660,337, forward strand.
GTTCTTTAATTTTAATAGTTTCCCATTAAAATATATAAACAATTGACCAATGTAATCACATAAAATCCTTATTTTTGTAGTAATTTGTAAATGTTAATAACTTTGTTTTTTTGCATCATTACATTGCAACATAACTACTCAAAATTGACAGTTAATGAGTTACTAAAGTGTGCGAAATTTCAAACAGCTCGATTTAACAGTTTTTAAGTTATTCACTTTGTTTATCCCAAAGAGGGATTATTTAAACAATTTTACTTGCCCAAACAGTCACTGTAGAAGTATTCTGTAAATCACAGTAGATTCTTTAAGCCTTTAGTTTTAAAGCACATGAAGCAAATTTCAACATTTTATTAAATTTGGTATTAAAAAACAGTTTGAAAAATTTTGATTTGAGTTTTTAGCTTATAAACATTTTTAATAACTTTGACATTTTTTATGTCACACGCTTGTAAGTAGGCTCAATAAAAACATGATGAAAAAATACACTTTCCAAAAAAAAAACGAAATGTTCTATGACCAATAACAAGAAATAAGCCGAGATATTGCAGCGGATAGTTCTCCCCTCCACTTTTCCGTGGCGGTATTTTACGAGTACCATAACTTTAATGGGTTATAACCATCGAGTTAGAATCTATGGAGAAGCTATGAGCATATTAACGCGTGTATTAAAAACGGCGTAGGTAGGCGTGGCTAACGGTGATACCAATATGGCGGTGGGATCATGGCCGGACTCAATACTATTAAAACTACTATAAAAATATGACTAGTTATTCAGAAGATTTAATCATAATCTACAAAGTGCAATACATTTTTAATAAACTATGATTTATTTATCCCGCGGTAAACACTAAAAACACGATATATTATACATAAAGATAAATTAATACAGTCAAATACTATTAATTTATTCTCTGAAGTACGGGCCATTACTTTGTTTACATATTTGCATACTAACCTGTAGAACGTTATTCCTGAAGATTTTTTATTAACATTGCTTCTGCCGCTGCAACTACGTTGAGAACAAGAAACCATTATTATGCACTATCACAATATATTATTACAGTTTCTATAAAAGTATTATAAAACTAAAAATATTCGAAAAACAACAAACGTAAATAAACATATACGATCTGTCAAAAGTGTCAAAACAATATGGCCGAAGCGAGGTCGTTTTTAGTCACGTGATGCCCTCTCCATAGATTCTAACTCGATGGTTATAACTCTTTACTTCTTTAGATTTTCAGATTTAGACCTTCATTTATATTCTGATCAATTTTCAGCTCTGAATGACAATAAACAATGGGAGTATGATTTTAAGAAAAAAAAAATACTATCTTGTTTCCTATTGGTCATAGAAGATTCCGTTTTTTTTTTGGAAAGTGTGTTTTTTTATCAGCTTTTTATTGATCCTGCTTACAAGCGTGAGGCGTAAAAAATGTCATAATTTACTAATAATTTAGCATAGTATAGTATAAACGATTACAAACTGAAACATAGTATAAACTGAATTATTACTATATTTAAAACGCCATTAATAAAATAAATTTTATTGTGTGTAATAAATTATACTGGGTGTGCAAAAAGAAACCGGATGGTCAAATAAATGAATATCAGATGGAAAAACAAGTTTTCAATATTTTTTAAAAATCTACCGAATGACACCAAATACGAACCCCCAGCTATTTCCCCTAGAGCGGAGAGGGGAGCAACTTTAAAATCTTATGTCCAGATTTGGATTCCTTATGTAAAATCAAGTAACTTTTATTTGATACATTTTATCGAATTGCTGATAGATGGCGCTATAATAGGGAAAACACGATAAAACCCAAAAATATTTGATAAGCGGTCGTGTTTGGTGTCATTCGATATATTTTTGAAAAATATTAAATACCTGTTCTTGTTTTTCGACCAGATGTCCTCGCGAAATATTCCACAGTTCCGCTTCCTTTCACACACCCTGTATATAAATATTATATTTATTTCATTGGCCTTTAACAGAACAAAATCCAACATTCTTACTGAAAGTAAAATATAGGAAATTAAGTCATTTACGTTTCAAGTGATTTGTAAGTAATCGCTTTTTCAAGTAATCGCTTAATTACTTATCGGTCTTCATATAATGGCTTTACCTTTTCATGATTGATTATTACATATTCAATGTTAAGAATTTTAGTCAGGTCTCTATTAAACATGTTAAAATCAGAATGAATTAACGAAACAGTCAATTTTTATATATATATTTTTTGCCTATTCACCATTTAATTATGTTTTGTTTTAGTTGCATACAAAGTTAATCCATTGGAAAGATCACTTAAGTTAGTTTTTATGTTTTCTTATAATATACGATTATTCTAATGATATGTGATTATCATCATCATTGGTGCTACAGCCCTATAAAAGAGCCTCGACCTTCCCAAGTCTATTACGCCAGTCATTTCTGTCCATTGCCAATTGTTGCCAGTTTGCTGCGCCTATTTTTCTACCATCCTCATCTACACCATCCCTTCATCTGAGTTTTGGTCTACCCCTACTTCTACTTCCCACAGGTTGTGACATAAGGATTCTTCTAGGGGGATTGTTCTGTTGTGATCTTGCCAGATGTCCTACCCATCTTAGTCTTCCTATTTTTATAAGGGATACTACGTCTTTACCACCAAATATATGTTTATATCTGTGATATATCTCGTAGTTGTACCTCCTTCTCCAAAATGATATGTGATATATCTGAATACCTTATCTGATTAGTAGATTTGATTATTTTATAGTATAGTATAGTATATTTATGATATTTGATATGATATTTAAAGGCGCGTTTTCACGGGTCGATCTAGGTTGAACGATTTGGATCGTTCGACCATAATTCGATCTGTGTGAAAAGCAAAAAGGTTTACACGATAGGCGACAAATGTTGAATTAATTGTGGTATAAAACGGCATCACTTGAAATTATTATTGTAGGTGTGCAATTAATTTGTTGCGCAATTTGTATGTTGTTGTAATATTTTTTATTTTATTTTTCAAGTAATTTTCAGACATATTCGGTTTATTCATATGTTGTAGAATTGCTTTCAATGCTGCTCGCCCCGCTTGTAGATTGCTATAAAGCTCAGTTTGTGGATTCCATAATACATCATAGTTTTATTAAGCATCCAAAAATCTTGCCATGTCTGCATCTGACCATTTTCACTCATTTTTTCCCAAAATTACAGCTTATCGCACTAAAAACAACAACTGCATACACGTTAGAAGTACTCTACTCGGCTTTCTGCACGTTGTGTTTTCGTTCGACGAGATGTTTACACATTCGATTTCAGTCGTTCGTCATCGATTCGGCGACAATCGCCCATCAAAAGTAGACAGTCTTTCTACTTCCGTCGAATCGACTCACTCCGCCGAACGGCCAAGTCGATTTATGGTTTACATACTCAATTTGCTTTCGATTTCATAATCGACCTAAATCGTTCAATCCAGATCGACCCGTGAAAACGCGCCTTAACTACTCTATTTATACAGTGAATTTTACTAATTTATTAATGATTTGCATTTTTTTCTCTTTGTTTTGTAAATATTCTATTTCTGTTTTTTTAGATTCAAACTCTTTCTGAGTTGTTCTTTTCCCTGTTTATTTTTTGTTTTTTTTTATATCTATTCTTTCTTGTGTTTCTCAGCTCTATGAACTAGCCTCCCATATTTTACTAGGATTAAGAAACGGTGCTTTGAACATATAGTGTTCTAGTTTATTTCTTAGTAATCTACTTCACTAGATATGATATACTATAACTGCCTCCTCTGATAAAAAATTTCTAAGTATGTATTTTAATTGGTTATAGAGAGATTTTCTTTCATTCTCACCTAGCCCAATTTATGGAGCATACACATATAAAACATTCAACAATTCTTTATCAAGTACAAGTTTCACAGACGTCAATCTATCATTTGTTCTTAAAATTCCTGCAAAATTATCTGTCATCTCTCTATCAACCATTATACCAACACCATTCGCAGTTTTACTTTACCTTGCCTACCACAATTTATATCCCTTACCTATTCTCCGTTCACAAATTGTTGAGCGCACGAAATGTGCCTGGAACTCATAAAACGGTCGTAAATCATAGGCGTTCCTGAGGTGTTTATTTATTCAATAATAATATAATGTTTTAATACTGTTATATATAATATTAATAATATTTTAATACTAATATATTTAGCAAAAAAACAATTAAAACTTTCACGGCTAATGTTGGTTATTATATTATATTAATAAAAATAAGAATTTAACCATTAACAATTTTGTAAATAAGAATACCTTATCTCTTTGGATATTTCAATACTAATCTTCGCGTTTATTCACTTTATTAGAAAACCTGGAATTCATATCCGAAGGTACTATTCGTTGCAAGATAATTAGGATGAAATTCCCCAGATTTTTAATAATATAATGGGTATAAAGATGCCGGCTTTGGCCACGTGCCTCGTCTATTCAGTTTATATTCGAAACTTAACTTAAAAGGGTGAAGTTATTACGAACGAAAATAATTTTTTTGTTTAGTACGTTTTTGATCGCATGTAATTTACGGGTCGTCGGTGTTTCCGCGTCTACGGCAGTAATTAGCGTCTCGAATATTTCTTTTGCGAATTATATGCAGTGCGTGAGTGATTTTTTATTCCATATATCTACGAACATATACGTACCTTTCGCTCGTGCTCTTTTTGTTGGATTGTTTGTGATGGCTTCATCATCAACATCATCAAGTTTTACACCGGTACTGTTGCATACAGTCATTAAGTCTGTCTATTCACCAAGAGAGAAGACTATTGTCCTAAATGTTCACGATGCTCTGGTTTCTCAGAATCCTACAAACACTGTTCGCAACATAGTCGAAAGTTGTGCCAACATGACTGGCGTAGGGGAGTCAACTATATATAGGTTCCTATCAGAAAGAAAAAAACACGGTATAGCTAACCCAAACACAAACGAACACTTAAAGAGAGGGAAAAAGTCTATTGAAATTGATGAATTTTGCCAAAAATGGTATTCGAAGTAAAATTCATGGATTTTTTTTTCAAAAAAGAAATACCAAACCTAAACAAAATTTTACAAGAAGTTAGAGACGACCCGGGTTTGCCTCATATCGGACGAACTAAATTGTGGCAAGTTTTAAAAGAATTAAATTTCCGGTGGGAGAAATCAGACCGAAAATCACTTTTGATTGACCGGGAGGAGATAATATGTTGGAGAAGAAATTATCTAAGATCCATACGAAAATTCCGGGCTGAAGGAAGGTCAATTTTCTACCAGGATGAAACGTGGGTAAACTCAGGTCATACTCTAAAAAAAATTTGGTCAGATAAAATTATATTAAGCTCCAGGCAAGCCTTTATGGAAGGTTGGTCTACTGGTATCTCCTTACCTTCTGGTAAAGGCAGTAAATTAATAATTTCTCACATTGGCAGTGAAAAAGGATTTGTTAAGCATGGTTTTTTGGAATTTCAGTCCAAAAGCACAAGACTATCACGAGAAGATGACAGCTGATGTTTTCGAAGAGTATTTTGAGCAGATGATTGAACACATACCACCAAATTCAATTATAGTATTAGATAATGCACCTTATCATTCACGACTAGTAGAAAGACTTCCAACGACTGCGTGGAAAAAACAGGATATTCTTGACTGGCTGTGGAATAAGTATCTGCCTTACGAAGATGGATTGGTAAAGCAGAACTTTTAAAAATTGCCCGGCAACACAAATCTAAGTTCAAGAAATACGTAGTTGACAAAATGGCGGAAAGGCGAAACATCACAGTCCTTAGACTTCCACCCTACCACTGCGAAATAAATCCAATTGAACTCATTTGGCCACAAATGAAAAGTTATGTGGCTAGAAAAAATACGTCATATAAAATACAAGCTGTACGTGAATTGTTATACGAGTCTTTACAACATATTACAGAACAAAACTGGAAAGATGCAGTAAAACATGTAATAGAAGAACAACAAAAAATGTGGGATCTTGATAACATAATTGATGCGACCGTAGAGACACAACCGCAATTATTAACCCTCAAGACGACTCGGATTCCGAAGTCGATCCTATTTATTTTGAATTTGAATTTTTATAGTTCTTGTACCCTTTGGCCGTTCTATCTCTTTTTAATTCAAACACGTTGTACTCTCCTTATTTTAAGCTCATCGATCTACTGTATCCTCTTACCAGTGAGACTTTCACTATTCCGTTGAAACTCTATCCTGATTTCTCTAAGCGGTAATATTGTTCCCCCTGTTTATTGTTGAATGCATGCCGCAAACGACAGACGTCTGGCTTTAAGATAATTCGCCAACGCACTATAGGTGCACGGCACTATAAGAAGAAGAATTGTTGAATGATTAAGCTAGACTATTAAAACAGTCCTTTTAATAATTATGTACCAACTGTTGTGTTATTTGTTTTATGACTATAAGCAAAAATAAAATTTCACTTATAAAATGAAATTTCACTCACATATTTTTATATTACGCGGTTTTATTACAAGATTTTCATAAATTACTAATTGATAGGAAACAAATAAGTAAAAGAAGTTCGAAAGCGTAAACAAGTAGGTTTTTTATGTAACAGAAGATATCGACCATGATATTGAAATAGTATGGTAAATGTTTTACCACACGTAGCAATGTTTTGCAATAAAGTAAAAGCATTTCTATTAGAATGTTAATGGTAATATGGCAATACTTGCCGTGCTTAAAATAAGTTAATAGTCACAACATTTATAGTTTTTATGTAAAGTTATACTTATTTGTATTTTATTTAGACAAAAAAATCTACATGGTTTATACATAATACGAATAGTGTTAATAGAAAAGAAAATTTTATTAATATTTTGATTTTTAGGCCGTTTCTGGGATCTTAAAAAAGTAGCTAAGCAGTTTTCACAGTTTTCAAAGTCCAAATCCAATTAATTTCAGAGATAAATCTAATATTCATTTTTAACTATGCTTTTTTACTTTATTTCTCTCACTCACTGATAAACTCATAAAGTTATTTAATGACTTACCGGTAAAATCGCTACACAAAACATTCATCATCATCATCATCATCTTGGTGCTACAGCTCTTAGAGGGCCTCGACCTTCTCAAGCTTTCTACGCCATTCTATTCTGTCCCTCGCTTGCATTTTCCAGTTGCCGACTCCGATCTTCTCGGCATCTTGTGTTACCCCGTCCATCCACCTTAGCTTTGGTCTACCCCGTCTTCTCATTCCTACGGGTTGCGCTGTTAGAATCTTTTTTATCATGTTTGACTCAGGGGCCCGGGCTACATGTCCTGCCCACTGCAGGCGGTTTCGCTTAATTATAGTGGTAATATCTTTACCACCAAACGTATGCTTGTAGATATTCTGCAGTTCAAAGTTATATCTACGCCTCCATACTCCGTCCTCACAGACCGCTCCGAATATCTTGCTTAGCATCTTTCTTTCAAAAATGGATAGAGCGGATTCATCTGTTTTCGTTAGCGTCCATGCCTCTGATCCATATGTGAGAACGGGGACTATCAGTGTTCTATACAGCCTTATACGAGTTTTTTATTTCCTCAGATGTGTTATTATTGGGGTTAACCGATGTCCCTAGATATATGAACTCTTTGACTGCTTCGAAGTTTTGGTCATTGATGATTAAATTTGTGTCAACATTTCCAGCTCTTGTGTTTGTGTTAGTCGCCATGAATTTGGTATTATTTTGATTTATCTGTAACCCCATTCGTTCTGCTGCTGCTACTAGCTCGGTTAGGATTTCCGCAGTTCTCGCCCTAGTTCTTGTTATAATGTCCACGTCGTCTGCATATGCTAGAATTTGGACTGATCTATTAAATATTGTTCCCCTGCTATCTAAATTAGCGTCTCGTACAACTTTTTCTAAGGCGACATTAAAAAGCTGACACGCCAGCGCATTTCCCTGCCTTAACCCCCTATGTATTTGAAATGGGGTTGACGAGTCGTTTTGAATTTTAACTGCTGATAGCATCTTCGCCATTGTCACTTTTATCAAACATATGAGTTTTTTTGGAATTCCCAACTCATTCATAGCGCTGTAAAGACTTGGTCTTAAGACACTGTCCTATGCCGCTTTAAAATCGACAAAAATATGATACATATCTATGTTAAACTCTTGCGCTTTTTCGAGGATCTGTCGTAGTGTAAAGATCTGGTTAATGGTTGAACGTCCACGCCTGAATCCCGCCTGACACAAAACATTAAACTTGTTAAGAAATAATTTTTACAGTAGGTATGAAATCCCACTCTCTACAGCACCAAATAGCAAATTAGTTTGGTATACTATCTTACTTGTGCTGACTATAATAGTTCTTGTTACATTGATTAAACGGGTTCTTTAAAATCTTGGTTAACTTCTCACAAATGGTATCAATATAATGGTAGCATATATAGGTATCAATGTAAACAGCCGATAGAACCACTCTGTAGAGATAAAACAACGCAGAGGCAAAGCCAATAAGTACTTATAAAAATAAGTTCGATAAATCAAGATCTACGTCTAACAACAAAATTTCGTCTACTTAACTATTATATAATCTCGGTTTTGCTTAAAGGATTGAAAACTTGGACTCTATTGGAGGCATCTATGAAGAAGGCGGAGCCTTTCGATATATGATGTTAAATACGCATACTACCAATCTGATGGTTTAATCGAGATCATTATAATCATCATTATTCTGGCTTTACAACCGTGCGTGAGTCCTAGTCTCCTCAAAAAATTTTCTCCAGTCGTCCCTCTCCATCGCCTTTCTCCGTCAAGCACGTGTTGCCATATTTCTCATGTCTTCATCTATGTTATCAAGGAATGTTGTTCTGGGTCTTACTCTTCTGCTCTGACCAATGAGTCTATTTTGTTGGTGTTTATTATTAAACCCAATTTTGTAGCTGATTCTTTTATTGCTACATACGCCTCTCGTACAGAGTTTTCCGTTTTCTCATTGGTTCCATGATAGGTATGGTTTACTTCAACTGTTGAAGGATAAGTGTTTAGTAAGAGAGGGTCGTGGAGGCGATGTATTTGCTGTCCCCATACTCGTTCAATGTGTCGACCGCAGGCCTGTTTCGAGCAGCTGTAGAGAAAGTTAAAATTGCTATGATAATTGCGAATATCCGAAACGGAAAAGGACTGTGAGAAGAACTGTATTTCTATTTTATATGGGAGGTTAGACACGACACAAAATCAGGCACTTTTCATCGTTTCTTCCTTTAACATTCAATTTAGATGATAAAAAGGCTGAAAGTACAAATCATTCCTGTATTCAGCAACTTTCAAAAATAAATTAAATAAAAGAGTAACTTCAATTTTATTGGATTTATTTTTTATAAAATATTTTATTATTAAACAGCTATGCGTGAGTCAGTACAAACTAAATGAAAGTTATTTTATTTTTTACAGCTATATTAGGAATATTATAATACAGAAATATGTCTTAAGAATTATGGTTACTTTCTTAGCTATTTCGTAATGTATTTATAAGTAGTTAGACATTCCACAAGTGCAGGTATGGCAGTGGCCAGTTATGTATGCATTTTACAAGTATAATCATTGAAACCCATGATACGGTTAACATTAATTCCATTACTAACCTTGCAATGATTTTTTTTTATTAAGAACTCGTTTACCCATTTCACGAGATAAAAATGGGCGTTGCTGATCTAAAAACGTCTACATAACCTTGCTTGTTAATACGGATCAAAAATTAATGCTACTATGGCAATGTATTTATTATTTAATGAATAATTGAGTTTTGCGGTTGGCAACTTGAAAATAATATGAAATATTACACGTTGGAAATGTTAATTAGTATCTTATTGTCCTAATCTTTTATCCGTGTTAGACCAAATATTAATTTTATATCGGATTAAATTACAATTGATTATAATGAGAATTACATTTTACATTTGTTTTGATGTTTCGATTTCCAATCCGGAAATTATTTAAAAAAAATTGTATTAAGAAACTATAAGATTTAACCTGTAAATGTTTATAATTGGCACTGGGTGACAACCAATTAACAGTTGCCTTGATACGAAGTATAGGAAATAATTACAATATTTAACACAATCAATACACTAATATCTATCATGTCTAAAACTAAATCTAACAACATACAAGAAAGATCAAAGAACTGCATTTATAAAATAACTTGTGAATGCAACAATTTTTATTTAGGAGAAATCTCTAGATCACTAGTTGTTAGTGTGAATGAGCATGAATCATGCTCATGGATATTTTAGTATTTATCAATTGGATTGCGTTTCCTATTGGCTTGAAGTGTCCCTTCTAAAAAGGTTTTCCTATCCAGTAATTTTTCTGCCAAGTGACACTATTATACCAGTTGTCCTCATATAGTGTTCTACCAAAATCTAAATATGGCTCCATTAATTCCATAACCACTTTCGAGGATATAGATACACCAGGTTAAGTTTCCATTCCATCATTAAATTATATTGCAAAGTGTAAAAAGGGTCGGTGCACAACGTAAAAAATTTTAACCCCATACCGATGCCTTTTGTTTTGCAGGTACTGCCTAAAACTTAGCCTACCTTGAAATAGTTCCATTGACTCATCTATACACAGGGACATTTCGGGAATTACACAGTAACTAAACTTATCCACTAGTAAGTCAATAAGGGGCTGAAACTTGTGAAGCCGATTTCCGGGAATCTGTGTCGAGTTATCCGAAATAAGGAACATGCTGAAAATATATATTTTAGTAATTAAAACCTAATATAAAATGTTGTAATAGTACCTCAACATCAAGTCAAATCAGTTTCTGGCCATGTAGTCTGTCAGTTTGCTATTATATAACTGTATGTTTTTCCAATAATGAGCCAGAGAGGGCATATCTACTAAACCCATCCACATAAGTATGCCTAAAAAGGTATGCATTTCTTGTCGGTTTGTCAGTACCTAGCTTTTAGTTCTTGAACTTCTCTTTATATTGCGTTTTCCAAGACATTATTGAGCATACTTGTTTGTTTGATTTACTAACAGGAATACCACTTCTTCATCAAAAAACCAACAAAAGAAATCAAAAGGGCTGGCATCTTGCATTGTACCTATTAGATCGAGGTTTACGCCTACTTTTTCGGAATTCGTATTATAATTTATATTTTTATTACTTTGCTCATCAGGTATTTGCCAATCTTCAAATATAGGAATATTCTCAGGTGCTGGTTTTTGCTCATTATTTACTGTCTAATGCATATTATGGATCCGCTGGGTCACTATCATGAAACTCCGAAATAGACGATGATCCGCTTCGTATTTCTACAGTCTCAAACAAATACAGTAATCTCTTCTCTTCTTTGGAATCCATTATTACAATTTACAATCGCGACTGTATCGGAAAGCAACAATCAACAACTAAACTACCTGCTAGAGCTTGCAAAAAGCTGTTTCTATATTTGCCACTACTAATAGGATAGACATCTATCGTTAGCAACATTTCTTTGCTTTCCTTCACTAACAGGATATCATTCGCAAATAGCATTGATCAAGGAGCCCCTTCTCTTGCTATTATTGTACTGGCTGGATAAGCTGGCCCCAAAACACGAGACTATTTTATGGTTAGTCATATATCTATACACATCAGTGATATTTCAAGAACATTGTACAATAAGGGAACCACCAAAACTCTGTGGAAAGATCAACCACAATCTGCTATTAAATGACATTAATTAAAGCTTAACCAATTGAAATCGATGTATATTGACTTGAAATAACAAAATATTGCACCATAACTAGTCTACACTAATAAAACCAAATAAAGTATACTAACACAGCAAAACACTTTGGGATGACTCTAAGTGACAAGATTAGCCACAGCTGGCTCTGATGTAGTCTAATCTAGAGATCCAATTTTCGATGATCTTTTCCAACATTTGTCGCCATATATCGGGAATTACGGGATAAATGTTGTCCTACAAGTGGTCAATGGTTTCAGGCATATCGGCGTAGACTAGCAACTTCACATATCCCCACAGAAAATAGTCTAGCGGTGTTAAATCGTACGATCTTAAGACCAATTTACGGGTCCGAAACGTGAAAATATGCGGTTATCAAACGTTTCTTTCAATAAATTAATTGTGGCACGAGCGATGTGATATGTTGCGCAATCTTGAAGAAACACCACAAAAATTCTTTCTTACAATAAGTAACTAAAATTAAACTTTAAAAAGTAAGAAAACAACTTAAATTAAAATTACTAAGAATAAATGAAAACGAAAGTTAAAAGATAATAAAATAAAATTAAAAGCTGTAAACTATCTATGGATGTAAACCAACGGAAGATCTGTCATTACTTTTGACACAATTATACATTGCGGAATTAAGCTTCGTTTGATTATTTTATTTGTGACATCACGAGATTGTGTTAAAATAAATGATTGGTTCAAGTCTTCGTGAGAGAGATAGACTGTCATTTCTCGTTATTATCTGACTGGGGTAAAAGTGATGGGGAAATGTTCCAAAGTTCATTCATATAAGTTTCCGTGGTATGCGTGTTATCATTTAGAGTAAAGTGGTGCGAAAACGTTCCATGGTTAATCCAATAATGATGGACGATTATGTTGACCATAAAATAGACGTATGTAGTACGCGTTACGTATTTCGAACACAACGATGATTTTCAAAATAAACTTGCATAAATTGGAAGCGTTGTTCAGGCGTTAGTATATTCATGGTGAAATGCCAAACCAAACTAAACTTAAATCACTTCTCAGCTATCATAATGGACGTCAGTTAAAAAAGTGTTGCCAACTTACATTTCTATACCTTTAAAAATATACCCAATGCAATAATTAAATAGATCTACAAGCCTAATTTAAAATAAAATGGAGTCAAATTCGCGTTTTCTTAGATCAAATATTTTTATAATTAACAAACTCTGTAGTTATTACCAAAGGTTTTTGTTTACCGTTTTCTAGTATTCACCACAATTTTACTCAACAATACTTATATATTTATTATATGTTATTATATAGATGACATACTAAGTTAAACAACTACATATATTCCTGTCTGAGACTGACTGGGGAAAAGAAGCTCTAAACTGAGTAAGACTTCGCGTAGAACATACTGGGTGGAAAAGTTCTCATATCCGACATGACACGTCTTAATGGGTGATAGAGAAAGTCCTATGGATATACAGAGTGGCCCAAAAGTCTGGAAACGGCCAAGTATCTCGTAAACTGCTATTCATAATTGTACAAAATTTTGGGATACGGAGACTCCATATTTGATATTTTCAATGTTGCCAGATTTGCCGTTTCTCTTATATTATTAGTGACTTTGGTTTTTCAAATTCATCACCCTATATATTCAGTCATTATTGAAATCTCCTATTCAATACGAGTTCAACCATATGTAACACTTATGGTTTTATGTACTCTGGAAGGTCTTAAATACATAAAACAGTGCAAAATATGTAGATTTTAATAAATTTAAATATTTAAATGTAGAATGCTGTGATTTTGACATTTGTTCACCATTTACATTATTAACTAAAACTGACAGTAGTTGTGTTTCGAAAAGTTCTGCAAGATATATTGCTTCTCTAAAATGGCTCTTAATGAAAAAGAACGAATTACTATTCTAATGATGAGAGGGTACAGTGACAGAAAAAGATCTTATTGTGAAGTAGCCAACTAGTTCAATGGTACTTTCCCAAACCGTTCTCCTATTCATAAGGCGACGGTACAAAAAACTGCAAAGTGATTTGAGGAATCTGGAGAAGTAAAAGATAGATACCGATCAGGTAGACCGAAAAGAGTCATGCATGACAACAAAACTTTAGATATAATGCAAAGTTTTGTTGAAGATCCACATACATCCTCACGCAGCGTTGCACAAGTACATGATGTAGGTCGTTCTTCAGTCTTACGAGTATTACGTAAGAATAAATTTAAACCATACAAAATTAACTTAATGCAAGAAGATGACTTCGATCGTAGATTAGAGTTTACTGAGATAATGATGGATACAATTAAAAATGATGAAAATTTCCTTAACAGAATATCTTTTTCCGATGAAGTGTAAATCGACACAATTTAAGGTACTGGAGTGACGTAAATCCACACTGGATGCGTGAAAACCATACTCAAAGACCACAAAAATTAAATGTATGGTTGAAAATAGTTAGTATTAAAAAATTTATTGAAACAATTAGGCGTTGCCAGACTTCTGTTTTATCTATTTAAGACCTTCAAGACTACATAAAATAAAGTGTTACATATAGTTGAACACGTATTGAATAGGAAATTCATAGGATGAATTTGAAAAACCAAAGTTACTAATAATATACGAGAAACAGCAAATCTGGCAACATTGCAAATATCAAATAAGGAATCTCCATATCCCAAAATAGGTGTACCTTAAATTTTGTACAATTATGGCTAGCAATTTACGAGATAATTGACCGTTTCCAGACTTTTGGGCCACTTTGTATACCTAACACAATAACACAGTAGATATAATAGACAAAATAACATCTACATTCAAAGTAAATCAAAAGATTTTTTCAAACCATAAGCTCAAAGTTTATATTTTCTTTTCATATTTTTCTTCTCTTGTGTATCCTCTAACTTTAAAAAAAAATTAACCAAGGTATGTAAAGTAAGTATGTACATATAAAAACGTAAAAAATGTATACATTTTGTACTTTTATTGAACATTTCGACCGCTCTAAATGAAAAATCAGTCAATGAGATTTTTGAGGAATCTTTTATAAATGTGATAACGCTAATTTTAAATCTGGCTAACTTAGAAACTAAGTAAATGAAAAAACCGTTACATTAATAAAAATAAGTGAGTTCTCAAATAACCATGTTTCATAAAATTTTGTTTTATTATCACCTTTGTCTCCGCCTTATATAAATTCTGAATATTACGTTGTCAGTCGTTAGTGCTTTTTATTTTCTTCTATGCAATTATCTTCAACTCACATTTAAAATTATAAAAGTAACATAATATACTTGTGCTTACATCATATTGCAAAGTTACGGATAAAACAGTAGTCACAGGCATTTTATGTATTCACAATAACTTTCACAATATTTACTGGAGTGTATAATATAAACGGCGCACATTCTTAGAAAAATTTAGATGCACATTGGCGGAGATTTTTGTGAGTAGTATATATTTTTATAGAAATGTCTGTTCCAATTGAGTGATCAATAATAATAATCACGGTAAACTTTATTATTATGATATCTGTAATAATTTGAGTAAGATTATACAATAAATACTTTAATTATTCTGTTCGGTAATATGATATTATATTTGTTAGGAATATTGGGGAATCAATTTTATATAAATTTTAATTATTACTAGTAGTCTATTCCAGTTTTCTAGTATCTATAAAATCTACCGGTAGAAATCCATCAATGAGAGTTCATCGAGACGTGAGACTCCATCTCTAATCGTTCTAGTTATATCGGTTAAAAGGATTACACTCGTGACCGTCAGTTGCTTTGAATTTTATACTGCATGCGCTTGAAATATTTCTACGTGTGATTCGAACCAACAATCTAAATTTTATTTGCTATTGCGAGTTAGAGAAAGTAATAAATCACTTATAAGTGGCAATACCTTGGGCGTACCTATTTATACGCGTATGGTTTATTAAATTATTATTTTTTGACTGATGTGTACTAAAACTGTAGAACTAAATAATAAACTCACCATTTCAGTATAAAAGTGCCGAGATGAAATATATCTTCACTCCAGTCCAGATATACAGGATGTTTCAAAAAGATATGTCATAAATTAAATCACGCATTCCGAGGACAAAAATAAATTGATTGAATCCAACTTACCTTAGTACAAAAGTGTACACAAAAAAAGTTACAGCCCTTTGAAGTTACAAAATAAAAATTGTTTTTTTTTGCATTATGTCCTAAACTACTTGACATTTTGTAATAAAAATGGACACGGTACTTTCTTATTCTGAAAGTTTTTTTTTTTTATTTACAAATTCGCATCAACCCGAAGGTTATTAGCGAGAATCAGATTTACAATATTAAATATATTATATATTAACAAAATTAATGGCTTTTAAGTAGTTTAACATATTTGTGAATGAACAATTTGCACCAAGTGCTTTCTCTAAGTTTATTGATCTACCATAATTGATTCTTGCTGTGGAGAAAACTGGACAGTCTACAACAACATGTTTCACCGAGAGTTTAACGCTACACTGCTCACATTTTGGTTCGGATTCTTTAGTAATTAAGAACTTGTGCGTGGCACTGGTATGACCTAATCTAAGACGAGTTATTGTCACTCGATCCCTTCTTTTAGTGGGGAAACATCTCCATGGTTTAATGTCCGGTTTAATATTCCGAAGATTGGACACTGAAAATTCCCACCGGTTTTGCCACTCACTTAGGATCCGCGATTTGATAACACTTGAAACATCACTAGCTATCACGTATTTCACAATAATAGAGTCAGCTGAATTGACGGCTTCACGCGCACACTTATTTGCTTCTTCATTACCTCTAATACCATTATGTGACGGGATCCAAATAAAGATTACCTCCTTATTAGAATTTTCTATCTCTATCAGATTTTGTTTTATTTTTTCAAGAATATGATTCTCTGGGTATATTCTTCCTATAGATTGTAGTGAGTTATTGAACTCTATTTTATTAAATAAATTTATTTAATTATTGGTTTGTGAGCAGTCACTGTCTGTATCGGATACTAGGTCGTGTGGGATTTCCATCTGTAAGTGTTTTAGAAAAATTTTTCTTAATTTGGTATTTCGTGTCTTTGTAGATCTGTCTTGAGTATAGGGATATATTTTGCATCTTGCATATATTGGAACATATCGATGAGAGCTGTAAAGTTGTTTGTATAATTTTCAACGGTAGTAAGTGGATCGGGTGAATTCTTTATGTTGTCGAATAGGTCTTTTATCTGAACATAGCTTAAAATAAATGGTGGTGACTGCTGGTTTATGAATGCTTCTAGAGATTTACCTTTATTTTGTTTTTTCTTAGGATTAAATGGTATTTCTGCTGGACTGGTAAACTTCGGTTTATTAGTGGTATCATTGGAAGGCGGAGAAGGACTAAGGTATCGTCAATAGTTCTTTTTGAACTGTTCTGTGAAGATTCAATTTTCATATGTAAGGTAGTTGTTTCGTTCGCAGTTTGTTTTATATTTAGTTGATTTTCTGTATTGGGGTGTCTGTTTGACTTGAAGTAGATGTCGGTGTGATAGTTGATATTTCTGGAGGGCTACATGTTGAGATTTCTTTTGCTGTGGTTGGAGAAGTAGGATTTGGGTTTGGATTGATAGGGTTTTTGCAGTTAGTTGCCGTATGTCCATTTTATTTACAGTTGTAACACGTTAGGTTGCCGCTTGATAAAAAGATTCTATATGAAGTATTATCGTAATTAATTAAAAACGATTTTGGAATTGTGAGATCTGTTGGGCTGATAAAGATTTGTCTCCTAAAGCTCATTATATGATTAAATTCGGTTAACGGTGCACCAATTTTTAAAAAGGACATTGTAGATAGAATAACAAGCCCCATGGATTCAAGTTCTTTAATTAATACATCATGAGGAATGGATGGGCAAACATTAGAGAGAATGATTCTTTCGGAGGGAGTTATATACCGTCGAGCTTGTATAATCTGGTTATTAACTTCAATGTTGCCGTTATTTTCATTCATGAATTTTTCTACGATATTTTCAGATGATAAATATAAACATATTCTGCTGTTTGATAATCTAGAGCAGAATAGTATATTTTTTGGATGGATGATTTCTCCCAGGGGGAGGAGGTAATCTTGTATTTTCGCATCTTCAATGGAATTAAAAATGATAGCTTGTCGTTTTGACGGAAATTTTTGTTGTGTTAGTGCAGTAGAGTAACTTCTTTGTGTAGAATTATCCATTTGAGAATTGCCTGGTAAATGTATTTCATTGATTTGCGACATATTCGTTGATGTTTAAACATTCCTAAAGACGGACCTGTCCGCCGCCAGAAAAAAACTGGCCGGAGATACAGGTCAATGGTAATTAAATGTTTATCGTCAAGCAAATATGGATATGAAAATTTTCAATGATGTTAAATACGTACTGATTATATATTTTCGGTGAAATTTACAGTAAAACTGTACTTACAGACTAGTACAAGTGAGTTCAGTTGATCACTAATAACTTCACAAAGCGTAGTTACATTTTGAAAACTTGTTCTCACTTAATTTAAACTATTTTGGAGAGCCAAAAATAAACACACCGTTCCGATATACTATCAGGATCGGACCAAAAGCATTTTTCATAAAAAAGAAACAACAAAATCTAAGCGCACAGAAAAGTTTTAGGGGGGTGTGCAGCCCTAAATCCTCCTAAACTTTTGAGTACGTTTAAATCAAATGAATTTTGTGGTATCATTAGTTTAACACATTATTTTTAAATTTTTTTTGCCTCTTCCTGTCTGTTTGCATTTGCATACAGACCCTATATATTTGTAATTAATTTTATATTGCGAAGCTTACAGCCACCTGCTATTTTTGTAAATAACTTTTTTTGATATTTCCGAGAATACTCGTAACAGATATAATGGATATGGTCACAAAAGTTGATCATACTGTATACTTTGTATTTTTCCATTGACTTAGCATTATTGCAACTACTAGAATATGATCAGAATATATGTCAAGTATCTTCTACTTTATATAATATACCAGGAACCAGATATCGTAAAACATGTTAAGATAGGACGTTTGAGGTCTATAGGGTATGTAACAAGGATGGAACAAAATGACCCAGCTAGAAAAACGCTCCTTGATTGACCCATTGGTCAGAGAAGAAGAAGAAGACCCAGAACAAGGATCTTCGATAACATCTATAATGACATGAGAAATATGGGAATACGTGCTTAGCGAAGAAAGGCGATGGATAGGGAGGACTGGAGAGAAATTATTGAGGAGGCTAGGAACCACGTAGTGTTGTAAAGCCAGAATTATGATGATGATCTTCAACATGGCTTTGAAGTGTTTTAGTAACGAAGTGTCTTAATATGCGTCGTCAATTAATTGTTGTCCTCTGTTACCACTATTTTTTGTGTCTTTCTGATTCTACCACTTAAGTTATCGTTTATGATCACATGGTCCATTATATTGCATTTGCTAAGTGTTTTGTGAAGTGATTTGTATAAATGTATTGTTTCTTTCTTTTTCACCTTCTTTAGAGGCATTTACTATCCATTCAATTATCTATGAGAATCTTTTGTAGGTGTCCACTTCTTACCTATTAATATATCTACACTTTTTTGTTTCAGTTATCAAAGCGTTTCATGCCATTATGTTTATTCAGTTATTTATCTTAACACCTTACTGTATGATTTTTTTATTAAAAAAATCTATGATTACAAACTTGACTTCAAGATTACGGTAAAAATATAAAAAAGAATCCTACTTGGTTTGCTCTTGTATTCTTTTATTTTTTTTGTGTGTCATATATGGCACACTATGCATTAAAACAAGATTCAACAAGTAAAATTAATAAAAAGATGACGTTCATTACTTTCTAATTATATTAATTATTCAGTGTGCAAGTTGTAAAAACAATTTCTATCTTTGTTTAAGCAAAGAAAATCATTACACTTCTCGCATTTTATGAAGCTTTTTAAACCACAGGGATATTTGCATCCTCGCCTTTTACTACACCATAATGGAAGATGACCATATCCATCTGTTTGTACATCTTGCATTGGAATATCGGTTGCTGGATCCCTTCTTTTCTTGTTTTGTAAATTGTAAATAGCTCTACACGAACGACCTCTTTTTGTAGTAAAACCAGCTTTATTAACTTTGCATAAACACTCGCCATTTTAAAATACTGCCATTTTAAAATCTGCCAGAGCTAAATTATCATGCTCATTGTCACTTCTTGTCCAAAGAATCCACGCATTTACAGTCATCAAATCAATAATATGAAAAAATATACGCATGTACCATTTTTTGGATCTGAGTTTAATCCTATAATATCCCAACATTGAATTAAGGTAATCTACTTCCCCCATATACCCATGTACCCTCCCCCCATGTACTTGTTGTAGATCGTTACAGCTTTTGGACATGAAACCATTATTATGCGTTTCACCTTTTTTCGAAAACCGTTTAACTTCAACTGTTTTCATACTTCCAGAATATATTGATAAAATGTATACTAATTTGTTGTCATACCATGTAACAACATATATTTTTGTACCATCATTTGTGACGACTTTCTCTACCATAGCTCCTCGGCCGTTCTTTTTTAATTCAACTTCTTTTGGCACATTACTCTTTGGCACTCTGTTTATTATAACTGTTCCTAGTGGTAACATACCCTGTTTTGTTAGATAAATTTGCAATGGGACGCTGTTAAACCGATTATCAAAGAATATTTTGTGATTTATAAGACTTGCTACTGTTTGTGTTAGCCGAAGAACCACATTTGAACTTACCTCTAAATAAAGAAAACCATCGAGTACAACATTGTTTGGCTTCCTCCAAAAATTTCATATTCGTAGGAAAATCCGCTGGAACCATTAAGAACAAACGCCTTATATCCCCATTTGTGGGGTTTTTGCAGTTTATATTGTTTTATAGATGAACGCCTTTGTTGAAATTATCTGCTCATGTATAACTAAAAATTCCTCTTTCAGAACTTTGAGTAACTGATTCCTTAGTTTATTTAGTAGCAGTGAGATTTTAAAAAGTTTATCATGACCAGGATTACCGACAGCAATAGCATCGTTATTGTTTGCAAAATGTAAAAAACGTTTCTTTCCTTCCTATCTATTGCATCACATAACATCTGAAATTAATCGATGATTCAGGCTGAAGTTCCAATAACTGCTAGTGTTTGGCAATTGCACTATTGACATATAAATACGGGTTTCTAAGAACTGTTCTAGCTCATTTTCAGAAAGTTTCAAAGGTTTTTGAGGTCTCTTTCCACTGAGTATAATATAGTTTGATAAACTATATCTTTGATCATCTCATTTGTTAAAAAAATTTAAAAAATGCGTAAGGGAAATCCGCTTGTTGCAACTCAGGTGGCAGGTCAGTTAAACCGAGAAATCTTATATCATCATCTAATGTTACCAAATTTCCTTCTTTCCAAGTTGGATGATTTTTATTTCTATTCTTTATTAGATTACGTCGTAATTCGTCCAAAGAAATATCTTCGCTATCCCAACTGCTTTCTAAATCCGTTTCTGGGATAATAATATTTGATTCATTATTATCTATTATATCATCTTCATAGCCTAACTCTGGGACTAATATAATAGGGGAAATATAATCATCTGATAGCCTTCACTATCATCGGGTATGTCCACTACCACAAGAGTTTCTCCATAAACCTTTTATGGATCCATTATCTAAAATAAAAAAATAATATTACCTCGTTCAGAAAGCATATTGAACCATATATGAAAGAGAGTTTTGCACTACAGTGCATATTGTGGCATATATGGCACAAGCAAATTTTTGATCAAAAAATACCAAAATATAAAGAAATACGTGAAAATACTTACAGAAATTCTTTCTTGAAGGTCTATCCTCGATGTTGCTATTTTTTTGTACAAAAATATTCAGTAGAAACTTCGATAATTGAATATCAAATTGCACAATTCTTATGAACAGCTGTCAGACCGCGGCCATTGGCAAATTTTCATAAATGTTCACTTTGCTGTATTGAGATGGCGCTTTATTACCAGTTATACGAAATATTATGTGCTCTATATGGACATGTCATGCATAAATACTTTAAAATAAGATTCGATCTCTAACGGTTAGGTATAAAACTAAGTATTGTACCATATATGACCCACTATGCGGTAAGGGGTTAAGATTTTTTAATCCATAATTAATTTGTTGTTCGTTTGACTCTACTCCTCTACAATTTCAAGTAGCTATCTTTAAATATTTCATGTATTACTGTTCGTTTATTATTGACTTGCCTGGTTCTTCCTAATTTTGATCAGTCTGACCTTTTAGTTTGATGTTTCTGAATATTTTTGAATTCTCAAGTCGAAATTACCAATCTGTACCTAGAAGTAAATTAAATAGGTATAAAAAAGAAATAAAAATATTAATGGAGTTTATCAAATTGTTCAAAAAAGCTAGTTTGTAAAGGTCGAGATTTTTTTTCTATATTTTCGCTTTATTCTTATAACTAAGCAAGCTATATATTTTGATTAACGAATTTAATGCCACTGCAACATAGCACTACCTTATTTAGAGGATATTAAACTTAAAAAGTTAATAGGAACAATATAAGAACTTTAACTAAAGTTCTTATTCGTAATTAAAAAGCCGTACAGTCATTCCTTTTGTTACTATTTTTCACTATGCGATCAATTTTACTGTGTGTACCTCATAAATATATTAATGAGATATATCTACATATACATAACATTTATTACGTAATTAAACAAGATCGAACATAGTAATTGACTTTCTGATCTACTTTCTTTGTATTACTAAACCAGATTTTTATTTGATCTTTTAACGATGATCTAACTTAAATAGGAATTCTATTTGTATGGGTGTTGTTTCTTATATGGTAAACGGTATCCGGCCTAGACTGAAAGATATACATCACAAACTGTAAAGCAATTTATACGGGATCATTGGACTTTCATTTTTGCATCGAGCATGATTTTGTTATGTATTCTCTTTTATGTCCCGTAGTTAATTTACTATTATCTTATATTTTGTTTTATAAAGAGTGAGCCACCGAAAACTTTCCACAAAGGTCTTTGTTCCAGAAATGAACATATTGTTTTAAAATATAAAATAAAAATGTAATTCTTTAGACTTTTCTTAGTGTAGAATCATTGGAATTGTCACTTCATCAAGTTTGTTCGCGACCCCGACTGACTGGCGTCTCACCCTCTTAAATAGTTTTCACACCTAAATAAAAGATGAATAATCTTCACTTTTACGCATCAAGTAGTGATTTATCAGTTCAGTTTAAGCTCACACATCGCCCTTGAGGCATCGAATTTAAAATCTCTCAATTCACATATTAAATAGTTCTCTCCGCCGAAAACGGGCATTTTCTCATACCGGTTTTCTTTTACGTGTTATAAAGAAAGAATTTTTGATATTGTATAGTAAGCTACGGCCGTGTTGGGCCTCTCTACTCTAAAAAAATTTAATTGTAAATCGATAAACTCAAAAGTGATTTTATTTCTCTGGAGCTATATTTGCTCATATTAAGAATCCTTATCCTTCAACGGTCACTGAAGAACCAAACCTATGGAGATACATCCATTCACAAGTCCCTTGAAGTAAGGCTTGGAATCCAAAGATTTCCAATCCTCTTATGTAGGTAGCCAGTTACATGGCTCCCTCAGTCTTGTTATTTTGTATACAAACAAAAAAGAAGGAAAAAAAAGGTGAAACAGTAGGCGCTACTATAGACTAGCGCAGATCTTCATATTATGTATATATTTTTAAAATTTAAATAATCTATTTAAAATTTAATAAATTAATTTTATTATTTATTTATTTTTTATACTTTAAACAAATTCAATAAATTATTGTTTGCTTCTAACGCCACCTGTTGACGTATTAGCAAAGCAAACGTTGATTACTTAAGACAAACCTGTCAAATTTAGACCAAATAGTAATGATAAAATATAAATAAATATCATTTGATAGTAAATTTAATTATCATGTAAACTAAATAATGGGGCTGAGAGGAAAAGTGGTACAAGTGACATTTTGTATAAAAGTGAGATATGTGCATGAGTGGCTAGAGGATGTTGAGATTTATTAATATAAAAATGGTACAAGTACAAAACACACTACAGTACGGACATCTGTATGTGAGAAGTAAAAGCTCTCACCAATTTCTGGTAATGGTTTTCTGTATAAGTGGTCCAAGGTTACATGTCCCACTTTTGTTCTAAACCTTATGTAGTTGTTTGTGACAGCCACGTTTTAAAAGTGTGCAGGAATATTAATACAATTTGTGAAATAGTCTTAAAATAATGCAAGGTAAGTCTTCAATGCGTTTTATATTTTTTCAATTGTTATTTTATAGGGTTATTTTATTTATCTATGTCTTCAAAAAGTAGTAGTTGAAAGAAACTTATAGCATAACCTTAAAATGTTTCTTTTTTGTTTCAGAATCTGACAGTTATTCGGAATATGACGATTCAGAAGAGGACAGAAACTATAGTCCAATAGAAGAAAGTAGTAGCGATAGTAATCATGATCTACAAAACATTGCAGATGTTCATTTAAACAAGTCATTAAAGAAAAAGGGCAAAAAACGTTTGAGATATAGCGATTTAGATAAGAGGCAAGTAAGAAAACGAAAAAGAAATGCAGGTGAGGAATACGTAGGCTATAAAAACAAGTTAGTAAAAGCAAGAAGTTTGCAAAATTATATACATACTTGCAGATTTCAGTGTCAAAAATTCACCGATGAAGAAAGACAGGAAATATTTAACCAATTCTGGGGTCTAGGAAATTGGAATCTGCAGAATGCATTCATTACGTCTTGTACAGAGATCGCTTTGCCCAAACGACGACGTACAGAAGCTGTTACTAATAAAGGAAAGAGCGTTACTATCAAACTAAAAAATATGAGAGTTTGCAAAATGTTTTTCTTAAAAACTTTGGATATCAGCAATGGACGTTATTCGAGAATTTTAAATGGGATATATGACGTTGGAATCACCGCTGTTGATAAAAGAGGAAGAGCTCCATGTCCTAATAAACTATCACAGGATGTAATTGATAAGGTAAAACGACATATTGATATGTTTCCAAAATATACCAGCCATTACACCAGACATTACAATTCCCGTAGACGGTACCTTCCTTCATTTTTGACCATAAGAAAAATGTATAAGTGTTACCTAGAGCATTGTCAAGAAAATAACGAAGCTCCTGTCAAGGAATGGTTCTACAGGAGAGTGTTTAATACCGAATTTAATCTAAGTTTTCATCATCCCTTGTCCGATACTTGTAATAAGTGCGATAAGTTCGAAACATCAATAAAATCGTGCACAAGTGAGTCAGATAAAAAGAAAATAATGTGCGAGAGAGAGCTTCATCACCGAAAAGCCGAATCGGGAATACAAGCCAAAAAAGAGGCAAAAATAGTGGCTTAAAAAACTTCAAGGAATGAAGAAGTGGTATCAGTTTGTTTCGATCTACAAAAAACTTTACCTACACCAGCACTTACAACCAACAAAGTGTTTTATATGCGAGTATTATGGACATATAATTTTGGAGTCCATAATTTGGGCAAGAAATGTGCTTCAATGTATATGTGGGATGAATCGGTAGCATCCAGAGGCTCTATGGAAGTTTCTTCATGTCTTTGGAAATTTATTGCTGGTCTTAATCAAAATACACGACATCTTATTGCATTTAGTGATTCTTGTTCGGGACAAAATAAGAATAAAAATATTGTGAAATTTTTTATGTATGTGGTTAAAGAAACTCAGCTAGAAATAATAGACCACAAATTCCTTGAACCGGGACATACCTTTATGGAATGCGATGAAGATTTGGGAGTCATTGAAAAGTACAAAAAGCAAGTACCTTATATTTTTGTACCCAGTGAGTGGATGAATGCTGTGAGAAACAGTTCTAAGAAGTTTAAATGTGAAGAAATGAAGATGGAGCACTTCATTTCACTCGAAAACTTCAACGAGTACGTGCAGGAAAATATTAAAAAGGATGATGAGAATAAACAGATAAAATGGAGAGAAATAAAATGGATTCGGTTTGAGACGAAAGACCCATTTACTATGAAATTCAAGTACACTCTCAATGAAGAGACTGAATTTATAACTGTTAACTGTATGAAGAAGATGCGTGGAAGACCACCTCAGAATATTAGTCTTAGCCAACTGAATAGTTCACCCATGAGTCTGAAGTATGAAAAATGGAAGAATTTACAAGACCTACTATGCTTTGTGCCACCAATTTACCATCAATTTTACAATCAGCTCAATCACACTGCGAAGAAGGGAAAACAAGGTCAGAAAAAGAAGCCAATGCAACCTGAAGAAAGAAAAGAGAAGGACAATGAAGATGACGATGAGGTAGACGACAATGATAAAATACTTTTGAGCGACTATGATGATGAGGAAGATATTTAGCTCAGTTGGTAGCACGTCTATATAATATCATTTCGTTATTATTTTTATGCATTTTTTGTTCCTGTATTTTTGTGCAATATACATTTTGTTTTCGTATCTAATGTAGCTTCTTAAATAAATGTTCAAAAAATTACGTGTATTTCTTTTATAAAAGATATTATTTATTTATTTACTCATGGTAATATTTACTTGTACCATTTTTACTCTAAACAACAAAAATGGTACATGTATATTTTGTAAAAAATGTTTCAAAAAAACTAAATGTATATGATTGTAAAAACTGCACATGAAAACATTAAGAACTTACTAATAATAATATCTTGATTAGATTTTAAAATTTTGTTTGGTCTTTTTGTGCCACTACTTAAACTTTAAATCTCATTTTCTCAAAACTATCTAAATGTCACTTGTACCACTTTTCCTCTCAGCCCCTCTTTGTGGTTATATGAAATTAATTTAAAACGAGAATTATTATAAAAATTTAAACAGATGATTGAATGTTATTAATTATTACATGACATATAATTATTAAATTTTGATAATCGTTACGAATCGAATCTTTTAGTGACAGATATTCTTTTAATTTTTAACTACTCATTTAATTTCTATACTTTCATGCAGTTTTTAATTTAAACCTGCTTGGAGTAAATATATGATGACTAGAAACAAATTTATCAAGAGTAGTGAATCGATGTCAACAAGTGCTATTCCCAGACGCTACCCGTGACGACGCTATCTTGTGGCGCTAGTTTCGTGACGCTCACTTCAGAATTTTACTCTAGAGAAAAAAAAAAGGTAAAAAGTAATACAACGTCAGTATAGAAGCTTAGCATAAAAAACACTCGAATTGCATCATTAAAATCCTAAACAGAGAATGGTATCTTGTGATATATTATTTTAAAGGCTATTTAGTTATCGTTTCAACAATTTCTCGTAATTTTTTTAAATAGCAAGTTCTCGCAAAACTCAGTTCTTAATACAGAAGACAAAAACTCAACATTTTACCAGAAAACTTCGAAGAATAGTTGGAACATTACTTTAAATGTAAATTATGAATGTTGTTTTGAAAAAAACTTTTTTAAAAGACACAAACACTCAAAATAAACTTTTATTTAAACTAGCAAAGATTTTAGTTACAATTCACAATATATTATTCAGACTTTAAATACAAATATATAAGATTAATATCACACTAATGTCAGACTGAGAAAAGGTAGTTTTACAATGCTTTATTTATAATAAATACACTTGCTGAATTTGCTATTCTAGTACGTCGCAATTGATGTTGCAAGGTTCCAGAATGTTCGGTGCCGATAGGCAGTAGCTTCTTATTGAATTCGCATGATCGAATATACTGGATTCTAGCGGTCATTGTACTATAACTACTCAATCCTCTGAAGAAATTTTGTGAGGGACGAACAAAAATTTTGCATTGGCTACTTTTGGGGTTTCGTTGCTAGAATTTTGTACCTGTAACATATATAAGCCAGACAATTATAATAAAGATGTATACAGGAGTTGTCCAAACATGGTTATGTCTATGGTTTTACGATTTTGGGTTAATTGTCTCAAGATGTTCTTCTTCACTAGAGGGTTTATGAAGTTGACACATCGCAAGAATGACAGAAAATAGAATAGTATGAATAGCAAGAGACAAATCGCCAAATGGAAGAAGGTCATTGGGACGACCGATGATGAAAAGATGAAAAGATGGTCAGGCAACGTCAATTGAGGCTAAAAACCGAAGTAAAACAGGCGTTTTGCCTATTTATAAAGTAGGAAGAAGAAGAAGATTAATATGTCAATAGGTCTTAATTTCGTTGCTAAATATATTTAATTATTGTACCCAATTACAGCGTATAGAATTTGTCCTTTTATCGATAACTTTGCTTTGGTGTTTCTTAGGATTCGAAGATGTTCGATTAGTGTAGAGTGAAACCTCTCAATCATCCCGTTAGGTTGCGGATTCTCTGGCGTTGTATAGCGGAGTGAGATTTTATGTGAGTCGGTAAATTCTTGTATTACTCTATTTTTGAATTCTGTACCATTATTGGCTACTATCATTGTTGGGAGTCCATGGTGTGTTACAAAATTAATAGAGCGTTAAGTACATTGATGGCATTTCCCCCATCTAATGGGTAGGCAGGCTTGTCCGTCGTAAATAAACTTCGAAAGCGCGTCTACTATGGTTAGAAAATTCTGTCCGTTGGCCTGAAATAAATCGATGTGAACTATTTCTAGTGATTTAGTAGGAGTTGGTGTAACCATAAATTTTGGCTTGGGAAGAAGTCTGTTATATTTATTTTATTGATATATATCGCAGAAGTTTATGACATATTCTATGTATTTCTTCATATAAGGCCAATAATACCAATGTTTAATTTGGCTTTTTGTCTCAACTATTCCTCTGTGGTTAGTTTTTCCTTCATGATAGTTTTTTAAAAGTTCCTTTTGTTTTTCTTAGGAATTAACATCTTCTAATAAAAGATTACATTTTGCCAAGTCGTATGCGTTGTTTTTAAACGTTCTCTGACAATTTCCCAAATTTCTGCAAATACTTCTTCCTCCCCAAATAAAATTGCATACTTCTTTTTCGGGTTAAGATGCTCCTTGAAAAATTTTATAGTATGGACTTGTAACTGGTTTTACGATAGCTGAATATGATAATGGTTTTTATTAGGAAAAGGTTGGGCAATTCCTGGAGGTCGTGGGCTGTAGTGGACGGTTTTGATAATAATTTAGTTATTGTAAAAGTTAAGTGGCTTTTCTGAAATAGGTATGCCAAGAATTGGATTTTCTGCTGCTGTATACCTTGTTTCATTTCCGTCTTCGTCTATGTTTTGGTCTTCTTTTTCAGTCATATCGTCTGAAATATTTTCTGGGATTAATTGATTTGCTTTTTCCATTACAATCTCGTTGATTATTTGATCTTCATCTGAATTATTATATCTTGACCGTCCATCATCTTCCATGTTGGCTAAATCATCAAAAACTTTCTTTTTTGTGTATTTCAATTCAAAACACTGCATCTGCGTTGGTGTTGACTTTGTCGTTTTTGTAAATTACCTCGTAGTCAAATTCTTCTACTTTTAGTCTCCGTACTAATTTGGAATTCGGTTCCTTTAAGGAAAATAGGTAGGTATTGCAAGGGTCGGTGATCTGAAAGTATTTTAAATTTCTTTCCAAATAAGTAGGGTGGGAAATACTTAGTTGCCCACACTATTATACTGGATTCTAGCGGTCATTGTACTATAACTTGTATCTCGATTTGTTTAAAAATGCATTAGTGTCACTTAGACAGCCACAGATTTGTGTTTATTATGAAATCACTTAAAGACAAACATTTCTTCAAAATAACGCGGATAATTAAGTGAGACATGCATCATATACGTCTGTAGGAATTACTTCCAAAATACTCTACAATGTTAGACAACACTTTAAGCAATGTCTCTATTAATACGTAGAGGTAGGTGGGGAAATTTCGAAAATCTAATCAAATGAATGGCCAACTAGGTCACAGTCAAGGCCATAAACAAAACACATTTATTTAAAACAAATCCTTATATTATTATCCTAAAAGATATATTAATAATAAAAAACCATATCTATATATGAATAACTAATATTAATAATAAGTAAAATTAAAGCAAACGTGAAGCAAAGTTAAAATTTTGACCAAGATTATGAGTAACAATGAGGCTCTATATGTTAAAAACAACATTTGGTTCCTTATTATTACTTAATATAATATTATTTCATGTTATTATATAACTTGTAGGGCCTTATTATTATTACTTAAGTTCACTCAAAACTTATCATCCTATAACTATATCAAAATTACTCATTATTTTAATTAAATAGAACTATGTAACATTCTTTAATTATGTTGGTTCTATCATATTTCATAGTATCACAATAGGTCACATAATACCATTTTCCTATAACTGCAACCTCAAACACTACAGTACACAACTCTAATCATAGCCCGACCTTTAATAAATAATAATTTTTCTCAAATTCGTCTACAACAAAATCATAATTTACATTCACACCAAGTAATACAACTGTTCGGCAATATTTGTCTTAACTCAGATATTAATTCATATAACTCCACCAGCAATATATCACACCATTTATTCTGTTCGTTTTCTATATATATTAATACATTCTTACATACATCAATTAACATTTAAATCTGTAATAATAAAGAATCCAGCATCTTGAAAAACCTGTTGATGGTTGTTACTGTTATAATTAATCAAATTTTAACATATTTAATTATTCATAATGTTGGTTATAGTCATATTTAGACACATACCTCTGGTTACATTGACTGCTTTGTTCAGACTTCCGTCCTAATATGTCATTTTAATCAGTTGCTATTAACAAGTCTTCACATACACTTCGTCTAAGGGCTATCAATCCTAGTTGAGTCCTAGGTTACCATGGTGTGGTATTTCACAAAGAGATATATTTGTTGAAATTCAAAAATAACATAAAATAATATTCAAACATAAAACATTGTTATTAAAACAAATAAACATTAAATTGAAATTATCATCTACAAAATACACCTGTATAAGTATCCTTGTAACAAAAAAATAAACTCTTTTGGTAATATAAGTCTTAGTTATTCTTAGCCAGGTCTTTAGTTTCTTGGATCTTGATGTTCGCATTCACAGCATAGCTGGGCTCTATGTTCCATGCAATATGGTCTGCGACACTCAGAACACGCAAAACTGGTTTTTCTATCTTTTCCTTTTGCACAAAAGCAGCATCTAACTTTTTTTGTTAAATGAACATCATGTTGTGGTGGGGGGACTTCAATTCCCAGAATTTCAGAAATTCTTTGCCGCAGTGTTTTTTGTAAAGTAGCCACGGTCAATCGTTCTTGTAACCATGGTTCAATTAGGCTCATTCCTAACTGCTTTAGAAAAGATTTTCGATTATTGTTTCTACTTTCCTTCCAGTAGGGATTTGAGAGAGAAAACAAAACCATTGCATTTATTCCACTAGCATCAAGTATATTAAAAAAAACTCGTAGCGGAAAACGTCTGGTCTTCCGTGAGGTAGTGTAAGAATGGCAGAGCTGATCAAATGTATCTGTTCCTCCCTTCGTTTCATTATACGAATGTATAATATTGGGCTTACCCGTAATGGCATTAAGAGAGTCATCAGAATGCAATGTTGACAGCAAAAGAACAATTTTGTTTTGTTTAGGAGTACATGAAACAAGAGTTTTATTTCTATCAAAAGCAAATAGCGATGTATCTACTTCTGTTTTTTTTTTGAGGAATGTAGCAGGTATTTCCCTCTTGTTTTTTCTCAAAGTACCTAGTAGAGTTAATTGATACTGTTCTAACATTTGTTTAGCTAAGGGAATTGACGTAAACCAATTATCAACAGTGAGGTTTCGGTTAGTTCCATGTATTGGTTGTGAAAGTTTTCGAACATAATAAGCCGGTACTGATTCATTGTTTTCTGTGGTTACTCTTCCAACGTATGGAATTGCATTGAGCATATAATATGTTTTTGAATCATTTAGTATCAATATTTTCATTCCATACTTATCAGGCTTACTAGCCATGTAGATTCGAAATGGACATTTTCCTCTATATCCTACAAGCTGTTCATCTACAGTACAGTATTCGTATGGTGTATAGTACGATTTACAGTTATTCACAAAAATGTCGAATAATTTTCTTAAAGGTGCAAATTTATCCACTAATTTTCTTTCTGCTCTACTGTCTTTACTATCAAACCTTAGACATAAGGCTATAAATTGGAATCACTGCTGTGACATCGTCGCCCGAAATATTCCATTTCCAAATTTTACTGACCAAAGTTCATCTAAGTTAGTTAGATACTCGTAATGCACCTGCTAAAAATAACAGCCCAATGAAAGCCTTCACTTCTGTTTTAGATGCTGGTCTTGTGTAACTCTGCTGTCTAATATCATTGCATTTACGAATGACTTCTTCATTTGACTGCAAAACAATAACATCTATCATTTGTTCGTTGAACAACAAATTCCAAGATTGTTCAGGAGATTGAACTGTGCTCGCTCCTCCTTTGGGGACAGGTAAATGTATTACAATGTTTTCTCGTCTTGTACGACCCTGTCTTGCTGGTGCTTGTGTGCTCCACCGATAACCATTTTTCCCCAGTAAACTAGGATAAACCCAGTAGAACTATTTCTAACTGGTTCATCCACTATTTCGTCTTCATTGTCGCTTTGTTCACTGTTGCTGTCTGACAGTTGCTCTTCAACGTAATCTTCATCAGACTCGTCCCCTCCAAACATATCGTCTACGATGTCGTTTTCACTCTCATTCTCCCATAAATTGTCTGCCTCCCTCTGCCTGTCTGCCTACCTCAGTTAAAGGACGACGATTTTCTCTGCAAGTTGATGCCTTTACTCTACTATTTTCTCTACTAGTTGACGCCATTATACTAAAATAAATAAAAATAAGTTGAAACAAAATTATTTCCGTAAACATCACCATTGGGTTCGGGGTAACCATGCTTGTACTTCTGGAAATATCTTACCTCGTTGTTTCACTAAAATGCAGCGGATGACCCGTATTCTAACTCGGCTTACGACAGACTGAATTTACATAAAGTGACGACACACATAAACCACTCATGCGCATATCACATTGCAATGAATGACTCTCTGGGTTTCTGAGACCCAACAGTGCAGTTCCAGGGTTAAACATCCTAGTTTTTTAACATCAAAGATGTAATCTTAAATTAATCCAACTACACTTAAAGGGTTTTTTCCCGTGTATTTAGTGGCTTCTAAGGTAAAGTGATAATACTTATTTTAGGATAGCACTGATGATGGAATAGTTATTTGAAAAACGTTCTGTGATGTAGCCCGTATCTTACCCATTCGTTTACTTATTTTTCCTTAAATCTGCTACGTCTTTTCGTTGATTTCTTATAATTCTCCATATTTATTTTTGTGCACTGTAGACTCAAACTTTTAAAACATTAATTATTAAAAAATGGACTTTTTAAAAATTCAAAGTCATGGAAATGTATACGACCATCTAAAAAAAAAAATAAAGCATAAATACATTTTTGATGTATGGAAAACTTTCGAGATATAGTGCTTAGCAAAATCGAGAAATTTTTTTCACTGCATCCTAACATGTAGGCAACTAAATTTTTAAATAAAATGTATTTGCTTCTACACCGACGGTACGACACTCAAAATTATTGTGCTCCTTAGGATATGATTAATACGATTCGAGAATTAATCTGGTTGAAATAAATGCTGGTTCGATTTTTAATAACTTTCATTTCGATTGCGTCAGCGAACAATTAACACTTTCACGAAATTTAATGTAAATCACGCAAATTTAAAACCAAATTAATTCCGCACCTCGGTTAAGGTTAGAAAGTGCTTTGATGTGATTTATTGTCTTTGAAGTAATTAAATATTTCAAATCAATACTGTGGGAACAATACCGTGTACGTGTATAAAGTTGATATAACTTCTACGTTAATTAAATATTAAATAATCATAATTGATTAATTAATAATTAATTTGTGGCAAACATCTGTGAAAGCTTAAAGTGTAAATTAAAAAATTGTAAATTGCTCTAGTACATGTTATTTTTAAAAAATTTTAAAGGGAGTTTCGACACTCTTAATCAAACTGTTTTAAAATTTAAAAATAGAAATAAAAGATGTATATGTACGAATTTAAGGAAATGAAATGAATATATATTATATGCCTTAGATACGATTGAATTAATCACTAGAAAACTAGTTTCACTTACGATGGGATTATTCTCATTTAGACTATCGATCAGAAGGTAATTTCAATCAACTTTACACCAAAATTTTATTCCAGAATTGGTTTTATGTAACTTACAAAACAGAGTTAACTTAGAAATAGTTCTAAACTTTAATATCGAACAGTCTATATCGCTTATTGATAAAACTTGATAGGAAGTTTTTTACAGGAAAATGAACTCAGTTTGGAGAGATTTATGACCACGAGAAATAATGGAAAACTGATAGCTGGTGACTGTAGAGTTACAGAAACTGACAAAAAATTATCAGCAACCTGCAGTGAAAACTGCACTCTGTAACTCGGAGAAGATAGAGATAAAAGAAACTGGCTCCTCGTAATTTATCAAAAAAATCCTTGCAAAGGAGAAGAATGCAAATTTTTTTGCAGAAAATCTACTTAAGTTTAAATAAATCGCAATAGCATTGCTTGGTAATCCTAGTGAAAAGCAACAGAAATTATAAAAGTAAGAAACCCATATTTGGATTCTTATTCCATAGTGTTAAAATATCAACATACTCTTTTGCTAATTTAGTTTCCACTCGCAGTTAGTCAAATTGCTTATCTAAAAAGCCGTCCATCCACTATCAAATAGTAGACTTATTTTGTTGCACATTAAGCAATCAGTGGCGGATCCAAGGGGGGGTCATAGGGGTCATGACCACCCCCAAAACAAAATTAAATATCAATCAAATAATTCTAAAAAAAATAATTTAATACCCATCAACCCTATAAGCAGGAAGTCAAAAGTTGAAATGATTCAAACTCATTTATTCTAGGGGTAAGTGTAATAATTATACGGAAGCCTTTTTAAATTGCTCTATAAAAAAATCAACAATTCTAAAATACAGTAATACCTCGACTAAGACTTCCACGAATTCAGAGTTACGCGATTTTCAAATTTTGTCAATTTGTCATTTGAGTGCCAAAGAATCGTTCGATTATCGATGATATAGAATTACCGTCCACACATTATTGCTCATTCAATGTACATGACATGACTTTTTGCACGAAATCCGCACATTTTTATTTTCTATTAGGTATTTCTTATCTTCAGTTTTGTCTATGAATTGGTTGTGTTTGTAATTTGAATATGTTTTATAACTGTTGAGACTGTGTGCTACATTTTATCATTTATCTATAATAAATATCAAAGTGAATATTGTTGTTGCATTAGCTCTATCTGATACGTTAGTGAATGCAAATAAAGGAATTGGGGGCTGCTGTCCAAGGCATTTGTGAAACTGTGAAACAGTAGTTTGTCTTAGTGATGTTTTAGGTACAACTGTATCACTTAGTCGTCTTTTTCAGTCACCAAAATTAGATTTTAAGTAGGCTACTGAGGCCATAGAGGACACTAAATGCATTCTTCAAAATAAAAGATCAAATGCTGAATCTGTTTTTTACAAGCAAAACTTTACTATGAAGTAAACAAATAGCTGAACAACTAGACATTGAATTGAAGATGCCTTGTATAGTTGCTCATCAAACCTGTTGTCAAAACCAATTTGCTAACTCTTGCGAAGAATATTTCCGACGATCTATTTATTTACCCCTTTTTGACAATATCTTAACTGATTTAGAAGAACGACTTTCACCGAAAGTTATGAATCTATTTAATCTTCGAGTTGTTTTACCTAAAACTGACCACACCAGAAGATAAAGTTGATAAAGAGTTTTCAGTGTGGATTCAAAAGTGGAAAGGAGTCGTGCAAAATAATGGAAAACTTCCTGATTGTATTTTAGAAGTATTAGAAAACTGCGATATTCATATGTAACCAAATACCAGAATATTTCTGCAAATATTAATTACACTACCAGTCAGTGCAGCAACTACAGAGTCTACGGTTAAGCGTCTAAAGACTTGGCTTAGAAATAGAACATCTGCGGAAAGGTTAACTGGTTTAGCACTCATCAATGTGCATCTCAAAATTTCTCTAGATGTTGATGCAATCATAGAGCGATTTGCTAAAACGGATAGGCGAAAAGAACACATTTTTATAAAATTATATAATATTTACTTATCTTATTCTTATAGTATTTTTAATCACTGCACTTTTATTTACCACTCGTTGCCGGCTGTTGCTGACAATTCGTGAGAAAAATTTCAATACCGAGTAAAAAAAATTTCACTCACTTATAGCCTAATATGCCTGATTATAGAAATAACTATTCCTTAATTATATTATGTTTTTTGTTGAATAAATCAACTTAAATAAAATGCTGTTTATACTTATTTTTAAGGTTTCTTCTTCATTACGGAAGGGTGGCTATAACTACATCAAATTGATCTCTATCTTGAGCTGTTCTTAGTATCGAATGTGTGTCCATGCCTGTCCAGTCTCTTACATTCTTCAGCCAGGAGCATTTTTTTCTTCCTGGGCCTCTTTTTCCTTCTACTGTCCCTTCCATTATGAGTCGTAGAAAGTTATATTTTTCTTCTCTGTAAATATGTCCTAGATAACTCGTTTTTCTGTTGTTTACAATATTAAGGAGTTCTCTCTCAGTCCTTATTCTTCTCAGCACCTCGTTATTTTTCACGTGCTCTGTCCACGAAATCTTCAGCATTCTTCGAAAAACACACATTTCAAAGGCTTCTATAAGCCTGATTTGTAATTCCGAGAGTCCATGTTTCCACTCCTTATAGCAATAGGGAATAAATTAATGTTTTTACAAATTGATATCGGATATCCAACGATAAGATAGAGTTTATTAGGAATGTTAAATACATTCATTAATGTTTACACTTACATTTAGTTATTGCATTTAAATTACTTAACTTTGGTTTATACTTATTTATCCTTGGTTTGTTCTTGATTTTGTAGCTATAGGATGGGTGGGTTTAAACTAATTGTCTTTAAAATAACTAGTTTAAATTGACAGTCCTTGATTTTTCAGTACTTATATTTTAATAACTTTCCTTTGATTTAATAGTCTTGTACACTTGATTTTACTGTCATAGAGTATGTGGGATTAAATTATTTTTTTTTGTTTAAGTTTAAGATCCCTTAATGTTGTACCCTTCTTTGCAGCCGTAGGGTATTTGGGTTTTAATAACTTCTCATTTGTTTAATGTATCGCTTAAAATAATTATTGAGAAAATGGTTCCCTTACAGGCTGGTAAAGGAGCAAAAATCTAAATTCTATATCAAAATCACTCTCAAGACCCATGACCCCCCCCCCTGACAAAAATTTCTGGATCCGCCACTGTAGGCAATAGAGAATTTTCGCTGAAAACACAGATGCGTGGGCAGTTATGATGTATAGACATTGCGATATAATAAAAAGACAGACCCTCTTTGTAAAAGTTACCTATTAGTTTTGACTAGTAAAAGTCACAATAAAGATTGTTAGTTTGCATTTTACATCTTATGTGTGTAAGATTAATTGAAGCATCAGAAAACCCGTGAATTTTTTTGTGATTTTTTTATTTTGAAATAAATGTTGAAGTACTTTGTAAGAATTTAGTAATGCAATATCAGAGATGAACTTTTTCTACTCATTATTGGGGGTTTTGGTTAAATGATCATCCCAAGTCAGTTTTTTAAGCCATAATCTATAATATAAAAATGAATCGCAAAATATGTTGGTAAGCGCATAACTCAACAACGCATGGACAATTCTTCTTTAAAAATGTTCCTTGAAGTCTAAGAATGGTTTTTACGGCAAGAAAAATTCTAATAATTTCCGGGAAAACCCCAAAACAGCCCTTTTCTTTTTCCCATACAAATATTTTCGGAGTGGTCTGTTCGGTCCGGTGAACACTTTGAAAGAATGAATTCAAACAAATCTTCCACTATTAAATGAACAATAGAAGTATGTATTTGATACACTTATAAAAGTAGCAAATAATAAAACAGGGGGGATTTACTTCTTAGATGCACCTGGTGTTACAGGAAAAACTTTTTTGATTTCATTGATATTAGCAACAATTCCCTCACAAAATAAAATTGCACTTGCACTCGCTTCGTAGGGAATCGCAGCAAATTTGCTTGAAGGTGGTCGTACAGCCCATTCAGCACTAAAATTGCCATTAAACATGCAAAGCAACAAAGCAACGAAACTCCAATCTGCAACATTTCGAAAAACTCTGCAATGGCAAAGTTTTTGTAGCAATGTGAATTGATTGTTTGGAATGAATGCACGATGGCACATAAAAAATCTTTGGAGGCTTTAGATAGAACCTTACAAGATTTACGTAGCAATCATAACCCATTTGGTGGTGCAATGATTTTATAAGCAGGAGATTTTCGTCAAACATTGACAGTGATTCCACGATCAACGTCAGCTAATGAACTCAATGCATGTTTAAAGTCCTCCAATTTGTGGAAATATGTGAAGGTATTGCACATAAGCAAGAATATGCGTATCGAGTTGAAAAATGACCAATCTGGAGACATATTCTCTAAACAACTCATTGACATTGGTAATGGCAAATTTCCTATAGACACCTTGACTGGTTGCATTAACTTTCCTCAAAGTTTTTGTCAGTTAACTCGATCAGAAGATGAACTTATTCAAAGGGTGTTTCCAGATGTTGCTCAAAATTACAGCAACCATGATTGGTTTAGTGAACGGGCTATATTGGCTGCAAAAAACATAGATGTAAATGAATTAAATTTCAAAATTCAGGAACAAATTACATGCGAATTGAGGATATATAAATCAGTTGATTCGGCTACTAACCAAGATGATGTCGTCAACTATCCGCCTGAATTTTTAAACTCGCTGGATTTACCAGGATTGCCACCTCACAATCTTCAATTAAAGGTTGGATCGGTAGTTATAATGTTGAGAAATATCAACCAAACGCGTCTTTGCAACGGCACACGGTTAGCGATAAAAAATTATTGAACAACGTGATAGAAGCGACTATACTGAAAGGAAAGTATAAAGGAGAAGACATTTTGATACGACGCATGCCAATGATTCCGACTGATGTACTATTTGAATTTAAACGACTACAGTTTCCAGTGCGGCTTGCTTTTGCTATGACCATAAATAAGTCCCAGGGGCAATTATTAGGGGTTTGTGGTATTAATCTAGAAAACCCATGTTTCTCACATGGTCAATTGTATGTTGTATGGTTCAGTGTTGGAAAACCATCAGATTTGTTTGTATATTCACCAGGTATTTAAACAAAAAACCTGGTATATCATAAAGCACTACAATAAAAATAAAACAGATTTTTGTTAATAATTATGATTCACTTGATTTACAATAAAGCGATTACTGAAAATACTTATATACGTTTTATTTCATTATTTTTTATTTCATCGGTTATTAACCCTAGGTTAATAATAATAATATATAATTAATTATCTCTATGTTTGTCATTGAAGCACCCACTTTATAAATATTTGTCACCTTTAGGTTCCCAATATCCTTTTACATTATTTTTCAATCAGGTTTGAACCTAAGTTCACCTCTTAGTTTGAAGCACTCTGGCAGACATCTCAGTCAGGGTTT
The DNA here is from genome assembly GCF_040954645.1 of Diabrotica undecimpunctata. Lineage (NCBI taxonomy): Eukaryota > Metazoa > Arthropoda > Insecta > Coleoptera > Chrysomelidae > Diabrotica > Diabrotica undecimpunctata. Next base: position 135,699,799 of record NC_092806.1, read on the forward strand.
GGGTCCAAAAGGGTGGCCAAAGTTCGTGGAAGCGAAGATAGGTCACCCGAGCTGACCCTCACACACCGCCCTATCATCATGGTGACGGTTCTGTTCACGAGAATTAAAGAAATAAACTGCCATAGAAGAAGATCAATAAGGTCAAACATTTTCGACAAAAATTATAGAGCCGTTCTTTTAGTATATAGAAAACTCTGTTCTGGAGAAATGGGGACAGAAATGATAAAATAGCTGCCAGCAGAGGCCTATTGTTTTGGTACTTATACTTTCATTATGTTTATAGTTGAGCGGAGGCTGGTTTATATATATTGCTGAAAATTCTGCAGGGTTAGAGACCCATTTGTGGAGACGAATTCCATGATGATTTAACATTTTATTAAGCTGATGTTGTGCGGTTTCAAGGGTAGAAAAATCATTGGCTGCATAGGGAATGCCATGGACATATATTTGATTAAAGAGAGCGTCCGCACTGAGTGGTTATTTCTCTTTATATGGATTTGCAATTTCGTTTAAAAAACGAAGGAAATAACTCTAAAAGTAACAGAAGTAAGTTTGATATCATGAATGTGTTGCTTGTGTGAGTCTATTTCAAAAGGTAAAAGAAATAATAAATTAGACTTACTCACAATCAATTTAATTTAACTGTTAAATTAAATTGATTGTGAGAAAGTCTAATTTATTATTTCTTTTACCTTTTAAGTTTGATATATTTTATGGGTTCATTTGGCTGTCGTTCCAGAGAATATTTTGGACAATAACGACAAATAATATCAAATAACTCAGGTTGTACTTGATATCCAATGAGTAAAATGTCATTAAGAGAGTGGCTAGAAGTTAATTTAGAACTACCGTGGAAAACTACTTGAAGTTTGGTAGTAAAAGAATCTTTTAGAATGCAGAGATGGGACAAGAAATATTTATTTAGAGAATGAAAATTGCTCAGAGTACATATTTAGCATAGTTTAAGTTTAGATATTTATATATTAGTTTTTTGTAACCATTAAAGAGTGTAGGGTTGCTGTTGAATCTTCTTTCAAGTAATTCATGACCGTTTCTTTGCTACATAAAATGAGTTGCCTAGTTTACAGAACAAGAGGAAGGCCCCGTAAAAAATGGATAGACGACGTAGAGAGGGATCTTAAAACCATGAACATCAGGCAGTGGCGAAGGAAAGTATCCGACAGGGCAGAATGGAAGAACATTGTTAAGCAGGCCAAGACTCACAAAGGGTTGTAGCGCAATTAGAAGAAGAGTACGGACCTCGGACCTCCTAATAACTTTATTTCTGATATAATTGTTAGTGAGCTGCTTCTGAGTCAAATATTTGAGATAATTCCGATTAGGACGTGACGAAGCCACAATTTTTTAAGTTTAAAATAATTTTATTTTTGACGTCTCAGCTTTTACTTCGTAAATCGTTTCCAAAATATAAAACATAAATAAATTTATTAACTTTTTGTATTTTGGGAACGATTTTCGAATTAGAATTTAATTGCGTTAAGATGCCACAAGAAAATAGCTTCAGAACAATATCGGTAATGCACATTTCATATTTGAAAAACTCAGCACCATTCTCTCATAAATTGAAGCCATTTTTAACGAATAAACCCTCAGATTTACAGTTACCTACTCCTGGACACTTTCTTATAAGGGAGAATTTTAGCTCTTATCCTAAAAGGATTTTGCACTTTAGTTCAGCAATCCTTTTGGAAGTGTTGATGTGTTAAATACTTAAGTTACATAGTAGACCCAAATGATCCCAAGTACAAGCAGATGTCAAGGAGAATTTTCTCGTTTTAATTTTTCTTCTCTGAATTGACTTACTGCTAGAATAATTAAACTAATATCTGGCTCTGGCAGTAGAGTAGGAGTCGTAAAATTAAAGACTCCAACCGCCGAATTCATTCGTTAAATCACTAAATTATATTTACCACCATAATATTTTGTCGATTTTTTCGACCAGCTCTCTTCCTGTTTTGGTAATTTACTGTAGCTTTAACTCTTTAGCTTTTTTGCAATAATACACTTTCCACACTTTCATGTGGGTGCCAAGTTATGTTGAAATGTCGACATACTCTTTTGCTAATTTAGTTTCCCCTCGTAGTAAGTTAAATTGCTTGCCTTAAAAACTGTACACTATTAAATAATAGACTTTCTTGCACAATGAACAATGGACAATAAGTTTTATTTTGCTAAAAATACAGATGCGTGGCAGTTATAATGTCTAGACATCGCGATATAATAAAAATACAGATCCTCTTTGTAAAAGTTACCTGTTAGAAAGAATTATTAATTTATTCATTGATTTACTTAACGAATGCTGTTCAAACATCTCACGTAAAATCACTTTTAAATACACTTTCACATTTTACACACAAAGATAATTTTGCGTTCAGACTTATATAAATTGTAACATCATATAGTAGTAAATCGCTTGTTTTAATAAACCACAAATAAGACTGTTAGTTTGAATTCTACATCTGGTGCTTATTAATTTGGTAGCAATTTTCCCCAATCGAATAACAAATATTTCAATCCATCTAATCTGTTTGAGATTAGATCAGGGTATTCGCACACGTAGAATATCGAAGACAAACGAGAATTTTAACAGAATTTCGTTTATTGTCTACTTATTTTACATAATAAGTAAAATATTTTCAATATAGTACTAATATATGATTATTTTTTAGGCAGTTATAAACTTATCAAATGCCCAATTCCCACCGAGGTTACAAATTCCGGGAGCCCTTCCAGTAGATAATTCCCGCTCCTTTCAACTCAGACAACAAAGGCTTAACGCTCAAGATTTCGTTCCAAAGCCACGAAGACCAAATCCTGCGCCAGCTCGGGAAATACGACCAGTTATAGAAGAAGAGCAAGATAATTATCCTTCGACACAACCACAATCGTCATTATCTAATTTTGATGCCGAAGTTAATAAATTAAGCATTCCTGCATTGGCTTCTGCTGTAAGACAAAGTGATTTAGAAGAGCCCAATTTAAGACCATCACCACTACCTTTCAGGTATATTAGTATATTATATATTATATAGTATATTATTATTTTGATTATTTAGAATTAGATTAGTTAGAAAATAGTTTCTGCAACGACACGACACAACCACCGATCAGCGTGACTTCGAGCTTATCTTGGAAATAATCGTAGTTTAGAGTGACTGATACACCTTTAGGCAGGTGTAAGGAGAGATCTTCTTTAACTCACTCGTAAACAGATATAACATCGTTCAAACCAAATGGGTTTATTGATTAAATTACATTACTCATTACATAATGGTTGATGAAGGGTCTGACACCCATTCAACGACAAACGCAGCTACAATAATAATAATAATCCCTTCATATGCGTTCTTCTATGCATCTTATTTATGTGTTATAGATACGCATATCAGTCTAGTCATTAGTTTTGATGAAACCGGAGAAAAAATTGGAGTGCGTATTTTAATAAAATCATTTATTTTTATAAGGTAAGATGGGGCAAGTGCGAACGAAAAAATTCATAGTTAATATTCATTTAACTACAAAAATTGCCTCTTTCAAATTAAGATTTTTTTAAACTTCTGTCGTATAATTGTGATTATTAACCGACCAATTAAAACTATTTAGATTACAAAAATACATTACCTACCAAATTTGCCTATACATTTTTTTTCGCAAGTACATGTTACGCACTTGCCCCACTGATCCGGGGTAAGAGCAGAATGTGCCATTATTTTTGCTAATAATAATAAGTGTTCCATACGGGGCTAGTGCAGAAATCCTACATATATGTAATTTTTATTCTTTATGCTTAACTTTAATAAAATATTAAGAAAAAAATGCTACGAAATATTTTTTAGGAGAGAGTCAAAACAATTTCAGATATTTTGACTGAAAAATATTTATTTAAAATAAAAACATAAACTAAACGTACCAGAATGAATAAATCCTGTTAACAGTAACAAAAAATAATAATAATTGGAAAAAATACTTATGCTATGCTGGAAGTTGACTGTGCTTCGACTGTGATTGGATTTTCATTATTTTTTGCTGATGTACTAGGCAAAGTTAAGTCAGGACCATCAAACCTAGCCACGTTACGGGTTTTTTGCCAACGTTGGAGAGCCACTGGGTCAAATAAATCTTGCTGAATAATATTCCCATTCAGCGGAACTATTCCTGCTTTAATAAAACCACTCACTAATATTTCGGGCCTGGTTTCCTGCCATATTTCTCCTATCATCTTGGAAAACATACTTTTTGTTACAGCGGCCCCCACATTTCTTCTCTGCCATTCAACAAGTTTAGCATCCCAACGGGTCTTCAGTGATTTAAATACACACAAATCTAAGGGCTGGAGTACATGACTGGTGTGAGGAGGGAGCTTAAGTATCGTAATATGGTTTTCAACAGCTATATTTATGACATCTGCTCCAAGATGACTCGCGTGTCCGTCGTAAATTACTAATACCGGTCGTTCTGAACCAATAAACTTTAAAAAACTGTTTTCAAAATAGTTTCTAAATACAGTTGTCTCCATCCACCCTTTAAGAGTGGCAGCGTAGGTCGTATGTAAAAACTCCGTGCCACGCGGAGCAGTCCACTGGTCCCAAACATGTTTACCTTTGAAGACAATAAGCGGAGGTGTTTTTTGGCACTTGCGCTGCAGCACATAAGAACAGTTGTATTTTCTTTGCCAGGCCCACTAATAGTTCTTGTGGATGGAGCTCCCCTTTGTCCGACAATTTTTGTTTTTGACGGATCTGTGCAAAACCTGCTTTCATCCAAGTTCCAAATTTGCGACGGGCGTTCTTGTAAACCAAGTTCTTCTATAACGTTTTCAAGTAAATCAAAATAGTTGTAGATCAGGAATGGGTCAAGGTTTTTTTTTCTAGCAAATTCAACACTCTGGGGTTTTTTAATAGAGAGGTTATGTCTACGCTTGAAATTAAGAAACCAATCTTCTCCTGGTTTACCATCTTTAAACTGTGTCTTAATGTTATTCTCTTTGACGAAGTCAGCTACAACCTGCAACACTTCTTTTCTAGAAAGGCCAAAACCCCATTTTTCCATAGTACGAAGGCCATTTGCTAGTTTTTCTTCTTCCTGTTGAGGAATGTTCTAAGTTCTTCCATAGCTGGAACTTTTTTGTCCTCTCCTACCTTTAAGGTGATTATGGAGAGTACTTCTTGGAATTGTGTACACTTTAGTAGCTCGGTATAAAGTCATTTGCCCAGATTTAATTGCCGACAGTACAATTTTTAAACTCTCTTTCGTATATCCTTTGCCCCTGCTACTTCTGCGAATGTAATTTCTCACCATGGTGGAACTAAAAGCATAAAGAAAAACTGTGTGAGATTTGGGGCAAGTGCGTAATATGTGCCGCTCTTACCCCACAATTTTATCCGCACTAGCCCCGACTTTAAAAATACGTGGGGCAAGAGCGGTACAACAATAAAAACTGTCAAAAAGTAAATATTTAAAAAATATATTATGTTTATCATAAACTATTGTGCCTAAGATACTTACCTACCAAAAATAATATAAAGATGTTCACAGATTCGGTAGATATAAATGGATTAATTTTTATCAGTCACCTTGCTCGAGAAGTTGCAAAACACAAGTAACACTACCGTACCTATAACATCAGTGAAACGTAATAAAGCAGCTCGCTGTTGTTAAAGACTGTTGTCACGGATATTAAAGATACCAAATAATAGATGGCAGCCCATATTTCAAAAGTGATAGGTTTTTATGATAATGTTCTGCACTTGCCCCGATAATGCACTTGCCCCATCTTACCTTAATAAAGGAATTGTTAAAAATTCCCAGTGCCCAAAAAAGAGAGGCACGTGTATACTTTAACAAAAGTATAACCTAAATGCTAAGTTCTAACTTAATCAATTGATAAACACCACATCCTCAGCTTTCTCCAGTCTATAAACAAGATTAATAAAAGTTAAATATTCTAGTATTTCTAATCATATACTATATTGATACAATTTTTATGTAGTGTTTTGTATAATACTTATTTCACCAGTGTCAATAATCTACGTAATCGACACACTTATTCAATACTAAAAAATTCTAAGTAGCTACAATATATAAATAAACATTCAAAAACAAAACAAAACTAATTTTAGGAAAATATCCTAAATATTTTAAAAATTTAATAAAACAAATATTTTTTTAGGCCAGAAAAACCGATACCCGTACTTAGAGACCAGATCAGGGAAAAACCGTCACAAGCTGCTCTTAGACCAGTTGCTCAAAGTAGACCCGCACCTCGACCGATTCGGCCTGTAGTCAGACAAGAAATAGATATTGATGATGAAGAAAATATTCCGAGACAACCTGTAAGGCAAAAGGTACTAATACTATTTTAATCTCACACAATTTACTTAGGTTGGTAGAAGATGTAAAATAACAGCTAAAACAATATTGTGGTTTAAAAATTATATGACTAGTGCAATCTGGATTTAGAGAATTTCATGGTAGTAGGAATGCTTCTGCATAATCCAGATTACACTAGTCATTGACTGACTGAAAAATTTTGAATTAAACATAAATATAGAAAGTGACATATATGTTCTTCATTTCGTCTATACCATCAAATTCTATCTGATGAGCTAATAAAATCGAAATACGTAGAATAGAATAACAGATTAACGAGGTGTGTTTCATTGACAACCAAAGGGCTTTTGATAGAGTCCAGCATGAAAAATTGTTGTACGAACTAAAGAAAATGAAGCCAAAGATCTTCGCATAATTTAAAACCAATATCGGAACCAAGAAGCAATTTTAAATATTCATACCACGCTACTAAAAACGTACGTTTACAAAGAGGTGTCTGACAAAGCTGTGTCATGTCTCTATGGCTCTTTAACTTCTACTTTAAATGCATATTCAAACAAGCACTAGACTGCACTAAAATTGGTATAAAAATAAACAATAAATATATTAACAATATCAGGCATGCAGACGATACTGTTCTAATAGCAGAAAAAATAGAAGAATTACAAAATATACTAGACAGAGTTAATATTGCAAGTAAAGCAATGGGAATGTCAATTAATCTTAAGAGAACTGCATTAAGGGTGATTAGCAAAACCGACGAAAATTGTCGCAATGCCCAAATAACACTCAATTAGAACAAATTGACAAATTCAGGTACTTAGGAGTAATACTAATTTATAAGTGGGATACAGATAAAGAAATAAAAACACGAAGACGAGTAGAATAGTCTAGGAATGTATACAATAAATGGAAGAAAATTATCTATAACCCAAAACTAAGTTTTTACATCCGAATTAGAGTTAATAAATGCTACGTTTGGTCAGTCCTTCTGTATGGAGTTGAAACCTGGACATTAAAATTAAATACCATAAGACTGCTAGAAGCCTTTGAAATGTGACTTTATCATAGAATACCCAGAATATCGTCCAAGGTTGTTTTCGCTAGTTTGTAGAGTATGTTGTTTCGGGATTTAAGTTCTACAACTGGAGTTATCAGATTTTATTAACGGAGATGGGAGTGTGATTCTGTGTTTCGCGAGGTATTTTGGATATAGCTTGAATAGTAACATTGTAACGAAATGGGCGGCCATTTCTTAAAGTATCAATGCCAGGTTTTAAGTATGTGTTTGTTTAAGTTCGTTCATGTTAATATGTTGGGTTGCGAGAGCAATGTCATCGGCATACATAAACTTTCTGGATGTAGTGATTGATGGGTCAGCTAGATAGAGGTAGTAGAGGCGCGAAAACTGATCCCTGAGGAAGACCGTTGCCTCGTATGTTTTATTTACTGAGTGTAGAGACCTTGTTAGACAGCATATTTTACATAGAGGCATTCGTTTTGCATTTGGTAGTTATTAGGAACTTGAATGCTGTCACATTATACATGATACGCACACATTTCCACGCTACCTGTGAGGTATTGTACTCGGAGCGTTTTTTACTCATAATTGTGCCGTTAGCCCTTGTTTCTGGTATTCAATTAATTTGTTATTAAACTGATCAAGTAATTTTTCACATATTTTATCATCTTCTTTAATGTCATAGTATGAAATAATATTATTTAGGATATTTTCAACGGTAATAATAAGTTATTTATTAGTTACATCATCAATAGTGAGTTCTTTTAATATTCTTAATGCTAAAGTGAGTTAAAGCATTTTATGAGCTCAAACTGCTCTCGCGTAAGTATGGCCATTAGCATTTTCTCCAAAGATTTGGATGCACAAACTTTAGCCAGTACTTTCTTTAAACCACTTCCTTGCATAATATAACCGATTGCTCCAAAAAATGACACAAGCAAATGAAATCCTCCTAGTCCTATTATAATCTTCGATACTCCAGATCCTTCAGGGACAGCAGATATAATCTCGCTAGCTTTCGCATACAGAGGTTGATCAAAAGTAATTATACATATTTTGTGGTTATAACGTTTAGCATTCTCTAAAGCACAAAGTTAAGTTGTGTATATTGTATTGTAATTACTTGCTGGTTGACGAGCAAATGACAAAAACGTAATTTTTTACTTAGAAAAATCTATAATAATACTTGTCACGTATTCAATGTAACCATTGCAACCATGTAGAGAGAAATTTTTGTATTTGACATAAAACCATGTCACCAACTTTTTTCAAAAAAAAAAAAAAACAATTGGTTCTGCAGTTTTCCAAGTTTTTAACCGCTTGTCTTTTTCATCCAAGTCTTTATCAGACCAGATTTGACTTAAAATATCTTGGTAATTGTCAATAAAACAAATAAATGTTAATTGTTCAGGCTTCTCTCTAATAATAATTCTACTGTAATACTTCAATTTCAATCGTATTTTTATAGTTCTGTCATCTAAAGCTACATCTTTATGTTTTAAGAAAGATTTATTTTGCATCAGCAGCGACTAAATCATATTCAAAATTAATACGTTCAAGAACAGCCTTTGAAACATCACCAGAACGATCTTTAGCTAATTTCACCAGGGATTCTTTGAATATTAGTGTAGTCACGTTACAATTTTTTTTTTCAAAGATGTTGTTAATGCTTTCATTTTCTCAATTTCTTTATAGGCTTCATTGCCATAAAATAAACTGTATTTTTTAAAACAAAAATTTGATTCACTTATTCGCGTTCTAGTACGAGGTTGACTTATTTTTGATGTAATATTATGTTCCTCCTAACGTTGTCTTTTCACTGTATCGATTAAAGTATCCCAAGTGTATGATTTTCTGCAGTCCACGTGTATTGCAACGAATTTTTAAGTTCTTAAATACTTAGTAAACTTATCACCTCTCGCGACACTAGCCTCGATTAAATTTGGCATTCCATACTCAACCACAACTGTTTTATTTTCAGTTAAAAGTTTATTGCAAATAAAGAAAAACTGAGATATTTTTTAAAGTTATAAAATAGCACAAATAACCTAAATGGTAGACGCTTGTAATAAGTACATATATTAACTTAAACTCAACTTTTGGCACTAAAAGAAATGTCGCCAAGGTAACCAATCAAGACAAAGATTGTTACTTTGGCCGGGAAACCACAGCGCTTGTTATTAACTGCGCCGTCATTGGCCTCTCGGCGGAAGTGTGCTGAAAATTCTCTAACACGATGTGTATAAAAGAGCAGCACATCTTCCGATCGGGATCCAGTCGTCATACACTCCTAGCCTTGTAAGACCTTGTTGGTTTGGTGTGCTACCAGGCTACTTTTGAGTTTTATTAATTAACCAATATCCTGCTATCGTCGAAGACGTCAGATTGAAGAATAGTTATCCAATAATGGTTATCCAATTTAGAAGTTAAATCATCAAGTACAAGAACCGGCTTGTCGACTACAAACTCTTCCTGACAGTAGAACACGACTTTCTGAAATAGAAAAGACATTGGTCTTAGAACTATTTCAAATCGTGTCGAACTGAGCACAGCGTTATTTGGGCCTGTCACGGTAAAGAGCGAATAAAAGTCCCGACGGGGACTTGTAATTGCTTTTCCGATCAGGTTGAGCTGCAATAACATTTCGTCTCCAAAACCTTATGCAAATAGTAACTATAAGAATTACTGTTAACAAAAGGTAGCTATACGAAGCGACTGGCAGCAGGAAGAGTCGACATTGCCGGCATTCTTGTACCTCTCTCGAGGAGAGGGAACGCGGCTACACGAGGTGAGAAGGCCGACATCTCTGTGGAACTTGAGGTATACACCACGCATCAGAATTCTAACACATATTAAGTCATTGTAAGAATATTTTGTCTGTAAGAAAGCTCGAACTGTTAGAGAATTCTGATTGCCGGTGTCCCCTCACCTACCACAAAGGCTCGGCGGAACTTCTTGCCCGTAGAGGCCGGTATCTCAATTTATCTCCTTATAACGAAGATGGACTCTCGAAACTTGAGATCCTCTTCGAGAGTGGCGGTCGTAGATCGTCCAGAAACCCCTGAAAACCAAGAGGACGCCACGGCCGTACGACAGAAACAGGTATTATATATGAACGAGACCTACGGACAATGGAATAGCCAGATGCTTTTCTAAGCCACGTGGGTAGAGGGAATTCAGTTAGGGACTGACTATCTTTTGAATAAATAGTTTTAGAATAGTATAATATGTATAAATAGAAGAGACACAAAATGGTATTTATACTTGTTCTAAGTGCCTTATATGTATATATACGTGGCTTATATGTGCATTGTGAATATCATGTATAATGTGACTCTTAGAATCGCGATAGTCCAGAAACGATAACGCTTAGGAACAAAATCATAAACATAATTTTTGAAGAGAATTTTAAGATCAACAACTTTATTTAAAGGTTTATTTTTGATAAAACTTACCGTTCTCGAGAAAAATCCAAAAAACCTCAAATTTTGACCTTTGTCCCCAAATAACTTTTAAAACTTTATTTGTAATGGTAAAGCCTAGCTCTATACCAATATTTGGCTTTCCGTAAATTTTTGTTATTTGATCACTATTTTTATGTCTAAATTGAACGGATTATAGATGTAGGAACTAGATGTAGGAAAAGTCGCAGCTTTATTTTACTTGGGGTATTTCTTTATTTTCATATTTCTTTCCTATTTATTATAATAATGTCTGTAATTATTTTATTAATATATTTACCTGTACCAGCTATTTTGTTATTTTTTTCTATCCTTCTTTATTTTTGTTGGCAAGTTTGGTAGTTCCCACTTACTTTAATCCCGATTTCTTAGGCTACTCCTTTTGATTTTTAAATTTTATTTTGTATTTGGGTATTTATTCGTTTGCTGCAAACTCTAGAACTCATCCTCTAGTTGCTTAAATACACCCTAGTTTGTTTCAACTTTTTTTTCTTTCGTTTCCAACGAGGAATACATAAGGTCTATTGTGGAGTGGATTTAGCGGATTTACTTTTCTTAGCAGTTGATTTGTCTTCTAAAGACATTTTTTCTAATTACACTCTTTCCAAATAAGAGATCTTAAGTTGAAAGACTAATAATTGATAGCTTTGTCTCTGAGTGTACAAGCCTACGATTTCATGACACCTTCACACTATAATTAGGACTACGTCCTACTAGAAATTATAAAATGGAGTAATAAAATTTTAAGGGAAAATGAAGTAAACTAATAAGAGGGAAGAAAAAAAGTAAAATAAAAAATTAATTACCACATTAACTAACAAAGATTTTAATTTATTACAGCCCAGACCTCAACCAGCAGCCCAACAGTACAGACCTGCTCCAGCTCTCAGACCAGCACCACGACCGCAATACGATGACGATGAACAAAATAGGAGGAAGAAACCTGTTGTTCAAATTTTAAGAAAATACAGAACGGATAATCCCGATGGAAGTATTACTTGGGGTTTTGAAAACGAAGACGGAACATTTAAGGAAGAAACCTTGGGTATTGACTGTGTTATTAAGGGAAAATATGGATATGTCGATCCCGAAGGAACTAAAAGGTGCGTAAATATTTATGATAAATTCTGGTTATAACGTATAAAACCAGTTACACTTTTTTTGTAATAATTCTTATATTGACCAATGTTTAAATTTTTAGGGAATTTGAGTATGAAGCTGGTAACAAATGTGACCCAAGAGATGCAGAACTAGATGAACTAGACGATGAAGATTTACCCCAGCAAGCTCCAAAACCTTTACCCAAAAAACCAATTGGTAAACCTCAATTCCAATATAGGCCTCAACTAGCACCAAATTAAGTTATTAAGAACAATGCCATCTTTATTTAATGTTTTTATATTTTTGTTAATAAAAGTTTTAAAGTAGGGAAATGGTTCTTTTATTAAAAACCATATGGGTTGAGTGAATAAAAGTTGAATGAATTATAAATAAGAAAGACAAATAGTGCAAGAGTCAACTAGAATTAATTATAGAGAATATGGGGAATAACAATTACGCTAAGATACTCAATGCTTTAGATATTTTTAATGATTATTTTTCTGATGTAAGGTGTACGCTTGCTAAAAATATTAAAATATCCTCTTCTCTTGGTCCTCCAAAAACTATATGTCATAGTACCGCACATTTTTGTGTTATCGGACGATGAAAGCATTTGTTAAATCTAAATTTTAAGATATGGTGATTATGCAAAGAACAAACAAAAATTGCTGTGCGTCCTCTAAATAGGAAGCGAATTTACTATGGCGAATTTCACCACCTCTATAAAGACCTTAGAAAAAATTCTCAGCAGTTTTTGAATACATAAGAAAGAGATCAAATACGTTTGATTATATTTTAAACAAATTTGAAGGAAAAATAAATGTCACTTGGAAAAATTGCCATGTCCAACCCATACCAGCTAAAAAAGACTTATGTTAACATTACGGTAAGTTAAAAAAAGTTGTAATAACCATTTTATTGAAAAAAATGTAATACAAATTAGTGTAAAAGGTACATGTCATCAAAAATATTTGGTATACTTGGGTACTGAAAAGGCAAGTTTTCTGACGGAGCAAGTTGGTTCACGCATAAACACATAACTAATTGATTTGTCCTAATTTGTCCATCTCTAGAATAATCACTGTGCGAAGTGCGAAGATCAGAAAATACTAAGCTCAATTTACGTAGGCGAGGCATTGGTATAATTACGACAATGCTTGTATTTACTTTGCTTCAGCGAGGCTTTGGTTAAGGGTAGGAGCGGTGCGATGTGCTGTGCGCCGTTGAGGCTGTCACTTTATACTGTTGTACGCTGAGTCATAGGTACATTAGCAGAGAACAATCGAACACAGAGAAGCGACAGTCCTTTGAAGTTACTTGGCCAAGCCGCCAATGACAGCTAACAACCAGAAAATTAATAGTCAGTGGGCATATCACACAATATAAATTCTTAAGAGCGTAGGCGCAAAATTTCGGGCCAATGTTTTTTAAATGCATTCATTTTTTTCGAATCCTGAAAAGTATTTTTGAAAAATTTAAACGCAGAATGAAAGACTACATTATTACTGAGGGCCGAAAGTCCCTTAGAATAAACAAAAAGTTTTTTTAATGAGATATTTGAAATTAAAAATCACACTTAATTTTCTCTTTTTTTTTCACCCCTGTAACTTATTAAAATAAACATTATAGAAGTTTTCGGGGACTTTTGGCCCTCAGTAATAATGTGGTCTTTCATTCTGCATTTAAATTTTTCAAAAATACTTATTAGTTTTTTCCGGATTCGAAAAAAATGAATACATTTAAAAAACATTTGCCCGAAATTTTGCGCCTACGCTCTTAAATCAAATATTCTAGTGTATAAAACCATCTATATATTTTTATTTCCTAAAAATACTATATTCGTATTGTTGTCTTCGAGCGCGCTGACACCCGGCCACCATCTGTTGATTTTTTGACCTGAGCCTTCGGAGACTTGCGTCTTTCAATAAAAGAAATAGCACTGACACCAAATTTAATGTTTTCATTTTGAACTATCCCTTGGCAGACCAAAGTTTATTTTTTATAGCTCGGACAGACACGTCGGCGTCGGCTTACTGTTCGAAAGTCAAACCAATACTATTATGTAATAACTAATAATAATTACAAAGCAATAGTAATTACCTGTTATTATTCTTAGGAAATCTAAATAAACTTATTCCTTTTCCTGTCACAGATGAACATCCGCGAATCGCACAAATATATCCAGACATTTTAAATATAAATTAAACTTTTAACTATAAACTATAACTATAAACTATAACTATAAACTTTTAACTATAAATAAATTATATAAATGGTCAAATGCACTTGTTGTGTCGAGTATTTACCATAGACGCCTACGGACTATCGAAAACAACCAGAATTAAAGAATAAGCAGGTGTTTTTGACAGTTAAACAACCAGAATCGGGCATGCGTATACAAAAATGGTACACGCTTTTGGACCGTTGCGTCGCTTCTATGTGTGTTCGGTTATTCTATGACATTAGTTCGTTAGATTATGCCTAATTCCATTTTTAGAAACATTTTTAAAATGGATTTTAATGACACGATTTGTTACATAAAATAACTATTCGGGACTTATATGGTGCATAAGCTAATTATTTTTACGACTTTATCAAAATAAAAGCTAATAATAATAAAACACACAACTTTTTCATTTCTATAGCAAAAGAAAACAAATGAAACAATGATAACATGCTTTATTTGGTTGACTGTACCAGACTACCGACATTACAAACATTGGTAAACGAAATTACACAGTTTTTAGTTTCATTATGACACAATATTATTGGGGTGCTGATCTCTAATGTTAACACAGTGGTGTGTGTGGTTTTTGAACTTGCTAAAAGTCAAAGCATATTTTTACTCATAAAATTTAAAAATTTAAAAAACCGTACAATCTGTTTGTTGCAAACAAAAACTTTATTACAATCCAATTACTTATTAATGAAAAAGGTTAACGTAAATTATGTCTTTGTTGTGATAATGAAAATCAATTTTAACAGTCCTGATATGTTTCGTATTTCTGCAAAATTTTATTCTTTGACTAATACGGCTGCGATAATTATTAAACTAAATGTTAAAAAACAAAAATTTTATACAAATATTGTGTTTAGGACACTTTAAATAGATTTTGTTTTTTAACTAAATGTTAAAAAACAAAAATGTTATACAAATATTGTGTTTAGGACACTTTAAATAGGCACTAAAAAGCAATCTAAAAAATACGAACAATAGCTTCAAAACAAGATTAAAACATAATGGGCTTAAACTAAAAAAGGACGAGAAGTGAATTTATTATGATGTAAAACCTTTGTTTTATAACGTTTTTCACTTAAAAATCTTGGTGGCGTACGTTCTCTTATTTCGCTTATTTGATTCTTTTATTCCTTCCTTGTTACATACTTACAGTCCATCTAATTTACAAACCGTTGCACGTCATTATCTACGTCAGAGATCGAAGTTGACATAGTTGCCAAAGTATAAAAAAATCCTGAATCCATTTTAAATCAAATAGGTCACATAATTATTATTATACTCTTTACAGCGACTATTTAAATTCTTACGTGACATTTTTGAAATAAAACACACTAATTTTGTTCTAAAAAGAACAGATTTTATTAAATAGGTAAAAATATAAAACAAGAGGTATTCACTTTAAAATTTAAAATAATAAAGTACAAAAAGTGTCAACACCGCAACTGTCAAATAAGTGTGACCAATTTATGCCAAAATTTCACCTTCGTTCGATTACAGTTACAGTGTGTTCCGAACAAATGTTCTTCATAATAACGCTTTCTAATGCATTTATACAAATTAAATGAAACATATTGTTGTCTATTTCTTTAAGTTAACATTAATAGAAATCTTTAAATATTAGTTCTACGCGTATATAATAAAATATGTCTAGTGGCTGTAATCCCAGTGTACTCGGCAAAATGATTCTAAAAAAGAACACACCTACCGCTTAAATATTTCCTGTTGGTATCCATGTGACGTCACGGGCTATGACACCGATGACGTGCAACGGTATGTAAATTAGATGAAGTATATACCGCTTATGGTTCGCGCTTTTATTGCTCTATGTTTTGCTTTTCATCTATCTTTAAAGCCCTTTTTTTTTTGTTTATTATTTTAGATTCCAATATTTTTCTCATGGCTTTTCTTTCAAAACTATCTGAGACTTACTTTAACTGAGTCATATAGACCTGTTCTATCAACTGTAAAAACTGCAACATGCTAAATTTCTATAAAATAAAAAAGGATATACACCACAAAACCAGTGTTTTCGAAAACAAGACGAACAATTGGCCTTAACGAACAAACAAAATTGTAAAGAAGTAGTCAGATATTTTGAACAACTATTAGTTTGCCCAAAACCAAAAGATCGTTTTCAGAAAATTCAGTCAGACAGAAAATATAGAAGAAAAATCGCCCCCCTCCGACACCCAATATCCAAAGAAGAAATATAATCAGACATACTAAATAATAAACCAACAGGATATTTGTCGAATTCTTGAAACATTTAGGACCAAAATCACTAGAAAAAATAATCAAAATCATATATGAAATATGATTATGCTTATTTTAAATAGAGAATAGAAAAAATTCCAGATGACAGAAAAACTGCCTTGATTCACCCACTCCACAAAAAAGGTGAAAAAACAGACGTCAATAACTATACGAACTTCTCTTTTAGCCCGAAATAGACCAAATAGTTATGACACAGAACAAATTTTTATCTTAAAAACAATAATTAAAATAAGAGAATTAAGATGCACATCTATAATATGCACATTCGTTGATTTGATCGATCGAAAATCACTTTTGTCAAACAATAAAAAATACAAAATCTAAGGTAAAATTGGAGTAAAAAGTGTTGGACAACATCATGAAAGAATGGAAAAATAAACTACGTGAAGAAAACCAATTACACTTGGTACCACTAAAACTAACCTTCACATACCTCACACATCATTATTCAAATAATTTGGCACGTTGTTCTTGAAGATGTTTGAGCAATATCTAAACATTTCAATAGCAATTCTCTTTTTAATGTCGATCAAAAGTTCTTTATCTCTTCCCATTTCTTTCGTGATATGATCTGACCATGATATTTTTAAAACTCTCCGTTAAAGGTACATTTGAAAATCTTTCAGCTTTTTTATTACCTCAACAGTAACAGCCCAAGCTTCGGCGCCATAAGGAAGAATAGAGTGGATATTGTATTTTGCTACTCGATATCGAATTTAAAGATTGAGTCTTTGGTTACTAACAAATTTCCTCATTTTCAGAAAGGCCGTTGATCAAATTTCTAATTACTGATTTAGATCTTCAGTAATTCAGACTCCTAAGTGTTTTATTTAGTCTACTTGTTTAATATCTTCATTCTTTGTGTCTTTGCTATGACTTTACCCCTCTTACTCATCACGATGGTGTTTGTCTCCTTTATCTTTATTATTAAACTAAACTGTTTTCCAGTAACGCAAATTGTGTTAGTAGCATATACAGGTCTTTCTCATTTTCAGCGGTAATGACTGTATCGGCGGCATAACAAATGTTATTTAGAGTTTCTTTATTTATCATGATCCCTTCTTCTTATTCTTCTTCTTTCTCTTTATAAGCAATTCTGCTTGTTCATTGGTGGATTAATACCTCTATGAAAGGTTGTCACTCCATCTTTTGCGCGATCGTCCGATACTTCTGCCGATTGGTGACTTATCTCTTGCTATTTTTACGACACGGGTCTCCTCCATTCTGCTTATAAGGTTATTCCATTCTTTTTTTCTATTTTGTATCTATTCATTTATACAATTTATGTTACATTTTCTTCTAATGTCTTCACTTCTCTTTCGATGTCTCAGCGTATTTCCTGTAATTCTTCTCAGCACTCTCATCTCTGCAGTTTCCAGTAGCCTTTGCATTGTGGCTGTGTTGGGTCTTGTCTCCAAGGCATATATCATTATTAGTCTTACACTGGCTTTATAAATTCTTGAACTCATCTCAGTGTAAATGTGTCTGTTTCGCCATATAGTGTTATTAAGACATCCTGCCAGTCTATTTGCTTTTTGTACTTGATCTCTCACTTCTTTATCCAGGTCTCCATAGCCAGACAGTTAATTCGCTGGTATTTTATTTCTATAACTTGTTCAGTACTGATTTCAATTCCTCAATACTCAAATACTCAATTCCTATTTTACATCTAGTTGGTTCTTTGCTGACTACTATTGTTTTAGTTTTCTGAGACAAAATTGCCATATTCAATTCTTTTGTTCTTATGTTTAATATATGGACCAGTCTTTGCAGACTATCTTCATCTTGGGCTATCAATATTGCGTCGTTTGCGTAACAGAGTATTTTTATTTCTTTGTTTCCCATTTTGTATCCTCTTCCTTTGGTAACGGTTTTGATGATTTTATCCATGATCAAATTGAAGAACATGGGGCTTAATGAATCCCCTTGTTTATTTAGCTGCCTATTTCCAAAGGTATGATCCCATCTGTATAGTTTTTAAGTGATTGTGTTCTCCAATATCTCTTC
This sequence comes from Diabrotica undecimpunctata, assembly GCF_040954645.1. Taxonomy (NCBI): domain Eukaryota; kingdom Metazoa; phylum Arthropoda; class Insecta; order Coleoptera; family Chrysomelidae; genus Diabrotica; species Diabrotica undecimpunctata. The sequence continues at coordinate 135,718,253 of NC_092806.1, forward strand.
GGAGTGCACGTACTCAATGACATTAGTAGGATTACACCCAGAAGAAATAATTTCTTGAACTTAATTTCATAGCATCATGGTAGATTTACATAAAAAATGAAACGATAACGTTAGCAAGAATTTTTATTAACATGTGATCCAAATAAAAAAAATATGTGTTTGGCGACACCGTAGCTGAATGTAGCCCAATCTCTAGGCATTGACAAAATGAAATGATCGATGCCTGCTTGTGGCGTCTAGTTCCAAGCATTATAGCAACTTGAATTTTATAGATTAGTTGTGCCAGATATTTTTTTTGTATAAATGGAAAACAATTTTAAACAATAAAGTCCCAACTTAGTTGAAAGTAGGCTTAGACGAACGAATCCCACTAAACGTGCTCGTGGAGGTAATAGGTAAACAGATAAGCCTTTTTTGTAGTTTCTAATACAGTATAATTAAAGAAATCATTTTTTTTGGTTAATAATTATTTAAAATGCTCTTGCAATTACCGACAAGACTCCTGACTTAAACATACTTTAAAATCTTCTATCAAACCGTAATAAAAAAATTGTGATAAAGAAATAGATAATTAAAATAATTTTGTTGAAAATTGCAGGGATTTGTGTGTTTTTTATCAGTGTGTTCATGTAATTGAAAAGACTTTTCAATTACAAGGAAAGTATTTGTAGGCTTTTTGGAAGTCCTGGCTAACACGGACTGAAAATAACCTTTTATATATGCATAATAAAATTTTAACATTTTAATATCTGTATCACAAAAAAAAACAAGTGTAGCAATAAAATTAGGATTGGATATACACCACACAAAATGTACAATGACGTTAATAGTAATGATAAACATATTAAGTCATAAATCTAAACAAATTTGGATCTCAAATAAACTCCTACAGACTAACAGAAAAAAGTCAGGGACGTATAAGTTAAATCAAGCACTTCTCAAGCAAGCTTTTTAATACAGGTCCTCGTTTTAGAGTTCTTGGACTACAAAGTTTAAATTTACCATTCACGTTTTAATCTTTAATTTTAATTTGGTTAATTTTGTTTGTACTAAAAATTTATTTATATGGAGATTTGTTTATAGACTAGTTATTACATACTACATGTGATTGGCTGAGTGACTAAGAGTCAAAGAAAAAAAATGTACGTTTTTAGGTGTAAAAAATCTACAACAGTGCCTAGAAGCCCAAAATCTAGTAGCAGTAATCGTTAACGATTCAAAATTTTTGCAGAAATATCAGATCCTCTATGAAAATATAAAAAATCAGGTCTTTTGTTAATATTCATTATCTATGTCTCTACAAGTCTGCGTAGATACTAGCCTCAAGAATTTTTTCTGCAGTCGTCCCTATCTATCGTCTTTCTCCATCATGCACGTATTTCCATATTTCCCATGCCATCATCGATGTTATCAAGGAACTTTGATCTGGACCTTCCTCTTTTTCTCGGACCAATGAGTCTATCAACGAGCGTTATATATATATATATATATATATATATATATATATATATATATATATATATATATCCCACACCCCATTATCATTCACCGCTCCATAGATTCGCCTTAGTAATTTTCTTTAGAAAAATTGTAATATGTTTTAATTACTTTTTGTTAGAATCTAGATGTTAAGCCAAATAGCTATGATGATTGCCGACCTCCGCCGCGGAGATGGCACTTGAAGAAGATGTTAAGACTGGGCGTATTATTGTTTGGTATTTCACGGTATAGGTATTTTGTGTAACAAGTGGCCGTAGGATTTGTGGTTACATGCTTATATTCATGTATTTCGTTTTGTTGGTGTTTATAATCAAACCCATTTTGTAGCTGATTATTTAAGTGCTACGTCCGTATCTTGTACAGCGTTTTCCGTTCTTCAGAGTTCTTCCAGAGCCGGATTACATAGTATACAGGAGAGAGGGTCTCCATGGAGCCCGTTATTTGGTTTAAGAGATTCAGACAGTTTCCCCTAGATTCGCACTCTACATTCAACTGTTTGTTGTTTCGCTAAATTTATTAACTAATTTGATACTCCTAGCTCTTTTACTGTTTTGGATATTTTTCTTCTATTTATAGAGTCGTAGGCTGCCTTGTAGTTTATAAATATGTGATGTGTATCTGTAGGGGATGTAAGTTAAAGATTATTTGAATTTCACGTTGTGTAATAATACAAAAACAAATTACTTAAACTAAACTGTAGGTATTGAAGAAAAAAGGCACATGTAAAATATTTTGTAAACGATAAGTTTAAAAGTAGAGTCCTTATCGTAACGTTGATGTGATGAGACTGTTTGGTTCGACCGTCTTCTGTCCGCAACTATCTGTAGCCCCTCTCGAGGGGTGTAAGATGAAGGTCGGGTAAAAATTAACTGAAAGTATATTATACGGGGTTGATCGAAAGTTTTAACAGTATCTATACCGTATTCCAGAGATTTCTTTTCTGAAGTTTGTTTCAGGATTGCACTGATGAATTGTCAATTTTCCACCTATGAACCCAGGCTCGTATTTTCCTACTGTCCGTTCTCCATATGGTGCCATACGGTGACATAGTCTTGTGGAAAATATTTTTTACACTGCATTTAGAAGTATAAGTCCTCTGCGGTTAAAGCATTCAAAGATATCTTCTTTTTTGTACATGGTGCAAAGAGTATTTCAATATTCCAATCACTTGGGAGGAATTTATGTGTTCATATTTCTTTTACGAGCTGCAGTATTGCCACTATGGTATCGTATCCACCTTAGTTATATAGTTCAGCTGATAGAGTTTCTATTCCGGGTGATTTGTTTTTGGCTAGCTTTTTAACTGCGTCGTTAACTTAAGAATGGTTCTTCTTCTTCCATCCTCTATATTAGGTACCTGGTTAAAGTATTTTACCCATCTATTCAATATATATTTTCTTGTTCTCAATAGGTCGAGATTTTAACTTCTGCATTGGCTGGTGGTTGCCTTGAGTTCTTTTCTGTTGATGTTAACTTTCTTATAGAATGCTCTGAAGTCTCTCCTTTTGTTAAGGTTTTCCATATATTTAAGATCCTTATTTAAGTGGTTACGTTTTTTTCTTTTATGTATCCTCTTTATCTGGTAAATCTCCATAGTTGTTCTAGTTCGGCGGGTAAGCATCTTTCTTTAGGTTTTTTTTTCTTTTGTTGGATTCATCATCAAACCAATGATTTTTACGGGTACAATTTTCTGTTCATATTTGATCTTTTGCTGCTACTTCAATATCTTTCTTTATTCTGGTCCAGTAGGAGTCTATATCTTTTTAGCCTTATTCATTAAAATTTTAATTCATTAGTTTATTGGTAATATTTTTCGAGCAATGTTCTGCAATTTTTGCATCTCTTGGCTTTTGTACATTCCATTTCTTTCTATCCTTTATGGTTCTGTGGGTCTTGTTGCCATTTCTTGGATATCGTTTAATGTCGTCCATCCAGTATGTTGGTGGTTGTCCTCTACTGCGTTTGTCTTCTCTTGGGCGCATGTCAATTAGTTTCCTGGTCCATCTTGAGTCTTTTAGTTATGCTATGTGACCTGCCCAATTCCATTTCAGCTTGGCTATACGTTCGACGACATCAGTGGTACATGTTCTTTTCCTTAGGTCTTGGTTCCTTATTTTGTCTTTTTTTGTCACGCTGAGAATCAACCTTTCCATGCACCTTTGTGCCACTCGCATTTTTAGTGTTGTTGTTTTTGTGAGAGTGAGAGTTTCTGCTTCGTATGTCATAATACGAAGAACGCATTGGTCAAATGTCTTCCATTTCATAGCTATCGGGATGTTGCTTTTAAAGATGTCTCTTAGTAAACCATACGCCGCCCAAGCAAGTGTTATTCGTTGTTGAAATTCGCAGATCCAATTATACTTGCTTATTCCGAACAAAATCTGCATGGAAATAGAAGGGTATAAAACCAAAACTGAGACCAGAGACATGTTTAAAAAAATAAAGCAGATAACACGTTCCTTTACACCAAACTACCTTGCTATCAAAGATGATAACGGAACTCTACTCACTTCTAAAAAAGATATTTTACACAGATGGAAAGAATACTGTGGACGACTGATGATGGAGGAAAGCACAGACGCCCCATCACAACAAGAAGATGCCAGTTTTGTGACGGAACCTGACGTACTCAAAAGTGAAGTTGAAGCAGCAATTATGAGGCAAAAAAGTCAGAAAGCTGCAGGTCCAGATAACATACCTATTGAAATGATTTGGACCCTAGATGACGTTGAAGTGGATATATTACATCAAATTTGTCAAAGAGTATGGGAGACAGGTAAATGGCCTGAGGACTGGACACAATCACTATATATTGCCATACATAAAAAGGGAGCGAAAGATTTATGTAGCAACTATCGCACAATTGCTCTAATTGCGCATTGCAGTAAGATACTCTTACACATAATTCTCGAGAGGATAAAGCCCTTTTTACTACCTAACATTCCGGAGGAACAAGCAGGTTTCGTCCCCGGACGTGGTACTAGAGAACAAATTTTAAACGTACGGCGCAGATTGTAGAAAAATCCAGAGAACATCACAACATATTTGTGCTTCATAGATTATAGTAAAGCTTTCGATTTGGTCAACTGGAGTAAAATGTGACAGGTTTTGTCTGAAATGGGAGTGTCCAATCATCTGATACTGCTAATTAAAAGCCTATACAATAACAATTATGCCAGAGTTAGAATAAATGGGGAACTAACCGATAGTTTCAGAGTCACAAAAGGCGTGAGACAAGGCTGCATACTAAGCCCAATTCAATTTAACATCTATGGTGAATGGATAATGCGGAAAGCTACTGAGGACTGGAACGGTGGCATCACCATTGGCGGGAAGAAGATTTGCAACTTGAGATATGCGGATGATACTACTATCCTCGCTAGTTCTGAAGCTGAATTGATTCACCTGCTACAACGGATAGAAGACGTAAGCTTAACGATGGGCCTTAAAATAAACAGAGATAAAACGAGAATCATGATAATTGACAGAGCTAACAACAATCAAAATCATCTGGTCATGATAAACAATATCGCTATTGTAGATAAATTTGTGTATCTGGGCTCATTAATAACCAACAATGGAGGCTGTACTGAAGAAATAAAGCGGCGGTCAGCAATCGCAAAAAGCGCTATGGCAAAATTAACAAAAATTTGGAAAAGCCATGAAATAACTACCGATACAAAAATGAGACTAGTAAGAAGTCTAGTTTTTCCAGTTTTTACTTATGCATCGGAATGCTGGACCCTTACTAAGAAAGACAAAAAGAACATAGATGTATTTGAGATGTACTGCTGGACACGAATGCTGAGAATACCATGGGTGGCCCGAAGAACAAATGAATCCATACTGGACCAGCTAAATATAAACAAGAAAAGACTAAGAACACAAATATCAGAACAAATAATAAGCTATTTTGGACATGTGCTTAGATAGAGGTAGATCTCCCACACGATACACGGACCATATTGTTGCTACCATTGGCGCTCCATTGTCAGAATGTGCTAGAATGGCAGAAGATAGAAAAACGTGGAGGAACATTGGGAAATTTAGCTAATAGCTTCATGATATCACGATACCTGCATCAGGTTAACGACTAAGAAAAAGAAGAAGAAGATTCCGATTTCATGACCGAGATATATGTACTTTTCTGTAAATTCTACTACTTGATTTTGGATGGTAGGGTGTTCGCTGGGAACCAAATTCGTCATAAATTTGGTCTTACTGATGTTCATTTTTAGACCTATTGTTGAAAATACGTTTTCTAATTCGGCATTCTCTTATTGTATTCATTTTATAAATCATCCTGTATGATTTGAGACTGATCCTTCGTTTCTAGAAAAACAAAATTGACATTCTCAGCCAAGTTCAGCTTATTCGTATGATTTTTAGAGATTCAGTGCCATTTTCGACATTGACGATTGGAGTATGAAGATTTTATGCAGAATAAAAAAATAGTCAATTAAAAAGTTTATATTATTTACTTATTTTTATTATTTTGGCTCCATATATGTTCACCCGTTCACTCTTCCACGTAAAACGAAAAAATATTAATTGCAAAAATAATTAAAAATTCTAATGTTTACGGTAAATACACTTGTTATATTATTTACTAAATATAATTGAACGAACAGTTTTCCATTTAATTAAGTCAATAAAAATATGCGTTGGCTTTGAAATTTCAATATTTTACAAACAATTTATTTCAAAACTTTATAAACTTTATAAAATTTTTAATTTATACATATTTATTTATTAATTACGATTTGGTAGATGTTTGTCATTAGTTTAAATAATATGTAGTTGATCCGTATAGAAATTAGAATAAAAACCAGGCTGGCAATTTCAAACTGTAATTAGGGTAAATACATTGTGGTGGGAGATTCATTATATATATATATATATATATATATATATATATATATATATATATATATATATATATCAAATCATTCGCAGATATCTTGTAGAATTTATTCATAAATCTAACACAATATTTTTCGCCTCGACTTATATAACTTATGTGTTGTAGTACGTATCCCTAGTTGCATTAGACATACAAAAATTTAATGGGATAACTCTCGGAAGTTGACTGTATAATATATAAGTTAAAAAACTCGAACAGCGGTGTAAAAAAACTTGTAACTATTTTAAGTGGCGTACTTAACTTAAAAACCAAACAGTAGTTGGATTTACATTGAAAAGAGCATACTTAAAAGTATTAAATTATACGGCAATATGCCGATGTAATTGGATCACTAACCAGAAGTAAAATTTTTACATTCCAGCTTTCGTACGGAAGGTTGCCAAGTGACTTGAGATGTGGAAAATACTGTTGAATTATTATATTATTAATTACGTACGAAAGTTAGGATGTAGAAATTTTACTTCGAGTAGGGCTAACAGCCAGTGTAACCCAAAAAAGAAAGCCTATTAAGAATCGAACAAGCAGGGAAAACACTCATGAATATGAAAACATTTTTTATAAGATCAGACCTCAGTCTAGAGCTCAGAAGTCGAATGATCAGATGTTGAGTTTTCTCTGTTTTGCTGTATGGTTGTGAAAGTTGCATAATGGACTCTGAAACAGAAAAAAATGATAGGGAATTCCATAAGTACAAACCAAAGGTAGGTACTTCGGCGCATAAGTAAATAAAATAAATTACGCATGGTCAAAGAGAGGAAAATGCAATACTTGGGTCATGTGTTGAGAGGCAAAAGATATGAATTACTATAACTCATATTTGAAGATAAAGAGCAGGAAAAAAGATCAATTGGAAGATGCAAGAACACGTGGCTGAAAGACCTGAGGAGATAGTTTGACCGCTCATCAACAGAAATATTTCGTACAGCAGTTTCCACAGCTGCAATTGCCATTTAGATCACCACCCTTCGAAACGAGACGGAGCAATAAGAGAAAGAAGGATTTATGGTTCCCGGTTAGTGATCCAATTACATCGGCATATTGCCATATAATTTAATACTTTTAAGTGTGTTCTCTTCAATGACAATTCAACCACTGTTTGGTTTTGTGGTTAATTACGTAAGTACTTCAAATGTAAGTATTCTAAACCACATTTTTGCATTTAACGGACAAAGTTTCAATTTACGTTTTTATTAATTAAGTGAAATTACTTGCTTTTTAGGTTCACTGAAGATGGACTGATTAGTCCAAAAACGTTCTGAACTTTATAATATATTTAAAAATACCACTTTCAACAGAACCTTTTTACTTCGATGTTCGAGCTTTTAGTAGAATATTCCACATATAATATGAGCCGTAACTATAAAGCGCCAACGATCGGCATCTCTTTAGCATTTTCTTTTGAAAGCGGTAGCTCTGAAGATGTAAAAAAACCTAAAGCCGCAGCCTTTGTTCTCATTAGTTTAGAATTAGAGTTAGAGTAGAGTGTTGTTTTGCAAAAAATATTTAGAGTAACAATAGCGCAGACATAGGAAAAGTATGGCCCGCGAGCCAAATGAGGACTTTCGGGCTAGTTATTCCTACCAGCATTATGTTCTTTTTAGTAACCCCTGCTGTAATAATGGTTGTAATAAAGTTATGCTGGCTATAAAAACTGCACAAAAGCTATTGCTAGTTTCAAATGCAGTGGCAAGCAGTTCCGCGAAGTATTTTATCACGTGAGCAATAGAAACAGCTATGCAGTGATGTTGCAATAGTAAACAATTTGATAAAAATACTTTATATTTAAAACCGCAAAATATTGTATTACTTATATAAAAAATAAATAAAGTTTGCTTTAACAAAGCTTGTAATTGTAAAATATATATTCATTAGGCGCATACAAAAAAATTGATAAGAATTATTTACGAGAACTTCTAATCACTGGGCTTTGAAAAAAGTTTGTTATTCAGTCTTATTATGTTTTTCAGAATTATAAAGAAAGGTTTGAATATACGGATTAGAAACTGTTTATAGAATGAAGACGGTTAAGTGTAATACAAGTAAACATATTAGATTGACACTGGAATCCAAATGGATCGTTTACCAAATGTTAAAATACAGTGGTGTTAAAAAGTCCTGCATCACCTTACCAAATACAAAAAATAGAAGTTTAAGGCATTTACCTTAAATACTTTTTAACCATTTACTATCTACATCAAACAAGCACTTAAACACAATATTATAAAATGGAAACACAGCAAAAATTTTAATTAAAAAAAATGTAGTTCGGAAATTTTTTTATTCAATATTACAAAAATTAGGCTATTTACATCAAGACGATATTGTACATCACATTAAAGTAATTTAAACTAATTTTAATATTTAATTTGCCAGCCTTTGGTTTAAATAACTTAACTTTAATCACATCTTTTGGGCATGGAATTTATTAATTTTTGCAGTTCCTCCATGGAAATACATTGATGCCAAGCGTGGATTAGAGATTCGATTAATTTCGTTTTATTTGTGGGTTTGCTTTTGGAAATTATGTTTGATATCCTTTGCCACAAATTCTCGATAGGATTGAGGTCCGGGGATTGCGCTGGCTAGTCCATCCTATCAATTGCATTACTCTCCATCCAAGGTTTAACTAATTTTGCTTTATGGCAAGGAGCGTTATCATCCTGAAAAATAAATTTTTCTTCGCCAAACAGGTCTTTTCCACTACGCAGCATCTTATTCTGTAGTACCTCAATATATTTGGTAGCATTCATCATCCCAGAGACAACGTGTAGGCGACCAACTCCTCGAGCGGACATGCAACCCCATATCATAACGGAGGTTGGATGTTTAATTGTGGGAAGAACACATTTTGGAGAAAATTCTTCACCAGGAAATCTTCTGACCTAGGCATTTCCAGCATGATTATTAATATTGAAAGTGGATTCATCACTAAAGAGTATACTCTGCCACTGCTCTGCTGTCCAGATGCGATGTTTCTTGGCCCATTTCAAACGGTGCAATCTTTGCTTTTCTGAAAGCAGTGGTTTCTTCCGTGCCTTACATCCTCTAAGTCCAAAACTAAGTATTCTTTTTCTCACAGTGGAAGTGCACACGCTTACACCTGTAGATTCAGACCATAGCTGCGTCAATTGGGTGGAATTAAGGCTTCTGTCTGCCAGACTTGTTCTTTTTTAACGCAGCGTTATCCCGAACAGAAGTTTTCTTTGGTCGGCCACTACGCGGTCTGTCGTCGATTTTTCCTTTCAGCATACCTCTTAATGACTCTAATTACTGTAGATTGATTACAGTTTACTGCGGATGCTATTTCGCGACTAGATTTGTCGTTTTTATATTTAAAAATAATTTCAAAACGCTTTTCGTCCGATAATTTAGTTTGTTTGGACTGGGATGACATTTTGACCTTTTTATCAAAAATCAAAGAGCGAATAAATGTGTTAGGGTAACTACAGTGTTTATATAGTCAAAATATGTGGCAAATTTGTTATTGAGATTCAATTTAATAGTACTTTAACGACTTAATAATCACTTCATAATTCTCTCGGATTATCAGAAATCCCTTCAATCAGATTATTTTAATCTTTTCTGTAGAATTTTAAGCTAGTAGTAGTAGAATTAAAAAACATTAGTAAGTATACCGATAATGCTAATTACAAGCACAAACTTAAAATGAATTAGCGAAAATATACAAAAAACTTGTGTTAAACCTTAAAAACTATAAGACGCTTAGGTGATGCAGGACTTTTTGACACCACTGTACATACAGCTTTCTGAAGATAACTGAATCAATTTTAAACAACATGTAAGCGAAGCTACTGGAGTATCTGTAAGCAAAGTAAATATATTTACTGTCACAGACTTGAGAAACTATGACAAACAGTTTATTAGGTACAATTTGACATTTTCTTAAGATAAAAGGTTGTCGTGTATCATTTTGCTGAATCTTTTGCAGAAATGCTTAAAGAGGCGTACGGTGAACTGGAAGTGTAAGTTATCTTTACAAGATTGTAAAAGATTTGGAATATCGTGCTCTATATATTATGTATCACTTATAGAAGTGAAGTTAGGTCAATTGTATAATTATACTGATGAAACCTATGAACATACAGGATACAATACGCGGAACAGATGGTCAGATGATAGTGGTAAATGATTGTTTAAAAACATTTCAAAATAAACTATACTGGTTATCACGGTGGTAGGCAAAGAGGTTTCATATTAAATGTTAATTTGATTTTTACATCAGAACCAAGTCGGGATTTCCAGATGCCTCTAAAAAGAAAGTTCTGCACAACCGGGAGAAAGAGGATCAAAGGTTAAGGTGGCTTGGTTCGTTGCGGGAAAATACGGATTCCCAGTTTAGATCTTGAAGGAATCAGGTCGAATTCAATGAGTCAAGCCTACTTCGCCGGTATGGTCGATGTTGGGGTGTTTAAATTACCTTTGGTGATCAAGTGTATCTTTGTCAGTTTTTGTGATTTAATGTTAAGAAATCTCTGACTGAATTAATTTTTATATTACCCACAATAATACCCCGTTTTTGGATATTCTTTTTTCCCATTCAGGTTTAATTTTCGTTACAATGTAATTACGAAGAGTAGTACGAAATACAAAATATACATACGAACATACGAAATACATACGAAAAATAAAGTACTAAGGATTGATTTAAATGTCTGCTTTATCTTCTATTCATTTAAGTTATTTTAGTAATGTTACAATAAATATTAACGGTTTTAAAGATAAAAATTCTTTATCAATGAGTTATAGCAGATATTATTATATGTGTAGTTGCAAAATATACAAAAATGTTGCCAAGCATCTAACATTATTTTCTTCCTACCTTTCTTCAATAATGTCACCCATAGTAAATTATTAGTATTTTTTGGAACGCCACTGTTTTGTTACGTTAGGCATTACTCTTCCGAGAAATTCTTTCCCATGCCACAGAACAGAAAACAATCGTTATTTGTTCTGTGTCCCTGCATTTGAAACCAGTTGTACTACGCTACCAGTAGAACATACAGTATTCAGTGACTCCAGTGACAGCACCTAAACTATATTATAGGGGTAACTAATAGACACATAATTTTCATAAAAATTATCAATGTATATAATTACGTTTAAGTTACTTGGCTTAAGTTTGTTTATGTTACTAAAACAAAAAAAGGCGATTGTGCATATCTGAAAGTAAACCCTACAAGATATAATAAATTTAAACATATTTTATGAATTGGTATGTTAATAACCCTTATACTATATGATACAAATATATTACAAATTATATATAAATATTTACATTCATAGTACTACAGTCCAGCCTTTGCGTCATACCTTACAATAACCCATTAACAATAAGGACATTAAAATATTTTAAATGAACTTATTTTTACTTCAATAGCGTTTTATCAACATGCATTATAATAAAGTCCATTTTGTGATAAGCAATAATGTTACACGAACACAATTACACATTTTCCTAATGACTATTTTGGGGAATTTATAATATCACTTTAAAAAGACTACACCCATTTTTATGAAAATCAAATCTTGATCTGTCTTAACCCTTTCGCTACGGGCCAAGTATCGGTTGAGCGTTGCTCATATACGGCGCCGGGAAAAGTTTGCACTTCGCGATCTAGGCGGCCACTCAGTAGTTTACATTCTTTATATTGAAGTCGTTGAATCGTTTTCCGTTTGTCGGCAATTTGTTTATATTCGTTTTATCGAAGTAGTTGAATTTTTTTTCGTAAAACTTCAAAAAAACGGTATTCAGAAAGTACAGCGCTAGGGTGAGTGATGTGCTGCCGTGTATGTACCGCATCAGTATGGTGTATTTGTGGATTGTAACGTACATGAACGATACTAGTAAGCAAGATGGGCAATGTAGAACGTACTATTACGATTATAGCTCTTCAAAGATGTAAATACTTAAAAATGTACGGTGACAGAACCTGAACGATGGGGATTAATTTGCATAATAGTACGGCGCTCGCTCATCAAAGCTGTAAATGAAAATCGTACTTTTACGGCAACAATATCGAAAGGATAAAGTTGTACGAACCAGCTGTACTAATAGAATAGGGAACTAACGATTTTTCAATGACACTTGTTGATACATGTATCTAACAACTGCTGATAAATTTGGTACCAACAATATCCATGGGTGTCCAAAAAATCATCAAAATTAAAGACACCAATAATAAGGAAAAAAAGGACAAATGAGGCGGTGGCTAGTATAAGGACCTATAAGCCCTTCTTCCGAAGAACATAAAATTGAACTCTTTATGTTATGTTTTGTCAGGCTGCCAATTTTTTCTACGATATTATGGTTTTTGACGTTGATACAATACTTTTTAAATGAAGTGTTGGCACAATTGAGAATGATTTGTGCCTCTAAATCAACTCTTGGTGAATTTTTAAAAATGTAATTGAGGTTATGTTATATTTTAAACCGTAAGGCGGTGTCAAAATGTGCCAGAAAGAAAATTGTTCAGAAAGACCATTGGAAAGAAAATGTGGCAAAATCTAAGACGCAGAGTAGACAGGGGTATGAGTCAAAATTTACGGAAAAAACTTACAGAGTAAGGTATTTTTTGTTGTACGTAAGTGTAAAAAAATGTTTTGTAAAATTAACTTCACAAGATCAAAAGCGTTTGTTTGACCATTTTTATGATAATGGTTAAAAAAAGGTTCTAGCAGGTTATATGGCATTAGAAGAGCCTTCAGAAAAATATAGAAAGATAATAAGAAAGAAAAAATCCCAAAATTTGCAGACAATATCACTGGAAATACAAACTTTAAACTTCTGGTTGTGATGTGCCCGTGTGCCGTTCATTTTTTGTTGACTTAGTCAACAGGAGCTTCCCTCCTACTTGAAGCGTGTAAGAATATTACAGAAAAATATTGTTAAGAAAACTCCACTTAATGAAAAACGTGGAAAACACGAAAACCAAAGAAAAAATTCAGATGATCTTTATTCTATGGCTTTAGAACATTTAAAATCTATTCCACATAAACCAAGTCATTACATACATGCAAAAACAAACATATTGTACTTTGACAATCCAGAACTAAAGATTAAGAACATTTTGGAGCAGTTTCAGAAGTTGTTTAAAGACACTACTGGGAATAAATTTACCATGAAATACAAGACCTATTTCAAGTTTTTCAGAGAAACTAATGTTACCTTCAAAAACCGAAGACTGACACATGTGACTATTGTCGTGAGTGGAAATTAAACTAGAAAAGAACCGGAATGATGCATGCCGTGTTGATTACAAGCTCCATAAAAAGAGACTCGAGGCATATTTCAAGATAAAAAAATGATTACTTGAGAAAGACAACATATAATAGTGGCATTCTTGTCCTGAAATTTGATAACGCACAAAATCTACCGTTGCCAAAGCTCAGCATAACAAAACAGTTCTATAAGAGACTTTTATGGATGTACGTATTCAATATACACGTGCATAATGCTGGATTATCATATAATTATTCCTTCATAGAATCTCAATGTAAAAAGGGAGCAAGAAGTGTTGCTTCATTCATCTTTGACTGTATTCACAATAAATTAGCAGATTATCCTAATACCAAGCATATTATTCTTTTATCAGATGCAGCTAGAGGCTTAAATAAAAATCAGACTTTGTTGCGATTTTGTTCTTGGATATCAAAACTGTACAGAGTCGAAATGACACATATTTATTCTGTTCGTGGACACTACTTTAGTCAGTACAGTGCAGACAAATTCCTTCTCCTTTCTGCCGCAAACATGACTCCTCCATAATATATGACTGGAATGCAGTACTTTATCCTTATTTTTTAAACAAGTCTGTGAAGATTGTGGGTTTAAAATACAACAGTATCACGTGCTAAAGTATAAACCTTGTTGGTCACTGGCTGCTTCTAAAACCCACTTTGAAATGTATACCCCTTTTAAATATGCAAAGACGTTGCCACTTGACTTTACTCTTACAACTTTGCCTCAGGTTTCTATAAATCAGTTTAAAATAAAAGACGCGAGAGACTTGTTTTAGTACTTAAGAGAAGAAAAAGTTAGAAACTTCTACAAACTTTTATTTCAAGAAAGCACACCGGCTGAAAAGGACAATGAGTAGTGCTGATAACTCAGATAGTGAGGAAATTTAGCATAGGATTAGCTGTAGGATACTATACAACAGTAAAAAGTTATAGGCCTTTATTCTGCAGAAGACGTTTTAATCTGCCAAATGTGTTCTCCAGAAGAAGGACTTATGTAAACTTGTTTTAATATTCTTCATTTGAAAAGAAAAAAAAGACATTTTTTATAAAAGTGCTCTCTATTATTTTATTAATGAATCGATTATTCTTAAAACTAAAATAGTTACACAATGCAAGCGTTGGTGAGACTTCTACAAAACCTTGTATAGTTCGCAAGACCAGCATAATGAATAAACAAAAGAAAACGTCAAAAAAAAAATTAAAAAACGTGGGATCAGAGGTACTACCAAATATAGAGGGATTCAAAATAGACAAAATAGAAAAAGCTTTAAAAAAGCTCAGATAATGAAGCTCCAGAAAACGACGGTATAATTGCCAAGCTCTTGAACACAAGCAAGACAGTAACAATCCCTATATTAAAGGACCTATTTAATAGATGGCTCCATAATAGCAAAATCTCCAAAGACTAGAATAAGAGTCTAGTAGAACTATACCACAAAAAAGGGGAAAAATGTGACCTAAAGAATTATAGATCTACATCGTTTCTTAGTCAAGTACACAAACTGTTTATGAGAATTATTAACAATCATTTGACTTACAAAATGAATAATTACCAACTGGTTTTCGCAAAAGATATAATACGTCAGACCATCTGCTGACAAAAAAGACTGATAGAGAAGGCAAATGAATGCCAACTACTTGTATTTCTTGCCTTCATAGACTATAAAAAGCCATTTGATAGTATCGAGATCTGGGCTATAGAATAAGCTATTAATAATTGTAGCAAATCTCTGACGACTGGACTGTTAGTGTAGACCTTCTAATTTATTTCTGATTAAATCACTTTATTTAATGATTTACTGGTCTGCATTTTCAGCTAGCTGTTACGAAGAATAGAGATAAAATTGTTATTGAAATAAAAATAAGTATTTTTTGTTTTATAAGAAATGTACAATTTCAGTCAGAAATTATCTATAAATAATTGATATTTGGCCTTACATATCGATATGCAGGTCATTATTGTAGATAGCTATATTAATAGTATTTGTTAAAAATATCTGTGTGTTCGAAAAAATAGACCTGTACATTCTTATTATTTATTTAAGAAAACATTGCAGCCTCACTTTTTAAGTGAAGTAAAAAATGTAAATTTTTTTGATTATTAGTTTTAATACACCTTTTCGATTTAATTGCTGTATTTATTGACTGATATACAGTAATTACCTATTATTCTTAATTTTATTACTATTATTATAATGTATAAATCGTTATGAAGTGCGCCTATTCAAACAACACCAAGCCCTATGAAAACTAAAACCTTTATGGATTTCCGAATCTTCTTTTTCAGTTTGGCTTTCTTTCGCAATTTTTTCAATTTCTTTAGCTTCTTCGGCGGTTTCTTCTTCTTGTTTAACGGTCATTATTTCGTCTAAATTTTCTTCCTTAATGGATTTGGTCCCTACTTTCTTTGATTGTTTAGTTGTTTTGACGTCGTCGTGCAATTGTTGTGATGATGATGTTGTTAAAGGTGATAGTTTATTAATTTCTACTACAACCTGAAAAAACACACATTTTAAAATTTGTAGAAATTGAGTCACTATTAATTTTGTTAAAAACTAGGGAAACTGAAAGATTGACCACACGTTTAATATAATTTTTTAGGAATGTTCATGAACAAAAGTTAAAAAAATAAAAGTAAAACTAACACTAAAAGTAAAATTTAGTGCTTTATGTACTAGTGCACTAACCATTTAAAAAATTTAATAATTTTTATTATTTTACGTTAATATTTTGGTTAGATTGACAAAAATAGTACATAAAGTAAGAGTATAGTAAAAGAAATAATACATAACCAGCACTGAAAAATGCATCAACTACTTTGGATACATTGAAGACATGTTAAAATCTTTCCAAATAGGCTAAATTTGTAGTTTATTATGAGAAATTTAACATTATCATATTAGACAATACGGTCTGGAGATCACTATAAACAAAACCAAATTTGTAATAGAAAATAGTGTCATCAAAATCTTATGGTAATAAACATTTTTGTTCAGAATTACCTATATTTATAGTACAGGGTGGTCCTCAAGTAATGGTACAAAAAAATGCAGTAGATTCTACACTAAAATATTACGATTTAAGCCAACTTTCTTTAATAAAATATTAATATTAAGAATGGTAGAGGGTGGAAACAGAAATTTAAAATTTTATTTTTCGCTAATACTTTTGTTTGTGAACATTTATGTATACAAATTTATACCTGGGTGCTTCTAATTATGAGAAATGATAATTTGATGCAGACTTTAATGTACCTGATAGAGGGCGCCACATATGCCATATATGTGATATACATGTGAGCCTAACTTTTTTGCTCTTTAATTTAGCGCTGTCAAAAAATATAAAAGATACATTATTTCAACAAAAAAAGCTATACAAGTTAATAATTTTAAATCTTGACAGTTTTCGAGATAATCGCATTTTACGAGTACAAATTAGCCGCATAGGTAATTATGATTTAACGCTATTACTCCATGGAACGAAGGAAAAATTGACAATAATGTCAATACTTCTCAATTTTCGTATGAAATACCTTTAAATTAATAGAGAATTTGATAGATCTCAAATATATAAACACGCATGGGATAATGAACATAGGGTACAATGGAATGATTCAAATATAGTCCCAAAAGAAACGGATGGTAAAAAGAGAAAAATCAAAGAAGCGGCTCTAATTATGCTTAATAAGACCAATTGTGTCGCAAATTCCTCGGCAGAATGTAGTAGGATCTGGTTACCCATATTAAAAGAGGAAGTTATTAAAAGGAAAATACCATTTTTAGTAAGTCAGTAACATATAGAAGATACATCATTTATGTTTTTTAATTAACACACATATTAAATCAGAATTTGGTGTTTATTGAAAGTAAACTAAATGTACGACCAAATACTTACCATGTCGGGATAGTATTTTGGAGGTTTTTTTCCTGGTTTTTCGCTCATAATGTACTGTAGAGTAACTAACACGAGAATTTTACTGTCATCATGGCATGTGTTTATCTTTTTAAAGACGAATTACATGCTATGATCTTTTCTGATGGATATTCTTAAGTTAAAGTTGATTTCATGTAATCGAATGAACTACCTTATAAGTAAAGTCGTCCCAGGAGCGCAACTCAACAATATTGGCAATATTATTTTAAACTCGTCTACTTTAAAATGTATAATGTATGTCTGAATTGTCAATATAAATGAGTAAGATAAAATTAAATTATTGGAAGAATTGTTCACCAAGTAACAAAAAAACCAAATTTGTTTAATTTACTAATGTTTCTATTTGGAGAACGATTTCCGAAGTGGAAATTGAAACGTCAATAAACGTACTTAAACCTTAAATTGTGGCTTATTCTCATTTAAGTAGTAATTACTCTAAAATGTCACAAAAAAACTAGCTTCAGAACAAACATTTTACGTTTTATATTAAATTAAACTCATAATCAAAACATTTTATTTACAAACCAAATTAAAAAATAGTTAAACTAAATAACATTAAAAATTTTTGTCAAAGTAAGTATTTGATATGTCCACCATTTTCTTTAATGCATTTATCAATACGTTCCATAAAAGATCGTCTCATTTTAAAAAGCATCATTGGTTGAAAAGAAACTGCTGCAGCATTTATGTCTTCCCAAAATTGGTTGCGAATGATTATGGGATTCTTGTAGACACGTTATTTCAATGCGCCTTACACACCAAAATAGAGCGGATTAAATTCTGAGCTACGTACTGGCCAATAAAAATGACTACCACGGCCAAACCATTGCTCTCGTATAATGTGATAATGCAAGTAACTCGAATGGCCCTAAAAAAGATTACCAATTATTTTACACCATACTTTAATCTTAAAATTTATTTTGGAAATGCCTTCTATCGATAAAAGAGTGGTCAAGATTTTGACTGTTTTGGATATCATTTGCAAATCTGCAGCATAGTAGCAGCTTCAAGGTAAATCTGCTAGTTTGATTTTGCACAGGTGCAAAATGGTAAGGGTGAAAATGCTCACGGTACAGGATTTTTAAGACGAAAGTTTTGCTGATTCCTAACGCTGAAGATAAATGTCGTGTACCTACTTGAGAATGATCGTCAACGCGAATTACTTCATCTTCTTGATCAGGCGTAATGATTTTCGGTTGGTCTTAGTTTCCACGTTTAGGACGAAATAAAATACTTTCGTCTAAATTCCGAAATAAATATTTCAAGGTTGGTGATTACGTTGCAGCCTGTTTGGGTGTCTTTTTAAAAATTTCCTTTTCGCTGCACGCCAATTAAAGTGTTGCTGAAAATAAATAGCAATCATATCTCTCATATCCATATTAGAAAAATTATTGTACCTTGGAATTTTCTGCTTTTTCCTTAATAAACCAACATAAACTATATACTACAAAAATCAAAGATCGAAACAAGACTTATTTTTAGTTATCAGAAGCATTCGTGACAATCAGCTGACTATGTTACAATTTTCCGTAGTGCATTGGGCTTGTCTAATGATGACATCAAAACTGGCTTCAAAATAAAGATGGTAGGTGCAGTAGCTGGTAATGTAGACTAGCGCGAAGTCTAACTTAATACTATGTTTTCTATATTTTTAAATTTAATTAATATTTTTAAAATTTAATAAAGTAATTTTAAACAAATTATATTATATCAAAATAATTCAATTAATTAATATATTTGCTAGTAGCGCCACCTGCTAACATATCAACAAAGCATACGTTGTCTACTTCTGACAGAGTCGTCAAAGTCAGACTAAAAATTAAATTGATTATAAATTTAAGATTACACACAATATACAAAATAAATAAGATGTTTAAAAATAAAATTTGATTATAGTTTGAAAGGAATTATTTACAACTAACGTTAAGAATTTATGATGACTATAAAGAAATTAATGAAGAGTAATAAATCGATGTGAAGACCGTTATTTCGTGACGCTACTTGTGATGCCGTCTCGTGGCGCTTTTTCCGTGACGCTCACTTTAGCATTTTACTATAGTGTAATACAACGCCAGTATAGAAACTCATAAAAACGATAAATGAAGGTTCCAGGAAATTGTAAACATGATGACGGCCAACGTCTGACTACGGACACGGCACCTAAAGAAAAATATAGAAGCGAAGCTTCTATCTTCTTTAGCAAAATGCATAATAAAGCATTTTGTGATGTTACGTTACCATCTTTAAGTTGCTGTTATAAGATTTAACTAATAATTATGCTTGTCCACAGGTATTCAGTACTTTACCGGACGAATATCACAACCAAGAATTATTATGCAGCTGATTTATAAAATGTGACTATCTCGGAATCTGTTGAGTTTTGAAGTTATTAACAAGTATACTTTTTTTGTGGCCTAACTTGAAGAGCAAAAAAGTTAAGCGCAAATTTATGCCACAAATGTGGCATATGTGCCGCCCTCTATCACCTACATCAGACTGTGCCTCAAATTATAATTTTTCATACCAAAGAGCACCCAGTTGTAAATTTTTATACATAAATGTTTACAAACATAAAAGTTACAGCGAAAAATAAAATTTTAAATTTCCATTTGAACACTTTGTATCTTTCTTAATATCAACATTTTATTAAAGCAAATTGGCTTAAATCACAATATTTTAAAGTGTAGTCAACTGTTTCTTTTTGTACAATTACTTAAGGACCACCCGTATATAGCTATATTGCTTGTTTGAATTATTTTTTTCTAGGGAGTGCAAATTCTTGGTAAATGTTTTTTTTGTATGTCATCTCTACGGCGTTGTAACGTCCTATATAATTATTTTTATAATTATATTTTTATGACGGGGGAGATTTGTTTTCAATCCAGAGCTTCTACATATGTCGCTCTGACGAGACCAAAGAAGGTCGATATACGTATTAGCGGATGAGCGGATGAGCGAAACCACAGCAGTTATTTCGTTTTCTCGAAAGTTACATCTTTGGATTTAATGTGTTTTGCTTTTAAGTCTTATATGTTTGTCTTCTGCATTATTAAGTATACAAATGTTTATGGGACCTACAGTTTAGAGAAGCTGTTTTTTAGATATTATATATACTTTGTGGTTTTTCAATGCCTTAGAAGTCATGACTCTGGCAATACTGTTTGGTTTTATAGTCGGAATCTAACCCACATTTTTGACACTCCTGAAGGATACACTTATCAATCTTGGCCATCAAACTGCATACCGATTCGTACACTTCCACCTTATTCCATGTACGAGTATATATCCAAATCTAACAATTTTTTATACATGCCGATTTACTGGCATAAATAAAAAAAATCTTTTTTTATAAATACCCAAACTTAAAATAACATTGGCCACTAGTATAATATAATCAACTAATGTAATTCAGCATAAAAGAAAATATAAACAGCTCTAAAGGATGTGCGATTTAAAACTTTTTGTAGACTTGCCCTTTTTGATTCTGTGTTTACAAAGGACCAGTTTTTGTTCCGATTGTAAACATACTCTAAAAGGATAAGACACGGAGAGAAATAGAGATTTGAGCTCCTTACGACGTGACTCCCCATAAAAATTTTCATATAAGTACTTAAGTCTTTAAAATAAAAATTTTATGATAATACGGTCCTCCAAAAATATTAACAAATACGCTAAAACATTTTCGAATCGAGCACTAAAAATTTTAACATTTTTATACGTACCGTTCGCGTCATAAAAAACTGGTACAACTATTATAACCGAAAATCGTGTTTTTCAAGTTGTGCAAGTTGATCTTGTCACATATGTCATTTTAATTTCTAGGGCAACGTTGCCAGTTCAAGGAAATATTGTATCAAATCAGCTAAAAGGAGGGCTGTGCAACAGAATTACAGTAGATGCATTCCAATGTTCCCTGTGCCAATACACTACGTTTAAAGATCCTTTAAACATTTTAGGCATTAACGCAACCCTTTCTCTGATTATTAAATTTATTTAACCATTTTTGAACGTTCTTTTTTATTTAGATTTAGTGCAATTCCGTTATCGTTGATGGCAGCAACAAATTGATTCACGAACAAATCTAAACACAGGTTTACATTGGGAAAAAAAGTGTACCAGTTTTATATGACGGGAACTGTACATACATACATACATTTTAATCAGAATATTTTCTTATATTTTTAGACCTTAATCGCGTAAGTCGCGATCTTCTTATTTTAATACTTAATCAGAAAAATAAATATAAATTAATACTTTTTACCATAAGAATAAGGATGATCTAAAATTAAAATTTTTAATAAATGTGTGGTCTTTTTCTAATACAATGTATAAAACAGTATTTTATACATACATTTACACGTCCGAAACGTTTTAACGACCCTCTTGGTGAAAAATACATGCCCGGTAAAAACCAAAATGATGTAAAAGGTGCGTGAATGTGAATACAGAACGACAAAATGGGATTATACGATTTTGTTCGGCTAAACTTAATGGTGTTATCTGGATTTTCTTATGTGTGCTTCTTCCTGTGCGGTTGTTTTAAACGGGATTTAAGGATTCAAACCGTTTGTGATATGTTGCGATTTAAAATAAAATCATCAAAGATAATTTGGTTACTCTATCTTAGAAGTAAGTGGTATACAGTTTTACTTAACAAATCGGCACAAAGATAAAAAAATTAGTACCTCTAGCAGTTTACTTCGTTGACGATCTTAGAAATCCTTCTTTTAATCTCATATTTGTCCGTCTATCGATATCTTTGTGCGATACCTCGTAAAGGGAAAGATACCGTCGTGAAACTTGATACAGTGGATTTACTGTAGTTAATCTTAGTGGGTTAATCTGTAACGATATATTTTTGCCTACTACATGGGATATTATTATAAGGGGTAGAAGATTGGGGATAGAAATTACTGGGGGTGAAGATAGGGCAAGCAAAATAATCGTTACTTGTGCGAACGGCACTCAGGATTTGTTAGGAGAGCTGGGGTCGTGGATAAGTAAATGACAAAGGGGTCGGATTGGGGCTACTACAAAAATATGAAACAAAAGGTCATGAATCTCTTGGGACAAACAAAACAAAAAGAAACAGGAAACACCTCTAGTAATTTTAAAAAGGGCGCCACTTCGAGGTGCCTAATTATAACCATTACAACGGCTAGTTGTAACTATCGAAATAATTATTAGAAATGCAAAACATATCTTTTTCAAATGAAACTCAAAAAAGGGTTAGTTAAAAAAAATAAACAAAATGTTAAGAAAAAAATTTAACATTTATTGTGTCTTACCACAAACAGTTACAAAATAGACAATGCAAAAATACTATATGAATAGTTACAATTAAAAAAATACAGAAAAAACTTACATGTCATCCGTTTACAAACTCCAGGAGTTGGAGATACTACATAAACTTACAAAATTGCATGGAGGTTAACCTTTTTTTTTTTTTAAACAAAACAAATCAATTTCAAAAATACTAAAACGAGCTGTCATATAATTAACAATAAATGTAAAACAACAATTAAAATGACAGCTTAAGTTATAACCTAAAATTTACAATTTAAAAAAAAAAAAAAAACAAAAATTTAAATTGTTACGAAAGCAATTATTGTTATAAAAAAATGTTTGTCTTGACTTAAGAAAACAAACAAACACTAAAAAGTTACCTAAGTTTTACAAAAATTACACTTCAGCTGTAAACTGGACTTCTTAAAAACTCAACAATGGCTGGGAATCTCTGACACACGAACAAAAAGGAAATTGGGTCACTGGAACACAAACCTTGGAAACTAAACTGGACTTGGCTTCTTAAAAACAGGAATAGGTACAACTGGATACAATGGCAACATTTCAAAACTCACTTAAAACTGTAACTGAACCATTAAACGGCTACTATATTTTACATCATCATCATCGGTGCTACAGCTCTAGTTGAGCCTTGACCTTCCCCAGTCTATTTCGCCAGTCGTTTCTGTTCATCGCCAACCGTTGCCAATTTGCCGCGCCGATTTTCCTTGCGTCCTCGTCCACACCGTCCCTCCATCTCAGTCGTGGTCTGCCTCTACTCCTATTTCCCACTGGGACCGATAATAGAGTTCGTCTGGGTGGGTAATTTTCATTTGCTCTTGACACATGTCCAGCCCATCTAAGCCTACCTATTTTTATGAAGGATATTACATCTCTACCATTTACTATTTTTTTATACTTCTCGTACAATTCGAAATTATATCGCCTTCTCCAAATACCATTCTCACAGAATGCGCCCATTATTCTTCTTAGTATCTTCCTTTCGAAGACGAGCAGAAGATTTGCATCTGTTTTGGAGATGGTCCATGTTTCTGACCCATATGTCAGCACTGGTAGGATGAGTGTTCTATATATTATTAGTTTGGTTTTCTGGCTTAAATTTCTGTTTTTTAGCTGCTTGCTTAGTCCAAAATAACATTTGTTTGCTAGCAGTACCCTCCGTTTTACTTCTTCAGATTGGTCATTATCGTTTGTTATGAGAGAACCCAAATATGTAAACTTATTTACTACCTCAAAATTATATTGGTCTATACTGAAGTTTTCTTCGGCGTTTCTAGCTCTATCTCTGTTATTTGGAATAGATGCTAACATTTTGGTTTTTTCCTCGTTTATTTTAAGGCCCATATTTTGTGCGGCTGTCAAGAAGGTGGAAGTCATCTCTTTAAGTCCTCGTGTAGTACGTGCGATCAAATCCAGATCGTCAGCGTAAGCCATAATCTGCGTTGATTTATTAAAGATTGTTCCCCTATTGTGTAACTCGGCATCTCTTATAGTCTTTTCTAACGCTATATTAAAGAGAAGGCACGCCAGCGCGTCTCCCTGCCGTAACCCTGCATATGTTTCAAACGCTTGTGACATATCGCCTTGTATTTGCACTCTGCAGATCACTTTACTCATAGTTGTTTTTACGAGCCTTATTAATTTATGGGGAATGTTAAGTTCATTCATGGCTTCGTATAATTTACCTCTTAGGACGCTATCATACGCTGACTTAAAGTCCACAAAGAGATGGAACGTGTCAATATTAAATTCATTGGTTTTTTCTAAGATTTGACGTAGCACAAAAATCTGGTCAATTGTTGACCGACCTGGCCTAAAACCGCTTTGATACTCACCAAGGATTTCTTCCACGTACGTACTTAAACGGCTGTACAGGGTGTTGGAGAATATTTTGTACATTGTATTCAGAAGAGTTATACCCCTATAATTTTTACATTCCAACAAATCTCCCTTTTTGTGCAGTGGACATATGATTCCAGTGCACCATTCCTCTGGCATTTGTTCTTCTTCCCAGACTTTGACTATTATGTTGTGAATTTGGTGCATAATGCTGCTAATATTTTACATATTCTTCATAAAAAAAGACGAACAACGAGGAACATTTCAAATTTGACGTAAAATTTGGACATAACGCTGAAGACCACCGCTCTTCACCGCGGCTCCAACGAAAGTGACGAAATTATCTTTAAAAATTGATCGCATAAGTTGGAATAAACAAACGATGGTTGAAACGCAAATCATTTATTAGAAAACGCAATATCAAGCAGTTCGAATAAAACATTAAATGAAATAACGAGGAAGTAACATCTGTAAAATATAAACAAACCTAAAATGGTTTATATTAATTCGAGCCGACCTAAGAAGGAATTGAAAATACTTTTTGCGTATTTTAACTTGTAAGATAGGAACTGAGAAACATTAAAATTATTCTTCGATTTTTCAAACATATATATGGGGATTTCAATTTATCACATATACGAGGGGATTCCAATAAATTTACAAATGCTACAAATCTTAATGAATTAATCCGAAGAATCAGCGCACAAGCCGGATTTCGTTCACGCCCACTTCCACTTTAAACCTTATTCTGGCTTACTGTTAGAAGCGTAACTACTTGTCAGACAATTGTCCACGTAGAGATGTAATTGTTTGCTTCTTGTGTCTATATTTGCAAAGTGACTGGTGATTTGGATAATGTCTGCCATCGTGGAAAATAAAAAGTGTGGATCGGTAATATCAGCACAATGTCGCGAAATAATATCTAATGTATTTAAATATTTTGATAAAACAAAAAAAGAAGGAGTTATTTAGAAGATATCAAACGGCAAACTTCAGCAAGCAACAGGTAAAAATATTAGGTAGTTTATTTATAACGAAACGTAGTTTTCAATATTTTTATATTGAATATGTTTACATTAAGTTTGTTAAAATTGTTCTATGTATATAAAAACCAGATTACTAAAAAAAACAAACAGATAAACATTTTGTAAAATAAGAATAAGAAATTCTTGGTAACTTTAACTTGGTTTACAGTATTTGGAAATTATATGAAAAGCTTGACTTGGTGTCAAAGAGACAGAAAAAAAGTAATAATAAATGCAAATAGATAGATATAGATCGGTTTCAAACGTTCTCCTACGTCTTCGGATACCCAGTTGCCACTCCTCTCCATTCATCCATAAGTATTCTTCTCGGTCTCTGTCTTTCATTTCTCTATTGATGCATTCTCTCCAACTAAGGCGGGGTCTTCCTCTTTTTTTTTCTACCGTGAGGGTTCCACATTAAGACTTCTTTTGGGAGACGTTATTCAGACATTCTCTGTACATGACCATACCATTTGAGTTATTGGGTACCAATATCGTCTACTATTGTATGTTTTACTTTGATAATTTCTCTTATTCTGTTCTTTGTTACTCTTTCTTGTATAGATTTTCCAGCTGAACGTCTCCAGAAATCCATTTCTGTTGTCTCAAGTTTTCTATTGTATCTTTCCTTTATTTGCCATACTGCACTACTGTAGGTAATTATACTTTTAATGATTGTGTTATATATCTTGTGCTTGTTATTATTAGAGATTACTTGATCCCAAAGCATACTATTGAGAATGGAAATGGCTTTTCTAGATGGTTGTTTTTCTCCTCAATTGTGTCGTCTACGTTACCTTTTGTTGTGGTGATCATACCTAAATATTTATATGTGTTGCAATTTTTGATAACTTCTTCATCTTCCAATATGAGGTCCTGTTGTTTCCCGCCGACATACATATACTCGGTTTTTTGGATATTGATTTCAAGTTTCCATTTTTTATACTATTCGATTAATTTTCGAGTCATACACTCAATATCTTCATAATGTTGTACTATTATTAGTTGATCATTTGCAAATGACAAAGTGTATATGCTATTGTTGTTAATCGGCATTCCCATATTTCTACATTTGCGCTTCCACAGTTTTACAGCTTGTTCTAGACAACTTTTACCTTTGAGTTAGCATTAGCGTACAGTTCCTTCGTTGCATTTATTAAATTCATGCTTATGTTTGTTCTCTCTAGCGCTTTCCATAATTTATAATGTGGTACGCTATCATAAGCCTTTCGTAGGTCTACATACAATAAATGTACTTTTTGATTAACGGCTATTTTCTTTTCAATAATCTGTGTAATGCAAAACAAATGGTCAACAATAGATCTACCTGCTCTAAATCCTGCCTGTTCCTCAGCCTCTAAGTCTTTATACTCGCTTTCTATTATGTTTCTAATTACTTTTCCGTATATAAATGCAAATACATAAATAAATATAAAGTAATTTGTATTTTTTACAGGTATTTCTTATACTAGCGTTAAAAGAATTTTCAACAAGAGTAGAGACTCAATGGAAACAACTGGAAAAGTTATATTTTTCAGTCCAAGAAAAAACTTCGTTAAGAAATCAACAATTACGACTCTGCCTGAATATCCAATTGGGGTTCTTCGCCGAATAATATATGATTTTCGTAAAACAGAAAACTGGAGAGATTTATATGGAGAAAAACACAAAATAATCGTAAAATTTTGGTGGAAAAATGAAAATAAGAACTTTAAAAGTAAAATATTTGAGACAGATAAAATATTTCAGAAAGCAAAATAGACCAATCGTTTATTTAGACGAAACATATATACACAGCGGACATACTTTCTCGAAAAACTGGAAAGACGATTCTACAAAAGGTTTATGTTCTGTTATTTCTAAAGGCCAAAGGCTTATAATAGTTCAAGCTGGAGAAGAAATGCGTTTTATTAAAAACAGTTTGTTGATATTCAAATCAGAGACCACATTCGGAGATTACAATTCCGAAGCGAATTCGGTAAATTACGAGAAATGGCTAAGAGAGAAGTTAATACCCAACATATCACCTAATTCAGTAATAGTTTGTAATAATGCTAGTTATCACAATGTACAGATACATCGAGCGCATAATTCCAATTGTTTGAAGAATGAAATGAATAAATGGTTGACACAACACAATATACCTTTTACTCCAATGAGTTTAAAACCAGAATTATATAAACTCATTAAATTTCATAAGGACTGATATGTAACATACGCATTTGATAAGAATGTGCCAAAAATACGACCACACCGCTTTACGGTAACCCCCGTATCACTCAGACTTCATCTCCACAACCCTTCCTTTCACTTCATCCATTCCGCCCTCTTCTACGCATGCATGTCCATTTATTTCACCATTTATGTAGAATATCTATTCTGGGTATTTACTTAAAAATATTGCTATTCACAAAGTTATCCTTTTTTTGTATTGGTAAATCCATATTTAAATTTATACTTCATTTCAAATAATATGTTCTATCATACTAAGTTTTAAACCTTTTTTCTCAAGAGCTTATCCCCACTGTTCCATTTTTTGTTTTAAATCCATGTTACTATTTCCCATTAATACTTTAAATGGTTTTATATGCTGCAGAACTGTTAAAAATAGAAAAAAAAATAGACCACACATCGTATTACATTGGCGACTACATTAAGTAACTACCCTTACATAGATCTTTATCCCTTAAGTTTATCCCTTAAAAGGACTACTTTTCCGTTAACTGAAATTAGAAAAAATATTTACTCTGTTTTTGCTAAATAAGTGTATTGGAGAACAAAAAACTGCTTTACAAAGTCAAACTAAAACCAATATAGACTTTCGGCGTAGAATTATGGGGCTGTAGCAAGCAAGCCTTCAAACACAAAAGTTTTGCAGACCTTCCAATCGAAAACATTTTTATGATAGCTTACGCCCCTAGGCCACTTCACGCCAACAAGGCCAAAAAATGGGGGAACAAAGACTGAAGAGAACTTGACCAGAAGACATGGTTACATAGGTGAAAATGAAGAATTATCGCTGGACGGTATCCAAATCAGTTATAAAAAAGGGCTGTACTTATGTGAAATTATGAATATAATTTCAGTGTATAAGGACTGTATTAGATAGGGCTGGTTGAAATAAATTAGGATAAGCAGTAAAGGGTTATACGGATTATAGCAAATCGAGTTTATAAAAAGTCTTACCATTATTTCTGCTGCACACACACTCGCGGTATTTGTAATGTATCAGCCACATACCCAAGGGAAACAACCCCACCCCCAAACGCAATCGTTAATTAGTTAGCCGGTATGTACAAGTCAACATAGCAAGTCAATAAAAGAAACAAAATAAGGGGTAGTTAGCCTAGAAAAGAATAATTAAAATTAATTAAATACTTTTTTCATACTCCGAATTAATAAGAATAAATTCGGCACAGTTTAACGTATACATTTCAAATTAAAAACAAAGAATAACAATTTGACCTAGTTTTGACACAAGCCTGAATGTTTAAAAAATTACGACACTTTGGACCTTGTTGAAAAATAATACAAGGTACGAATTGTTAAACAGTGATAAGAATTGAGCTGACTAAGAAGTTTTACATAGCGTGATCCAGTTTAACACATGGAGTAGATGGCATAATCAGCGAAAACGTAGAAACAAAGCTCCACTTCGAGCGTGACAAAAGAATCTAGGGTACGAGTTGGCAGGACATAAAAACAAAAAGAAGTTGGTCAAGGAGGTAGTAAGGTTCTGGCGACCGAGTCAGGCTGTAGCGTTCTGGCAACCGAGCCAGACAGGCAGTCGGAGTCGGCAGTCAGCGCGGGGCAGAGTGTCTCTCGGCAAGCGTTCAGCTCAATTATCGTGATATCGTGTCCGACGGAAGGTAGAGAATCGAAAATACGAATTTTTCGTCTCGCTCAGTACCGCCATAACGTACAGTGAATTCCAGTATTCATCCAGACTGTTCCTGAGTTCCGGTTTGGACTACAAGGCGTATTCGTTAGCTGGGGCCTAAGTACGCTAAGGTAACGAACAATATATACTAACCATTTGGGGAACAATTAATAGTAGGTTGTCCGCCTTTTAACTCCCTTAGTAAAATCTCTTCTCGTCTCCCTTCGCAAAATTTGATATCCAATACTAGCTTTCTTGTACATCTTGTGTAGTAGTTGTAAATTTACGTATTGTTAAATACATAGTAAGTTGGAAGTGGCTTGTTTTTTTTACCGTTAGATAGAGACAAGAAGAGAACACATTTTTGCTTTGTACATCTTCCCGGCTTCTAACGCAAGCCAATAACCTCTGACTCTTTACAGGGCCTACATCGGAGTACCCTTCAGCCCCTATCCTGTTTTTTTCTTCCTACCCTCTTGTAAATCCGCGAGGGCGAAATCACGACCTATTCGAACTAGTGGACCAGTATGCCTCAAATTCGCTCGGACAGCTAAATCTCCTTTAAACACAGGGGATATTTCAATGGTGACAGTGCTAAGCCTCCCTTAGCCTCAACCTGCCATTATTACATATTTACAGGTTTTCATTCGCGGTTATTCTTCATACGGGGAAACTATCTTTACAGGTTTCTGAACACGTATGTCGCGGTACTAACACTGAGATCACGAGATAGAGCCCATTTGCGTCTATATACGATTTAAAAGAGTATTCGCGGTATTTTTCAATATACTATAAGCGGGATAGAGAGAGAATGTCTGTTGTTAGCAGCAGTCAACAGTAGAGAGATTACTTCTGTTGCTAACGATAGTCAACAGGAAAGAGAGCGTACGTCTGTAGCTAACGATATTCAATTCAATTTTATAATTGAGGTGAAGAATGATAGGATGTAATACAGCGAAAAATGAAATGGTTTTTCGCATGTGAAAAATTGAACATCAGTAAGTCAATATTGTCATCACATCTACTAATTACTCAATGTACTATTTATGAGTAGATTGTAAATATATGCATTTAAAAAATAAAAAAATAAAAAAAATATTTGCCATTAATAACTAAAAATAAAGTTAAATAAAATTCTGCACTAAACTATTTAACCGCTTAACGTACTCACCCGAGTTAACTCGGGATTAAAGTACGTTTTTATTTTCGCGTACCCGAGTTAACTCGGACTTTAAATATTTGTACCTTTTACAAGGCGCCTACTCGTTTTAACTCACAGTTACCCACTTGATTTCTCGCTTTTTCGTTTCTAATTTTAAACTACTGGCGATCCCCTGATGGCTGGAATATTCAGGCAAGTTTAGTGCGTTTTTTATAGTTTTTCTATTCTTTTATCGACTTCAAAATAAGTACTAATGTAGATTTATTAGGTTCAGATGTATATGATAATATGAATGAAATTGGTTCAGATAGAAGTATCGACTTTTCCCTTTATCTTCGGATAGTACTGGGAGTATGACTATGATACGAACATGGTGCGAATTACAACCAAATGCACCTACACCCCCATATTGTCCTTTTACTGCTGTTTCGGGTATACATTTTACTGCTAGCGATTAAAATATATTGCAATTTTTTTAGAATTTTGTAGATGATGACCTTATAAATCACACTATAGAAGAAACTAATATATATGCGATGCTAATAAATCAAAACAATAGAGGCATTTGTTGGTATTCGTTAACTTCTGGGAAACTAAGAGTTTTTTGAAATTCATTATTTTGCAAAGCATTATCTGAAATAAGGCAGTATTGGTCTAAGAATTCACTGTCAAATTTTCTCATCTAAACAGAAAAACAGACCAATTTTGATCCATCTCATGCAGATCTTCCAGTTTCAGCTCAAGTAATCATGACTCTGTCGAAGCCGTTACTCAGACAAGGATACTGTTTGACTATGGATAATTTTTATAATTTACCACAACTTGCTGTGTGTGTGTGTGTGGAAGGATAATGGCACGGAATCAAGTCCATTTGCCACAGAAAGTTGTATACAGAACTTTTCTTATAATATGAATACAAAGTTGTGGGTTATGCTGCTTTAAATTTCTATTTTTACTTCTTTAATAAAATTTACTAGAAGTTCTAAAGTGTTTCTATTGGCAGTTAATAAAATGTGTGATAGATTTCATGGAAGAAAATATTTCATTTTAATTAGTTTATGAATTAAATCATCTGATTTTTTTAAATGTTTTTTGCAACCGAAGAATATATGGTTGAGATCTCCGTAAGAGTTCTGGTCACAACTACAGGCCGATGACTGTATAATGCTCAGCTTAGCAAGGTGCGATGGAAATCGCCCATGATTTGTTTTAAGTCGAAAAACACTTGCCGAAAAGAATTTTGACGTGGAATAGTTAAAAATATATTGGGGTGGAAATGGTAGGGTTAGATGTATTTTAAAATACGTATTTTGTGAGTTCTCTACAACGTTTTCCCACTGTCGTTCCCATTTTAACATTATTTTATTTTTAATCAAATTAGAGATGTCACGTATTGTACAAATATTACAATGAACTCCGTTTTGTACTGCCTCCTTGGCCACCACAACTTGCTGATATACTTATTTCCACTAAAACAGATCTGTATGAGACATTGAAGGTATCCAAAGTAATTAAAAGAAAAAAATAAAAAGTTGCGAAAAGGTTACATTATAGCATTTCAAAGAGGCAAGGTGTGTATGGTCTTAAATGGAAGGATTAAAAGAATATATCATTAATTTCAACGACTATAACGATACGATGGGCGGTGTTGACCGTATCAATCAGCTTCTAGCGGATTACAATCTTACGCGAAAAAGAGGAAAAAAGTACTATAAGAAAATTTTCTTTCACCTATTAGATTTGGATTTGTACCATTCCCTTGTTTTACTTCGCAAAACTGGTGGGAATACATCATCATATGTTTATAGACTCGAACTAATACAACTTATAACAACGTCCAACAACGAGTCTTACACCTGTTAAATTCACAGGACGTCATTTTATTAAGTAAGTATATTCCGACTACGAAAAAAAATCCATCTCGTCAATGTGGAATATCTAGCAGAGTTCCAGCTGCGCGTGAAAAAAAGATTAGAAGAGATACAAGATACTTCTATCCTGACTGTGACATAGCTCTGTAAATCACTCCTTGTTTTATTGTGTATTACACTATAAAATACAAACTTAATTAAGATTTTCTTCTCTTAGTTGCAGTATTTTTTTTTTATGTAAAAATAATATGCCCTGAGGATATTTGTTATTCTATATTTTTCTGATAAGTTTCGCGTTTATTTGCTTTAAATTATATCAAAGAACAATAGCCTTGTGGTAGTTTATTTTACTGTAATAAAATAAATAGATAATTTTGTGACGTATTTTGGAAAATAAATTTGTGCGTTAAGTGGTTAAAATGTAGAATACGAGCACTCTTTCTAATCTAAATGGTTTTTTTCATTACTGTTAAATTAACTACATGTTTTTGCACGTGATCTAAATTAGCTTGTTCTATACGAAACTTAAAACTACTGAAAATTATTTCCCGTGTATGGGATCCCAGAAGTGCAAATGTAAAGTGTGTAAAGTATAGCGTAGAACAAACATATCTTATACCATTGAATCTAGTTTTGCGTTATTCCAACATAAAAGAGCTCATTAAAAGTAGGTTAACGTCGCTCTTCACAGAAAGTTCCCTTGAAATTAAAAATTAACCATAAAAGCGAAACGGTGATATTAAAAGGTACAGGAAAATGGCAAACATAAACTAAGACTAATATTACTAAAAGGCTAATAATGTTACACGATAAACTAGGAAGGTAATTTATAAAATTATTTTTTGTTAAAAAGATGTGTAAGTAAAAAATGTTGTTTTATGCTGAATGGTAATGTAAATAAACAAGACTGTCGGTGCTAGAGTGATGAGAACCCCCATCGATTCAGAAAAGGTCACACTCAATATCCTGAAAAACTGAATTTTTGGGCAGGAATATTAGGCGATGCTATAATTGGCCCCTTGTTCGTACCAGGCAATTTAAGTGGCGACATTTATTTCGATATGCTAAAAAACACCATCGAACCTTTAATTGTGCATGAATTAGAGAACCAAAGGGATGATCAAGGCAACCTAGCTCTAGACGAAGATTTGCTGCACTTCCAACAAGATGGAGCACCTCCTTACTATGCAGCTCCAATTAGGCACTAGTTGGATACTAATTATTCGAACAAATGAATTAGAAGGAGAGGTCCAATTGAGTGGCTACCAAGGTCACCAGACTTACCGCCATATGACTTTTTTCTATGGGATTACCTCAAGCCAGTTGTTTATAAAACTCAACCTGCGTCACTTGGTAACACAGGTTGAGTTTTACACATTAAATTAAATGTTATATTGTTATACAACTATATACTTTAATTAACTATTAAAACCAACTTATTTTTGACAAAATTTGTAATATTGTATCAGCTTTTATTAGTCATCCATGTCCCTGAACCATAAAAATATTTTTTAATGTTTTACAGTTCGAGAATTATCTAGGGATTTTTGTGTTGGAAAGTCTTGAGTATCAAACGTTCTTAAAAAGGTAAAATACCATCCTTCTAAAGTACCTTCGTCTTATCCATGAATTGACTGAAGACGACTTTGACCGAAGAACTGAGTTCTGCGGGTATATGATGAACCAACCTAACAATGTCATTGACAACATTTTATTTTCGGACAAGGCAACGTTTCATTTGAACGGTCATGTTAACCGGCAAAACATCCGTTATTTGTCTGATGAAAATTCACACTGGATGCAAGTGTCCCATACGAAAAGACCACAAAAAACGAACGTATCAGCTGGTATTGTGAAAAATACAATTATTAGTCCATATTTTGTGATGAAAATTTACCAGGAGCATTATATCTAAATTTTCTACAAAATACAGTAATTCCAGATCTGATCTAGCTTTTTCTTGATATTCAAATTCCCACTAATTTAGACGGCCGAATCTGGTTTCAACAAGATGGTGCACCGCCACATTTCGCAGTAACTGTGCGCGATTTTTTCAGAACTTTTCCACAACGGTGAAGAGAAAGAAGGGGCCAGAGGAATGGCCCCCTAGATCATCTGATTTAAACCCATTAGAATTTTTTTATGGGGTTATTTAAAATCTTAAATCTACACCAACAGACCTTTTTATATCCGTCAACTACAAGACCGAATTAGACAAGAAATACAGACCGTAACACTTGCTATGCTACAGAATGTTAAAGACAAAAGTAAAAGTGGCCGTTCCAGTCATTTACTCACGATCAATGGAGAACAATTTGAAAATTTACTGTAAATTTACTGTAAATCGACCTGTTTCGGGAATTTCTAATCATGTTTATTTAGTTAATAATGGATTTATGAGCTACTTTATGGACGCACTCTATATAAAGCAGTTGGGTAGTATTGACTGACGTTATGTAAACTAAAGATTTATCCTGAGGTTGCAGTCTTTAATAGGACAGTATTGTTCTGAAGCTATTTTCTTGTGATATGTTAAAGTAATTACTATTTAAATGGGAATAAACCACAATTAAAAGTTAAAGTAAGTTTACTGACGTTTCAATTTCCACTTCGGAAATCGTTCTCAAAATACAAACATTAGTATGTTTACTATATTACTAATGTTTGTATTTTGAGAACGATTTCCGAAGTGGAAATTGAAACGTCAATAAACTTACTTTAACCTTTAATTGTGGCTTATTCCCATTTAAATAGTAACTACTTTAATAGGACAGGTTAAGTCAAATTCTTTATTATTGTCTAGCTTTCACAAAATTCATTTGTTTCTTCAGGATATGCTAAAGTAAGTAAATCAGTAAATACAATGAAATTAAGATGAAAAAAATTAACATCCATTAACATCTAAACTTACTAAAGTCTTTGCTATTCTCAAATTAAAATTCCAATCAAAAATATAAAAGCACGGGCATCATTATATACAAAAACTGAAACACCTATTAGCATTATGCAAATCCGCATTATCCGCATTAAAGCTCAAATCCAAGTGTTGTCTACGAAATGTTGATGATACATTCGTCATTTGACACTTCGGCGAGATTGCTTTGAAATCTGTTCAAACCGATCTGAATGGTATTGGTATATATCCCAGTATTTAGTTCACGATGAAAATGGAAACTAATTCATCCTCACCGTTCGTCGACGTTCTCAAAAAGAAAAATCAATCCCAAGATTTCCATTAATCTGTTTACCGAAAATTCACTCATATCAACCGTTAATTGCATGCCAACTCCCATCAACCATCTTCACATATTAATTCAGTCATTAATACACTTGATTCCAGATTAATACGCCTTTGTGATGATTAAAGTAAATCCGTTAAATTATCTTCATTAAAACAAGTCCACATCGAATATGGTTACGTGAAAAATATATCAACAAGAGCATCCACAGGTATCAATCTCCCACTTAATCTCAATACAAATGAATGAGATTCTAATTATACGAAAGCTTTTTTTTTTATATTAAATGTGTCATGGTCAAAATCGACATTCTTAAAACATTTTTAGCCCTTAACAAATACTAATGTTAGTGAAGAGTGAAAGCGTTAGAAATCGATTGGCTATCACAGATAATTTTGGTTATTTGTGATACCCAGGATGAGATGGGCAGGTATGAATTGTTAATGATGAGACGTAATTTTGAAAAGAAGTTTTTTGCTTTGTTTTATGATAGATTTGGCTTTGACTTAATATAATATAAGATTGGCAGAAGTATTATTACGGCGCAATTTGTTGAGAGCGGATTTGGATTTGCGGATAGCTTCTTTGCATGCCAAATTCCATCAAGGGACCGTTTTGCGGATGAGAGATGATGTTTTTTTACCAACGATTTGTCAATTGTTAAAGTAATACAGTCGATTATTTGTTTAAGGTCAACGTTTGTATCTGAATCAAAAATTTGAGCGGAGAGGATGTTTTCCATTTCAATTGTATATCTTGCCCAGTCAGCAAATTTTAGATTCCAGTAATTGCGGATAGAATATTCCTGATTAGAATATGGAGATATTATGATGGGAAAATGATTACTATCGTGCAAATCATCGCAAGTGTTCCAGGAAAGAAAGGGTGCTAATTTATGATTGCAGATGTTAAGATCTATAGCGAAGAAAGTATTGGATGATAAGTTAAAGTTTGTATGTGAGGACGTATTTAACAGACAAGAACCAGATACATTTAAAACGTTTTCAACAATTCTTCCAAATGTACAGCTCAATCCCCACATAGCACTATGAGGATTAAAGTCACCCATAAGTATGGCTGGAAAATTAGATCAATCAAGTGGAAAGTAATATATAGACTACATATAGTAAGATTGGTTGGACACCATGCAGTAATTGCTACAACTTTAAGGTTAGAGGTAAGAGGTAGAAGAGAGAAGTATATATCGCTTGAAGCAAATCTCGAAGCACTAACATAATTTTTTGTATTGTTTCTATGCGAGGATAGAACCCATCGCAGTTCGATTGGAGAATGTTGGGAACGCTTTGTTTATAAGAAAAAAATAAATAATGTAGTGGAAATAATTAGATATTAAGAACGAGTCATTGGAGTAGCATTCGTAGGTAGTACGATCTTCAGAAAATGTGTAAGAGTCGGTGTCCAGTATACATTTAATTTTGTTCTTTTTAAGGAACGGTTATTAAAAGCGTTATAGAGCTTATTTAAATCTTGTAGAAAAAAATAGCTGTAGTAAATTTGTGCACTTTCACTAAAGGGTCAGAATTGCCGAAAGTGTCCTGAAGAAAAGTCATTAGTTGGTTTCTTGAAGGGAGAATGAGGTGTCAATTTCAGCATATAAATTTTGAATGGTAGTGCGAGTTGTGTTGCTTATTATTTGACTCTCTGAATGCTTTTTCTTTGCGAGCAATGAACACACGCCCTCATCTGGTCAATACTATCAAAATTAGAAAGACTTCATATCTAGGACACATAATGCGCCATAGGGAATTTGAGCAGCTCCAGGAAATATTAGAAGGCAAGATTGAAGGTAAAAGGGGCATAGGACGAAAGAAAAAATCTTTGCTACGAAACATCAGAGATTGGACCCACACAAAATGAAATGAATTAATTCATCAAGACCAGAACAGAGAGAAATTTGCCATATTGATTGCCAACCTCAACAGAGAAGGCACTTAGGAGGAGGAGTTTTCTTTTTGGATGGCCTTTAAATAATTTTTGGTGTAATGGCTTTAAAAGGAGGTAGAGTATTTGGATCAAGAAAACTAAGGGTTGCTGGTAAGATATGGGTTGGAGTTTCCAGGTAGCTATCATTGGAGTGAGGTCTTTTGTCACCAGGTTTTGGTGACTGTCCAGACATGGAGGTGGTAGGAAGGTTCTGAGTCATCAGTACAATGTCGCACATTGTTAGCGATAATATAAATATGAGGTATGTGGGAGATATGATCAATAGATTGTTGATTTGATTGCGAGGAAATGCGAAAACATGCGAAATCCAAAGACGAATTACTTTAGCGTGGACAGCCTTTGGAAAACTGCGAGAAACATTTAGGGCCCAACATACCAATTAGCCTCAAAACAAAAGTAATTGACCAATGCGTATTACCGGTCATGACCTATGGGGCAGAAACTATGATTCTAACCAAGACTACGGCTTCGAAATTGAGAGTGACACAGAGACGAATGTAATGATCTATACTGGTAGTGACGTTGCGGGTCCGAATAAGAAACGAAGATCTGCGAAGAAGGACGAGTATTGCTGATGTTGTGGAACGCATGGCGGAACTTAAATGGAATTGGGCAGGACATGTAGCGAGAATGTATGACTCACGATGGACGAGTAAAATTACACATTGGAGGCCAAGAGCAGATAAACGTAGTAGAGGAAGACCACCTACACGTTGGGCTGACGACATCAGGCGTATCACGAAAAATTGGCAACAAAGAGCACAAACTCGCAAAAATGGAGGAGTTTAAGGGAGGCCTATGTCCAGCAGTGGACGTGATAAATGAAGGCTGGATGATGATGATGATAATAATAATAATAATAATAATAAATACGTACATACGTAAATACGTACGCCTGTTCCGCGCTGAGCTACTCATTTGGTATTATAAAGTGGTCAAAAACGGATATAGAGGGTCTTCAGCGGAAAGTAAGAACACTTCTCACAAAGGCGCAAAAACATCATCCACGTAGTGCAGTAGAGAGAACAACATTACCGCGGTATCAAGGGGGAAGAGGACTTATGGATATAGGTGAGCAATTGGATAAACAAATTGCTAATTTAAGAACTTATTTTCAGGTACAGGCTGAGACATCTACTTTACATCGAGCAATTTGCGCAGTAGATGATACGACGCCGCTTAAACTGAAGGAACAAGAAATGCGCATAAACCACCTGACTAAGCAAGACAAAATGCGCGCCTGGATGAGTAAACCTCTGCATGGGCGACATCTTAATGAGATCAGCCAAGAATATGTCGACAATACAGCGTCGAACTATTGGTTGACATCAGGAAAGATGTTTCCCGAGACTGAGGGTTTCCTACTTGCCATTCAGGATCAGGTTATTCCAACTAAAAATTACCTGAAATATATTGTTAAAGATCCTCAAGTCCAAAATGACAAATGCCGATATGGATGCCAAGCCCAAGAAATCATCCAACATCTTACCGGTGGCTGCCAGGCATCTGTCGGTACTGATTATAAAGAACGTCATGACTCAGTAGGAAAGATTGTCCACCAAGAACTAGCTGACAAACTGGGACTTCTCCAAACCGACCATCTTCCTTATTATCAATACGTCCCTGATAGAATGCTTGAAAATGACAACTACAAGCTATACTGGGACCGCACTGTGCTTACAGACCAACCAGTGGCCCATAATAGACCCGATCTCATACTAGTTAATAAAATTAATAGGCAAACAACACTTATTGATGTGGCGATACCCAACACCAATAATTTACGTGTTAAATACAACGAAAAGATCGCCAAGTACAGAGATCTAGAAATACAAATCAGGAGACAATGGAGAATGGAAAGTACCCAGACGATACCTATTATTCTTTCTACCACTGGAGTCATCCCGAAGAGCCTCCTAGAAAACATAAAAAAGCTGGGTCTAAATGAACATCTATATAAGATTATGCAGAAAGCTGTGTTACTTTCGACGTCCAGATGCGTAC
This sequence comes from Diabrotica undecimpunctata, assembly GCF_040954645.1. Lineage (NCBI taxonomy): Eukaryota > Metazoa > Arthropoda > Insecta > Coleoptera > Chrysomelidae > Diabrotica > Diabrotica undecimpunctata. Next base: position 135,758,162 of record NC_092806.1, read on the forward strand.
GAAAATTTTTGGGAGATACACCGACATACCAAGTCACCTAGGACTCGATAACATGGAAGGAGTCCCACCAGAGCTCAATCCTTTTGATACCGTAGGTATCTGGGATGAGTGAATTTTCCCCTTAGAGGGAGTGTGAGCCGTATGGCTAAATCTGGATAATAATAATAATAATAATAATAGCGTTTATTGTCCAACAGAATCCATTTATAGGACAAAATACAATACTAAAGTTAAATGATATATTAATAATTCATAAGTACTAACTAAATAACACATTTTTCGAGTATTTTACCTTAACATAAAAGAAACTACTCAATCACCTAGGTAGATCTCAGCCATCCTAGTAACCTGCTTTAAACTGCAGTGAAATATATCGCAGTAATCACTTAAGGAATTATAATAGTTGCACATGAGAAATAGAGGAGAATTTAACATAAGATTAGTTCTAGCTTGTGTATTTCTGAACGTAATCGATGGATAAGAAGGAACGTTAAAATTTATTTGTCGAAGAATATCAGGGCAGTCAATCAGATTATATAGTAGCTTGTACAGGAATATTAGGGAGGCATTAATTCGTCTAGATTCTAATGATACTACGTCCAAACCGCTACACAACTCACTATTGCTGATGCCCCTCTTGGGATATATGCCGTTAATTTTGAAAGAAAAATTTTTTAAAAACTTACGCTGCACCTGCTCTATAATTTGGATATGTACATCATAAAAAGGTGATCAAATGACAGAGGCATATTCCAGTTTACAGTGTACAAAAGTGTAATAAAGTAATTTCTTTGCCTTAGTATTAGTGAGATTTCGACTATTTCTAATTATGAATCCATAAGATTTAAGTGCTTCTTTAACCTTTAAATTTACATGCTCAACAAAGGTGAGTTTATAATCAAATGTAACTCCAAGGTCTTTAATTTTATTTAAACGTTCAAGTTCATTGCCATTGATAATATAAGGATGGTATAAATTAGACTGTTTCCTAGAATAACTAACTACTTTGCACTTATTGGTATTAAGATTCAAATGATTTACATTATACCATTCATGTACACGATTCAGTTCACTCTGCAAAAAATGACAATCATTAAGGTCACTTATCAATGAGTAAATCTTTAAATCATCGGCATAACATAAACATGGTGCAGAAATTGATTCACACAGATCGTTAATAAATAACAAGAACAATAATGGACCTAGATTAGAACCTTGTGGAACCCCTGAAGAAGCTAGGTACTTTTCCGATTTGTAACCATTATAAGCAACAAACTGCGTTCTATTTGACAAGTAAGACCTCATAAAAGTCACGGCATCCTCAGAAAGACCAAAGAGACACAATTTAGAAAGTAATACGCCGTGGTGAATTCTGTCGAACGCCTTCGTAAAGTCAGTATATATGACGTCAACTTGACTTCTATTATCTAGGGCCGCTGAGATATATTGTGTGACCATTAATAAGTTTGTCACAGTGGACCGGTTGGAGACAAAACCATGTTGATATTGAGACAGCTGATTACGAGTGCGTGAGTAAATACGATTATACAAAACTATTTCAAAGACTTTCGATAGATTGCAAATAATGGAAATTGGTCTGTAGTTTTCTACCTGACCCTTTTCACCAGTTTTGAATATTGGGCACACTTTTGACTCCTTCCAGAGGCTCGGATATTCCTTGTTAAGAAGACATAAATTAAAAATTTTTAATAGTGGCACAGTTAAGGCACCTATGCAATCCTTAACCAAAAAGGATGGAATATTATCAGGTCCACACGTCATGTTGTCTTTCAATTTCTTACTAGCCAAAATTATCTCAGACTCTAAAATAGGATAAAAATTTAAGTAATCTGCGTTAATTGAGGAAGAGTTAGCCTTTAAATTAATATCTGATGACAGAAAAACATTCTTGAAAAATTCTGCAAACATATACAATATACATACATATACATATACACATATACACATATACACATACACATATACATACACAATATTTTGTGGGTCGGAGGTAGTAATGTCATTATATTTCATCACACCAGGAATTCTTGAACTATTATTTTTTGAATTTACGTACGACCAAAACTTCTTGGAGTTGATGATGATGATGATGCGAGGAAATAGAACTGGATATATTGGGGCAGTTGTCGGTAGTGTGACTCGGCTGCTTACAAAGGAAGCATTTCAATTTGTCTGTCAATATAAATATTCTATGCGGGGTATTTTCATGAACAATGAGAACCGAAGTTTGTAGCAAGAAGTCTTTCCGTTGTGGAATTATATAAGTTACCCTTCAGAAGCTCATAACGTGAATATATACGTCGTCAGTTGTACCGCATCTGACATGAGTGAGACGTGTAATGGTATTTATTCCAAGATCAGAGTGAGCTTTTTCAACGACATAATGTGATACAGAAGGCCTGCCATTAGACACTAAAATTATTTTTGAAGGGGAGATAAGTCTGCGTATAGAGATAACTTGGGAGTTAATTGTAATACCTTGCGTGGTTTTTAAGAGATTATCAACTTGCTCAGAGGAAGATAGATATATACCGATGCGACCATATGCAACGCGTCACGCGAAATAAACATTTTCAGCGTAATAATTATGCCGATTGCATTGCTATAATCGAAAATAAAAGTGTTGCGGGCGGATGCGATTAGGATAGCTTGATCACTCGAAGGAGTAAGGGGTGGAGAAGCTTTTGAGAGAGTAGCAGCTGCATAAGATCGTTGAGTTTTGCTTGTGGAGGGATATGGGTTTTGGAGATAATGGTAGTAAAGAGGTGGATTGAGATTTATTTTTGTTTAGATGGAACCATGAGTTATAAAGATTAATTGATATTGATATTGATTGAAAGATTGAAGATTAATATAATAAACATATTTATTTTATAGAGAATATACCAATATTTATGTTGTTCAGAAATGTAAAATAATGAGAATTATTTAAATTTGCCGCGCATTTGTAGACGGGGCCTTAGCTGTATTGGCGGTTGACACTTCATGTCTTGCCGAAAAAGAGAGGAGTCGCCACCCGCCAGCCGAGAGTGACAGTCGGTCGAAAAAATAGGTTAACAGATGGCATGTCGAAATAGTCGATATTATTTTGTTATAAGAGTTTGGATAATAAATTTGGTATCTGTGCACATATCCTTTAATTTTTACTAGAGATACAGTCCACTAGCGAAGTTAAACCAGCGCACCAGTTACAAGGGCGAACAGAATCATTCAAGAGAACAAGAATGATCTAACCTATGCCAACATATGTTTCTTGCCACTAAACAAAACAAAACATGAGTATGCTGGTGTAGAATAGACTTTGCATTTGTTTTTATTACTATTCACTATTCATACATTCACAACCATAGAAATAATCATTAAAATATTTAAATTTTCAAGAATAAACTCTAAAAAGCGTCTAAACAATTTGACAGTTATTTGACAGAATTGAAAAATGAATTATATATTTGTTATTTTTTTTATTTTACGAATTACAATCATTAAAACGGTTAAATTGTTTATAACATTTTTCCAATCAGACACAAAAGCAATCTTAAAATTCAAATTTTGCTGGTCAAAATAGATAAGAATAGGGGAAGGTGGGGTAATATCCACTACTTAAAACAAAACTGTTATAGACTGTGCTATAGCTTTTACGAATTTGAAACTTACACAGATATTTAAGAGATGGGATATGACATACGGTGAAGTAAATGGGTTCACTTCGGCCATATTGGATAGTACTTTCTGTCAAAGTGTTAATTTTAAATAGTGGTGAATAGAGGCCAAATCCACCTGGCTTGCTAATCAATGCAGTGAAATAGAGGCATATGCTAAACAGTATGATAGCTTTAACATGCATAAGAAAATAAAGGAAATGACAAATACACTGAGAAAAAAGAAAGATGCCCTTCTGAAAGACGCAAATGGAAAAATCATTATAGAAATTAAAGAGAAATTAAAAAAATGGAAGACATACATAACAGATCTGTTTGAGGATAATCGGCAAGAACCGGAAGAAATCGGCAGCGAAACGGGGCCAGAGATCATAATAGAGGAAATCGAACAAGCAATACGAAACGCAAAAAACGGAAAAACTATAGGTCCAGACGAAATACCTGCGGAACTACTGAAATGTCTAGACGATGAAACTCTACCTGTACTTCTGGACCTATTTAATGAAGTATATAAAACTGGAAAAATCACACAGGAATGGTTGGTGTCCACCTTTGTAGCAATACCAAAAACAGTATATGCCAAAGATTGTTCAGACTATAAGACAATATCACTAATAAGCCATACCCTCAAAATATTTCTAAAGGTGATTCATGGAAGATTATATAGAAAACTAGAAGATGATATGGATGATACTCAGTTTGGGTTCCGCAAGGGACTGGGAACGGGAGAGGCATTGTTTGCTTTTAATGTCCTCTCTCAAATATGCTTAGATATGAACCTAGATATTTATTCCTGTTTCATCGACTTCGAGAAGGCATTTGACAGGGTCCGACATGAAAAACTAATAGAAATACTGAGAAACAAAGATATAGACAGACGAGCCTTACGAATCATTATCAATCTGTATTGGAATCAAAAGGACAATATAAAGATAGAAGAACAAAAGTCCGAAAATATAGATATAAAGAGAGGAGTAAGACAGGGCTGTGTTCTGTCACCATTACTGTTTCACGTGTACAGTGGAGCCATATTCCAGGAAGCGATAGCGGATCTGAGTGATGGAATCTCTGTAAACGGAAGAATAGTAAATAACATAAGATTCGCTGATGACACCGTTATAATGGCAGACACCCTGGAATCGCTACAAGAATTGGTAAATAGAATTAACGATTATTGCATTAGATACGGACTAAAAATAAATAAGAGAAAAACTAAATTCATGATTGTCTCAAAAACGCAACATGGAAATGAAAGATTAATGATAGAGCAAACCGAAATAGAAAAAGTAGAGACATATAAATATCTGGGAACCTGGGTTGATGACAAAAATGACCAAAGCAGAGAAATCAAAGTCCGAATTGAAACTGCAAGGCAAGCATTTGTGAAAATGAAGACAATGCTTACCAACAGAGACCTTCAGTTGCATCTCAGATTGAGGGCTCTAAGATGTTACTTATTTTCTATCTTACTATACGGAATGGAAGCTTGGACATTGAAGAAACAACACATAAGGAAAATAGAAGCGTTCGAAATGTGGTGTTACAGAAGAATATTAAAAATTCAGTGGGTTCAAAGGATTACCAATGCTGAGGTACTACGACGTCTAAATAAGGAGTTAGAAATTATGAACAGCATAAAAAGAAGAAAACTAGAATATTTGGGTCACATAACCAGAGGAGAAAAATATGAGCTGCTGAGAATTATTATGCAAGGAAGGATCCAAGGAAGAAGAAGCATAGGAAGAAGACGCATCTCCTGGCTGAAGAACCTTAGAGAATGGTTTAACTGTAGTTCACTACAACTTTTCAGAGCAGCAGCTAACAAAGTGACCATAGCCGTTATGATATCCAACCTCCGATAGGAGATGGAACTTTAAGAAGAAGAAGGTGAATGAAAAATTTCATTTTATAAATACTTTAAACTTTTTTGTGTAATTTTTTATATTAGTTCAAAGTGACTGTAGCATGGCTTTAATATTAGAATTATATAATTATAATATTATGGACCTGCCCGTTGGCATATTGTATAGTACATAGTGTCAAATTAAGTGGTCCCGTTTAGTAAATACATAAATATCGTTTGTGTCATATCCCCTCTCTTACATATCTCTGGAAACTTATAATATAGATATTTAGTTCATTCAATTAACCAATAACTGCTTAAAAAATATTATAAAATAATTACAAATATTTTAAAAATACATATTTTTGAAACTCAAAAAATTCGGGTAACATCGATCAATCGGGTAATATCGACAATGGAGATGGGTAATATCGACCAAGCATGGGAAATATCGATCACAAATGGACGAAGTTCAATGGTTAAGTTTACTTAAGTTTAAGTATAAAATACATATTCCTTTAGTTACATTTACAGTTTGAGCAAATATAAAGAGTAGCAGTATTCGCTTCCGTGAGGTCTGCAGAACACAAAGACGACATCTCCACCATAATTCTTTTGATCCAAACTCCGAACATACTGCACATAGTTCGCTTTCTCGTGTTTGGTGTGCTTTCACGCCATAAGTCTGGTTCTTCACTAATTTTTCTGTTTTTATCTTAGTAGCTCCAATTGTTCGTTTACCTTCATTCTTCTTTTGCTTTTTTTTGTTCGTTCCTTATTTTCTAATTGTTCTTTTAATCGTGTTGATGTTAAAATGGTCAAGTGTTAAGTTCGCCTGCTTTTAGTTTTTGTATAACACCTGGTAGTGCCAGTAGAGGGCATAGTTCACTGAAAGATATACGAGATAAGCTTTCATTATTTAGCTGAACAGATTTTTTCTTATCATCGCTCAGATCAATGTCTGAAACTTTCTCTAATTCTGATTCATATAAAGAATCTTCTGATGATGGTGCTGCCTTTGGTCTCAGTTTTTTATTTTGGACTCCACTGGTCCCTGGTAGTTCATCTAGGGGAACTGGTGTTGGCGATAGTGTTTGATGTGTATCGGGCAGAGAAGACACATTTTCTTGATATTGCTCAACTACTGGTATAGATATTAATTCTTCTTCACAAAAAACATCGGGATTAAAGGGGATTAAAAGATCTCTGTAGTTCGAAAACCATTTACAGCCTTCTCAACAGACGCAGCCCTATTAAAATTTTTAACAAGTTCCTCACCGTCTGTTGTATTGATTTTCTCATATTTTTTTTATTTTATATACTTGTCACATTCTTAGTAGTAAGCTGTCTTGAATGGAGAAAAAAACGTGATATCTAGAGGCTGAAGACGGTGGGAGGTGTGCAGTAGCAGTGAAAGGAGATTTATTCCGGTGTCGCGACAAAAATTGTAGGAAGCCAGACTTGAATGCGTTGTGTGGTTATGTAGCACTAAAAGAAGCGGATGGTCATTCGAAACATGCCGCTGAAAATGTTTCAACAATTCCAAGCAAAGTTGTTTCGTTATCCACCCTGATTTGGAACATCTGTATATTGCCCAAATAGGACCGTCTAAACTTCCTAAACCTTTACTGACGTTTCAATTTCCACTTCGGAAATCGTTCTCAAAATACAAACATTCCTAAACCTTCTTTCATCCGATTTTTTCTATAAATAAACATATGTGGAATATATTGAACTGAGGCACTAAAAGCGCATACTAACATCGTGGTTTGTCCTCGTTCACCACTAGTAATTGCACCAACTTTTTTCTGGCCTTTGGCAGCAACAATTTTACGGGGAATCTGAACATTACTGATACCCGTCTCATCAATATTAAAAATTTGATGACATTCAAATTTGTAACGATTACATAGAAGTTTTTGTAAAATATCTTTAGTTCTACTCAAATTAAAAGTAGTAATTCTACTCAAACTTGTTGCTGTTGGTTTACGCAAACTGTGTTCTGGATGACGGTGCATAAATAAATATAACCAGTATTTTCTACACATTTTCACATTTTCGTTGCTATTTTAAATGGATGTTTAATTTTGTTTTGCTCTGCATATTCAAAAAACATTTGACGTATGATAAGGGACGTAAGGCCAAAAAACGCCATCGATAGTTCTAAAATTCTAGATACAAATTCGTATTCCTCTTCCTTGGTAAAGACAGCTTTTCGTTCTACTGAAATTCTTTTGGCCTCGAAATGACCTCTTAGTCGTTCTTGCAATGTTCCATAAGGGATGTTGTATAACTTGGATGGTCTTCTCAAAAGGATTTTGTCAGCTATATCACTGAGGGCTCTTTCCTTCGCCTTTTCGCCCCATGAGGACCGTTTTGTTTTTCTGTAATATGTTCGTGGTATCTGAAATAAATAACATCGACTGAGACCTATCACAATTAGGGTAATATCGATTACGTTGGGGTAAAATCGATCACTTTGGTCGATTTTATCCGAATGTGTGCTCATTGTTGACAAGAACTTTTTTAGAAAATACTTAACCTGAACTTATATGATTTTGTGATATTTGTATTCTAGATATTATGTTTTCATGCATTGTGAATACTAAAATGCTGACTTCAGCTAATAAAGGAGCCCTTACCTTAAAATACGATTGTAGAATCTTTTAAAAATCTTCCACAAAACACATATTTACTAGACATTAACTGCCTATGGCGTATGAAAAACGAGTAAGTGGCCAGCGCACCATCTGTTGTTGACGTTCAACATGTGCTCATTCGTTTTGCTCTGCGATGTCAATTTGAGAGTGATCGATATTACCCTGCGTTCGACATTCCCTCATCTTCCCCTACACTCTAAAACTTCGTGTATTTGATCGACCACGAAACAGCACTGGCCCATGGACTATATGGCTTAGTTCAAGCTACCGACTATAGTGAAGTGAATTTTCGAGCTACAAAACTAATGAGCCAAATTGCATTTTTGTGAAAAGAATAAACCTTCTAATAAATATTTAAAATATTAAAATTCTAAACGAGATATACCTACTTGCTAATAACTAAATTATAATTATACATTTAATATTCATGATTTTATCTTTAGACGAATTTAAAAGAAAAGTAATTATTATTTCAAAGCATAATACTTTAATTGCTAAATACAAAAACACCTGTTGGTATAATAAAACCCACAGCTTCTTATTTGTGCGAAATACCTAATCATAAAACCTTAAATAACAAACTCTTTTTAAATTCATTTATCTCGAAGAAGCTAACAGCAAAAAAGTTAATGAAGGAACCGTAGACGTTTGAAAATAGCTCAAATGATGATAAATGTGATGCTGAGAATTTAATTTAAAAACTAATTTTTTACCGAAGGGTCAACGACCAAAAAATCATTTTATAAAAAGACGTTGAACTCCTGGTCCTTTGAAAAGGGTCGGAAATGAATGTCCAAAATTTATTGCAGGGATAATTTGTTTCTGTAGATTTTATCGAAGGCGACATATATAATATGTTACTACCGATTAGAAGAGGATTTTCTATACGAAAATTGATTTTTTATAGCATTAGTAGCTATTCAATTATTTTCCAAGTTGTTTAGTATCAGCAATACGTCAGTGTTTTACGCACTTTTATGAATATACAGATAAATTATTCTATAAAAACTTGTTCTCACAATGCTAACTGTTTCTCTTTCTATATTCATAAATTTACAACTAAAATATATATATATATATATATATATATATATATATATATATATATATATATATATATATATATATATATATAGTAGGCTCTCTTTATAACGATTCCCTATATAACGATAATTCCTCTATAACGATGAAAATAGTAAACCTTGGTTGGTTCGTCATAAGGATAATGTATTAATTCTTTCTCTATACCGATATCGTTCTCTCTTTATAGCGATGACTTTTCAGCGTTCAATAGTCGATGACAAATATGTTATTGTGTTTAAAATTCAGACCACCTGAGTCACAAGTGGCAAGGTCATTGTCCAGCAGTTGTTTTGTTTTGCGCTTAAGGAATGCGGCCACCCATTCTACTCATTCTTATCAGAGGGTTAAATGACTCGCTTTTATTGTTCGGGTGGCGTGCCTAACTGTTATCACACATAATGTTGTCATCTATTGACGACTTTTCATTCCCAGTTTAAGTTGTGTCTCAGTGTGTCAACAGTCAACATGCTTTCGAAAAAGCGTAAAGTGTTCTCGGTGGACGAAAAGTTATCGATACTTCGAGTAATAGAGAAAGGTAAAAAGCAATCGGATGTCGTTCGCCGTACGGGGCTGTGTCACTTAACTATGGCTACGATATGGAAGGACAGAAACAATGGCTTGAAGCGGAGATGGAGGGCGGTAGCAGGAAGAAGTTGCGGAAACCTCAGCACGAAGATTTAGATCACGCTATGCTTCAGTGGTTCCAGTAGTAGCGTATGAACCATATTCCACTTTCTGGGCCTGTGGTCAGCACAAAAGCTTGGATTTTTTGCAACTGAGCTTGGAATTGAGAATTTCAACGCATCCGAGGGTTGGCTGAGCAAGTGGAAGCTGTGGCACAAGATAAACTACGGACAAATTAGCGGAGAGGCTCACGATGTCAACAAAAACGTAACGGATGATTGGCTAAAAAACGTGTGGCCTGGACTGAAAGCACGATATGCGTCAGACGACATTTTTAATGCTGATGAGACTGGATTGTTTTTTTAAAAGGACACCAAACAGAACTTTAAAATTTAAATCGGAAAAGTGCGTTGGTGGAAAGCTCTCTAAGGAACGCATTACATTTTTAGTGGCCGCTAACATGATAGGTTCGGTGATGCGAAAATTGTTAGTAATAGGGAAGTCGAAAAATCCACGTTGCTTTAAAAACATAAAAAATCTACCGGTGACTTATAAAGCAAACAAGAGTGCGTGCATGACTTCAGAAATTTTTGAAGAAGCGAAAAGAAAATGGGATATCGAGCTTAAAGGGAAACCATTTTTCTGCTTGTAGACAATTGTCCTGCTCATTGTGTACTGTGCGACCTTCAAAACATTGAACTTTGTTTTCAGTCAGCAAACACAACAAGTGTCCTTCAGCCCATGGACCAAAGTGTCATCAAGAGTTTGAAAAGCCGTTGGCCAAACGTGGACAATGAAGGCGGAAACTTTATCAAAACTTCAGGAGTTTGAGGTATGAGGCATCCTGTGAAGAATCCTGAAGATATCATGGACAGACAAAGTCACCAATGAAGAAGTACTGTGGAAGATGAACACAACCGCGGATTTGGTCAACATCGTGAAGAGCCGTAAGCTGCAGTACTTGGGACATATATTGAAAAATCAAGGCAGATACGAGCTACTTCAATGCAGTTTGCAAGGTAAAATTAAAGGGAAAAGGGCCCCAAGACTAAGAAGAATATCCTGGCTTTGAGAGCATGGTATAGAAAGACCTCAACACAGCTTTTCCGTATAGCAATCAACAAAGTCATCATCGCTAGAATGATCGCCATCGTTCGGAATGGACAGGCACCCTAAGAAGAACGGAAGTATTCCAGTTGAAGACAGGCATTGATAGTTTCGGCTAGCAGCGGGAGTATGGCTTCTAGAATTTTTTGAGACATCCCTGTGTATACCATCTGGAACATAGGCTGTATTTTTGCCTACACTAACAGTCTCCTGGCGAGTATATCCCGTGATAGTTGGGCCTTCTATAAGTCACAATGATCCGTCGCCCAGCTTATTATATATGGACCAGACATTCAAGAAAAATTAGTAAAACTCACCTAACGTTGCGTGGTCGCCTTGTCTCGGAAGTCTGGAATATTTTGACTAGGGTCTGATTAAATTTGAATTATTTTGCGATGGACTCCAGAAGCTATCACAATCAAGCAATCGATCGCAATTGACCGGTTAAGCATCGCTAGTCTAGGCTATCAAAAAAATTCTACATTTTCGGTTATTTAAGAGCACTTCTCTTAAATAATTTGATGCCTTTTACGTAAATTTGTATGATTTCCAAGTATCTACTGGGTTTTGAGGAGTAGCAGAGCATATTATACTGACTATAAACTGTAATTTCCCCGTTAAATTATAGTCCGGTCAGAAAACAAATATTAATTAAGTTACAATCTTTAAGTGTTTTGCAGAACGTATAAAATACACTTTCGCTTACTGGTCCCTATACACACTCAATTTTATTGAACAAAACGTGCCTTATTACTATAACGTAGCTCAGATATTTATTCAGTACCATTTAATTCAGGTAATTTTGCTACACAATATTGAAGGCACAAAAACTCAGATACAGCTAAAGATGAGGTAGATAAAGAATAACGAATAGTGGGTGAAAATGACGACCATGTGTTATTCAGACCATCTGCCTACAGCCCCATTGAACCATACTATATAACAACTGCAGCCGACAACAACGACAATACGTCAAAACACAACTGTCTATCGCTTACTGATCGGAGGGTGATATTAGTGAGTGATAAACAGATAGAAGTCTATAGCATTATGGTCTTTAATAATTACCATATACATTAGTGATGTAACGAATGTCAGTTTTTGAACATTCACGAATGCAAATGCGAATATATGCCACCGACATTCGCGAATACGAATGCGAATGCGAATATTCAGTTATTTTTAATTTGGCAATTTTAATTGTCTCTGGCACTGCCGGCAGTCTCATTTGCGTGAGGTGTGTAGTTAGATAAGTTCAGATAAATTTAGTAATTCAGCAATTTTCAGAACAATTATACAAATTATGTACTGTATTACATTACAGTGTAGTGTACACTATAATATGTATCTTGTTCTGAAAATTGCTGAATTAATAAATTTATCTGAACTTATCTAACTGAAGTCGAACTGTTCATGTTTGTTTGTTTAAATTATTTACATAAAAACACATATACTAGACTATTTTTAATTTGTAGTTTAAAAATTCTTAGACTTTTTCAAGATGATTGTCTAAAATTAAAAACTTTTGGATAATAAAAGTTTCAGAGAATAATTTGTTTTTGTTTGTTTACACTGCATCATTTATTTTTTGTTTTCCAATTTTATAGTTTTTTAAGCTTGTAAAATAAAGTGAGTTTTCTTGACAACAAAACTGAGAAGTGAATGGATTTCTATTTTATTAACCTAATCTTCAAATTATTTTTTTTTCTTATACATATTTATATTCGCAAAACATTCGCACAAATTTCGCGAATGCGAATGCGAATATGCAAAAATATGCAAATATTCGTTACATCACTAATATACATACGCTACAGTTGTCGACGAAACGTTGTAGCATTTGAAAATTCTTTGGATATGTATTGAAATCCCCTCGTATTTGTTAAAATATTAAAGAATAATCTTAGTGTCTTGCTGTTTTCTTTCGTACAAGTTAAAACACCGAATCTTTCAATTTCCTTTCATTTGCGTTGCTATTCTTCGTTCACAAATTGTTGAGAGCACGAAATATGCCTCAAACCCATAAAACGGTCGTAAATCATAGGCGTTCCTAAGGTGTTTATTCATTAAATAATAATATAATGTTTTAATACTGTTATATATAATATTGATAATATTTTAATACTAATATATTTAGCAAAAAAACAATTAAAACTTTCACGACTAATGTTGGTTATTATATTATATTAATAAAAATAAGAATTTAACCATTAAAAATTTTGTAAATAAGAATACCTTATCTCATTGGATATTTCAATACTAATCTTCGCGTTTAATCACTTTACTAGAAAACCTGGAATTCATATCCGAAGGTACTATTCGTTGCAAGATAATTAAGATGGAACTCCCCAGATTTTTAATAATATAATTATATTCGAAACTTAACTTGAAAGGGTGAAGTTATTACGAACGAAAACAATTTTTTTGTTTAGTACGTTTTTGATCGCATGTAATTTACGGCTTGTCGGTGTTTCCGCGTCTACGGCAGTAATTAGCGTCTCGAATATTTCTTTTGCGAATTATATGCAGTGCGTGAGTGATTTTTTATTCCATATACCTACGAACATATACGTACCTTTCGCTGGTGCTCGTTTTGTTGGATTGTTTGTGATGGCTTCATCATCAAGTTTTACACCGGTACTGTTGCGTACAGTCAGTAAGTCTGTCTATTCACCAAGATAGAAGACTATTGTCCTGAATGTTCACGATGCTCTGGTTTCTCAGAATCTCACAAACACTGTTCGCAACATAGTCGAAAGTTGTGCCAACATGACTGGCGTAGGAGAGTCAACTTTATATAGGTTCCTATCAGAAAGAAAAAAACACGGTATAGCTAACCCAAACACAAACGAACACTTAAAGAGAGGGAAAAAGCCTATTGAAATTGATGCATTTGCCAAAAATGGTATTCGAAGGAAAATTCATGGATTTTTTTTTTAAAAAGAAATACCAAACCTAAACAAAATTTTACAAGAAGTTAGAGACGACCCGGATTTGCCTCATATCGGACGAACTAAATTGTGGCAAGTTTTAAGAGAATTAAATTTCCGGTGGGAGAAATCAGACCGAAAATCACTTTTGATTGACCGGGAAAAGAAGATGATGTTGGAGAAAAAATTATCTAAGATTCATATGAAAATTCCGGGCTGAAGAAAGGCCCATCTTCTACTAGGATGAAACGTGGGTAAACTCAGGTCATACTCTAAAAAAAATTTGGTCAGATAAAAATATATTAAGCTCCAGGCAAGCTTTTATGGAAGGTTGGTCTACTGGTATCTCCCAACCTTCTGGTAAAGGCAGTAGATTAATAATTTCTCACATTGGCAGTGAAAAAGGATTTGTTAAGCATGGTTTGTTGGAATTTCATTCCAAAAGCACAAAAGACTATCACGAGGAGATGACAGCTGATGTTTTTGAAGAGTATTTTGAGCAAATGATTGAACACATACCACCAAATTCAATTATAGTATTAGATAATGCTCCTTATCATTCACGACTAGTAGAAAGACTTCTAACGAATGCGTGGAAGAAACAGGATATTCTTGACTGGCTGCGGAATAAGTATCTGCCTTACGAAGATGGAATGGTAAAAGCAGAACTTTTAAAAATTGCCCGGCAACACAAATCTAAGTTCAAGAAATACGTAGTTGACAAAATGGCGGAAAGGCGAAACATCACAGTCTTTAGACTTCCACCCTGCCACTGCGAAATAAATCCAATTGAACTCATTTGGGCACAAATGAAAAGTTATGTGGCTAGAAAATATAAAATACAAGCTGTACGTGAATTGTTATACGAGTCTTTATAACATATTACAAAACAAAACTGGAAAGATGCAGTAAGACATGTAATAGAAGAAGAACAAAAAATGTGGGATCTTGATAACATAATTGATGCGACCGTAGAGATTATTAACCTAATTATTAACCCTCAAGACTCGGATTCCGAAGTTGATCGGCTATTTATTTTGAATTTGAATAGTTTTCTAATCGTAATTATATAAGGTAAGTAATAGTAGTTGTAATCGTAAGGTATTAAAGGGGAAAGGCGCAAAATGTCGCCTGTCAAAATGTTCAATGTGTTTTAAATGTATCTATATTTTTTTGTCAAATCCTGAGAAAACTAAAAAGCATTTTTGAAAAATTTAAAGGCAGAATGAAATATTTTTTAGAATAAATAAAAAGTTTCTTTTGCATGCAATATTTTCAATTAAAAATTATACTATATTTTCCCTTTTATTTTCACCCATGTTACATAACATATTAAAATAAACATTGTAGAAGTTTTCAGGGACTTTTTGCCCTGAGTAATAATGTAATCTTTCATTCTGCGTTTAAATTTTTCAAAAATATTTATTAGTTTTCTCCGGATTCGAAAATAATGGATACATTTAAAACAAATTGGAAATTTTGCCAGGCGACATTTGGCGCCTTTTTCCTTAATTAAATAAATGTATCTTTTACAAATGGCAAGAAACTTTTTATTTTTGAATAAAATAAATAAGTTTTATTAAAAAATACAATTTACATAAGTACATTTTAAAAAATATATTTATTTAGTTCAAATAAATGTTTCAATCATATACTCTACGACACTGGTCGTTCATCTCTAACCATTCAAAATACCCCCGTAATAGGATTATAAAGTATTGTATTCCTTCAGATATAAGGTGGGTTAGTCGAAAACGTCTTAAACCGTCAGTTTTAGGTTGGTTTTTACTATTATATCGTATTACCTATCCTCTCTGTATTTCAGTTTTCTAATTAGGGTTAAACTTGTAGTGAGCTATCAACAAATTGTGAACCGACTATAGAGTTAATGTAAACCATTTTATAGTTTGTTTATATTTCACAAGATGCGTATTTTGTCGGTATTCTTCGATCGAAGCCTCTTTTAGGAGATTCTGCGTTTCAAATAAGTATTTCAGTTTATATGTTTTGTTTATACCAAGATTGTGCGAATGAATTTTGAAAGTAAGTGTTCACTCTCTTTAAAGCCGGCCGCTGATTAAGGCGTTCTTAGTTTTGTTGGAGTTCGAATTTAGCATTAAATTCGTAATCTTTTCGTTTTCCTTTTTTGGTCATGGAAATATAGAGAAAGTGACAGTAGCAGTTAAATGTTTAGTATTGAGCAGTCAATAGTTACAGTTTAAGTGAGGTTCCAGAAGGTGAGGAATAAGAATCGTTGTTCCCATCCTCGTTTTGTTTCTCCCTGGTTGTCATCCCAGGCTTTTGGCAGATTGGAGATGAATTTGTTCCTATTCAGAAAATTCTATTATGATTCCAGTTTCAACCCTCAGAAACTTTAGTGCTTTTGTTTGGTGAAATCAGGTAACTTTTTGTGTTTAATTCTAAAGTCAAGATAGACATTTAAAAAATAATAATAATAATTGCTTTCATGCAGTAAGAAATAATCTCAAACCTTGTCGTATTTATCCCGATAAAACTATTAAATTATTAGAGTAGGTTAATAAAATGGCATCCTGAAAGTAAAAATCAAATTATGCGTACGTGTCAAAGAAATTGCGCATCTCTTTTTAATTAGCCAAAGCCTCAAGGTAAAATAAGAATATTATACAAGCTATTTTCCAATGTTCATTAGGTACGAAGCTCAAACCATGTCTGAAATGCCGCAAGGTATTTTTGTGCTTTAAATATAGTCATTCTTCTTCGGCTTTTTGTGTTGCGATATAAGAGCCCGTCACTTGATTTTACAAAATGATTAAAAGGATGGAAAAAAGAATTCACCTTCAGATTTTATATTGAAAAATATCTTTTATTCTTAATATTTTTTTTTGTCTAATTATTGGGGCCCAATATCAATACGTAGTAAGATACAGGTTGTTACAGTTTTTTAATTGTTTTTAATTTGAGACCCTATTGTTTCTGTTTCGTGAATATAAGTTTCTTTAATGTTAATCTACGGTTGATGTGTCTACCTAGGCATTTTATGTGATCATACTGTTGCAATTGCTGGTTATTTAATGACACAGATAGGCATTCGATTAGTGAACGTGATATGAACTGACTTAGCAACTTCTCTACATTTAACGGCAAGTTTCAGAATCAGTGGTTAACCCTAGGAGTTAAGTAACCTTTACCTCTAGTTTAACTGACAGATGCCGTTTCACATTCACAGATTCGGTTATGGTCATTTAACCTTAGGTTTCGTTTTATTTTTCTTATGTTGGTAGGAAATTATGAGCAATAATCAGATTTTTATGGAATACTCTCAGTAAATATTATGGACATTGACCAATATGGATGAGTTATGACACATTTGTCACGTTAGATCGAAAACAAAATATACAGATATTATTCTCATTTTCAAGTTCTGTTCTAGTGTGGTAGTTTGTTCTAAGTAGTGGTTGTTTGTTCTTCCAAGTTAAAATTAAAATTATAAACTGGAATCCACAAAAATGTTTAAGAAATCTATCTTCAGATATGTATCTTTAATTTGCTCCAAAATATTTTCAATTTTGTTCTTTGAGAATCTAAACCGACAGAAAAAATATTAATGGTCTAGTTCTTCAAAATTATTTTGTCTGTGCCTAATAATTCTTGGTCTGCCAGCTTCCTCGTCACTGCTAAAAGGATTTACATCATATAAATCCATATCTGATTAATTAATAATTTATGTAGCTGTCTACACTCTGTCAATATCAACAAAACGAAATTCGAAATTCGAAATTAGGTTAGGATATCCTGGTTAAGCTCTAAACCACCGCTTTTACTTTGGGTTAAAAATTTTGTAGGTTAAGCACAACCCGAGCTGTTGACCTTATATTGTGAAACCTATATTTCAGGGTAACCGCTGGTTATCTCTTAACCGCAAGGTTACTTTACTTAAGATAAATTTGTGTCAAGGTTAACTTGAAGCAGAGAGAAAGCAGGATCTGAATTTGTTTTCTTTAATAACTTCATTAATAAAATTGCTGATGCGATGAATTTGCTCTATCGTGGTATGCTGCTGCTTAAATCTAAACTGGTAGTTGGGTATTATTTGATGTTCTAAGTAAATTAGTTGTCATTTAACTAACAGCAAAAACTTTTGACATCATTGATAAAGGACTAGTAGGTCTATAAGCCGTAATGTTTTCAGGAGGCTTCACCTAATTTAGAAATCACAATAAGTTTTGCAATTGTACGCAATAGAAGAAATAGGAGATAGAAGCCAGTTCTTAAAATTGCGTCAGTTATCTAACTTGCCAAAAGTAGTCTGTGGGAATCACGACTAACTGCAACGAAATTCAGTCATTACTGAAAAACAATTCATTATTCTTATCCACAAGACAACTAACATACTGGATAGCATATAACAACAAAATTCCGGATCTTCTAGATTTTGCAACATTTAAAGGTTTACCTAACACGAATTTAAAAATATAGCCTAGTTTTGACCTAAGTTCGGACCATAGTGCCATAATATTAACATTAAGCACAACTAAAATATACAATCAACAGCCATTAAGACTATCTAAGAAAAGAACAAACTGATAACAATTTGAAAACATCATTAACCAGAATATAATGTTAGATCATCAAATAAAAGAATATGATGAGCTGGAATTTGCAGTACAAAAGCTAGTGGCTGTAATACAAAACGCTACTTGGAAATCTACTCCTACAAGTAAAAAGGGTAATCCCGAAGACAACAATTCTAACTGAAAAAAGGGGAGCGCGTGCAAAATGGCAAAAGTCCTGAAATTCACTTGATAAGACACAGCTAAATAGACTAACACACCAGCTAACGTCAGCGCTAAATCAAGCTCATAATGACACCTTAAATTTTTATATTAACAATATCTCTCCATATGACCACTCTATATGAAGAGCAACTAAAAAATTCAAAAATATAACACTACAAATTCCTTCAATCAGAAAACCTGATAAAAGTTGGGCGCAGACTGACAATGAAAAAGCTAATGTATTTGCAGAATATTTAAAAAATATATTTACTAAAAATTTAGGTCAAAACATAAATGATGATGTAGTTAACGAATATCTAGATGCCACCTGCCAACTATCACCTCCAATACAAGCATTCTATTCATTCGAGGTTCTCAGAATAATAATGAGTACCAACGACCAAGCCCCAGGATATGATTAAATTGATGGAATAATCCTAAAACATCTACCCAGGAAAGCAGTTCCCACGCTTACTAGTATCTATAATAGAATGCTGCAGTTAATCCATTTCCAATCCATATTATAATGATTGGAAAGCCAGGTAAATTGTCTACAGAACCTTCTTCCTATCGTCCGATAAGCTTGTTACCCTTGATGTCTAAGATATTTAATACACGAATGTCACTTTGTTTTCGTCAAAAATATTCAACAATCCAACAGTGTCATAGAATAGAAAATAAAATCAAGAAAAGTTTGGAAGAAAAGACTACGTGTGCCTTAGTATTTTTCACCAACTATATTCACCAACGTTCGTTTCAAGTAAAAATCAATATTGATTTCTCAATCTATTATTTAATCCAATCCGGAGTTCCTCAGGGAAGTGTCCTCGGTCCCTTCCTGTACCTACTGCTGACATACCTATTACAGATGACGTCAATAATTTTGCAGACCTTTCAATTCAAAATACTGTGTATGATAGGTAACGTCCTTTGGTATGTGAGCAATGCAACCATCCAGTGTTTAATTTCTAAAATTTTAGGTGTGGGAACTCTTAAAGCGGGAAGCTCAGACCGGTGGGTATGGAATACACCCCAGGAAGGAGGGGGGCCCTCACCCAGGAAAACTTTTGAAAATTATATCTGTAAACCTTTGTTTTTAGGCCACCCAGACAGAATAATACATTAATTTTTATAAAATACGCGAACTAGGATGACTCGCCCGTCACCTTCCTCCTGCCTGATTCCGTGCAAGACTCATCACAGCACAGCTCACAAATCACAACTGCTTGTACGGGCGCTTACTATCTGCTTACGTACGAGTCACTCGCAAACAAAGCATAGCATAATATTGATCCTACCTACAATTTTTTTTAACTAAAACTTGTAGTTTTAAAAGCGTTCCCTTGCGTTCCGGCACTCTTGGGAGGTAAGGGAACGCCGTTCCCTTGCGTTCCCACTGAAATTAACCACTGCAACCATCCACAATCACCTAGGAGCATCAACCGTAAAATACGTCAAATCTATATACAAGGCCGACAAGGCCAAAATTCTTAATTCAACACACCACAGCCAAATTGTCAGTGAATTATATAAGCCACCAATGGAGGAACGAAGACTAAAGAGAATTTGACCAGAAGACCTGGTTACATTGTTGAAAATGGGGAACTGTCGTTGGACGGTAGCCAAATCAACTCAATATTGTCATCACATTCACTAATTACTCAATGTACTGTTTATGAGTGGATTGTAAATATGCATTTAAAAATAAAAATAACAAAAATATACAGTTTAGCCCAAAATAAACAGTACTGAACTTTTAATTATTTTATTGTTTTAAAAAATACATATTATTGACACTTTATAACATGTTCTAAATGAGCTCCTCCTCTCTCAAGACAAACTTCATACCGACATTCCAGATTTCTCGTAATGTTATGGAATAAAGGCTGTCTCAAGTTCGCGAAGAATGCTCTAACGGCATCTTTAACTCATTGATGATTTGTGGTGCCCGTTTAAAAAGGGCAGTTTTAGCCATGCCCCAAATGTATGCGTCTGGAGAAGTTAAGTCTGGAGAATGTGCAGGATAGGGGAAGTCAGTAAATCGTGAAATGAATTTGTTTGGAAAATGTCCCTGAAGAAATTTACGAACTGCGACAGCAGTATGGCAAGTTGCTCCAACCTGCTGGAAAAATCGGTCTCCAAATTCCAAATTACGTGCACGACAAAATTAACATAGATCAGGGATAAAGCGTGTTAACATTTGTATGTACCTTTGTTTATTAAGTGCGAATTGCCTACCATTTTCTTCGATAAAGTATGGATCAATGATTCCGTGTCCAGAAACTGCACACCAGATACTCACTTTTGGGCTGTGTAAAGAAACTTTTTGAACTTTATCTGGTCTGGCAAAGCTCAGGAATCGATTTGTGAGACGATTTACATGGCCTGGCAGATGAAAATGTGGTTAATCTAAAAACCATACATTTTTCAAAAATTCAGGATTTTCATACTGTAATTCAAGAATTCTGGCACAATATTTCACTCTAGTGTGATAATCCCTGGGATGTAATTGTTGATGTACCTGAATCACATACAAAAATGCACCCATCTCCTTTAGGATTATTTGCAAGGAAATTCGTTTTAAGCCAAGATGGCTTCGGATTTTCCAAGATTTTTTCAAAAACACGTTCATTGGTATCGTTGTTGTTAACTGTCCTGGGACGCCCTGAGTTTCCTTTTTGTTGACACAATACATTACCCGTATTTCTAAACTTTTCAACAACCTTCAAAATTACAGCATTAATTGGAGAACGTTTATTAAATAAACTTTGAAAAATTATATTAAAAGGCAAATATCGAGCACAATTTTAATAATCAAATCTTGCCCAAGTACTTTTCTTGTCGGCAACAGGAGAGAATTCTCTCTCCTATTACCGACAAGAATGTAGCGTAGAATCTTTTTAAATAATCTTATATACTAAAACGCTAAGCCCTTTTCTTGTCCACCACTTTACTCAAAAACCATATTAGATAGTTAAAATATTTTTTCGGAATATTATTAGTATTACGTATGAGATTGTCAAGATATACTTTTGGTACAAAAATTCACTTCCGGTTTTGAGATGACCGGAAGTTAAAATTTACTTTAAGTTTTAGACCCCACAATGTAAACGTCGAGACGAATCTAAATATGTACTTCCGGTTGCGATCCGACACCGGAAGTGACCTGAAACGAGCATAAAACGTCAAGATAGAGCAAATCTGACACCGGATTCGTGATCAGCATGCAAAATTAACTGCTAAATGATAACATTGTAACAAAAAAGATTGTTTTAGACGAAATATTTCGTGATATTTAATACACTTTTTACTTGTATTATTATTGATGAATGTTATTTATATTCTTGCTTATATTGTTTGTATTGATCTCTTAATTTTTCTCGCAAAATAAAAATTTCATTTAAAAAACTCGGTGTCGAGTTGGTCCGCTAGTTTTAAACTGTTTGTCCTTGTTCTAGTGTAGTGTTATGTACAATTTATGTTTCAATTTCATGTTTATTACATTCTGCGCTTGCTGGATAGCCCAAATCTGACGAAATGCCCCTGATGATGCTGTAGAAAGCGAAAATACTTGGGCAAGATTTGGTTATTCAAATTGTGCTCTATATTTGCCTTTAATTTTTCAAAGTTCATTTATTCGAGCATTCAACCTTATATCAGTTTATTAAATAGTTGTGTGAATTGATCACTGATCACACACGTATTGCAGACTTGCACTATTACGTCGGCCGATTCTGTATGAGCGAAAATAATGCTCCACAAGAAACACTTTCTCCTCTGTACTTAACACCATTTTTAGCAATTAGGCCTTAATAATTAATTGTTTAAGGATTACTTGACAGGTCTATATTAGTAAATTTGAATATGACAGCGCGCACAAAGAGACCTCTATGTTTTAGTTTCAGTACTATTTATTTTCGGCAATATTGTATCTAACTACTATCATCTACTATATACTCACATTGGCATTCGTTTATAGACAAGTTATATATTATGAATAAGCAGTTTGGGACTTCTATTAAGCATCACAAACTACTTTTTATATTCCTGCATATTTAAAACAGCAAAATTTAAACCTCAAACTTAAAAACTCTATCAGGGAAAGAACAATAAGGTTGTTAAATAACCCTTTAACTTTAGTGCGGTGTACCTTTAAATTTCAAGCAAAGATAAATGCAAACATGAACTGTGTTAGAGTAAACTGTATGAGGACTTATGTAAATAAGAGGCTCAATGTTGGTATAGAACCGTCAAGTCGTTACAAGAGCTTTACGGATTAGGCCTGAATTGGTCATCGACGCCATTGACGGATTACTACTGATAAGAATGGCTAATTAGATTGAAACACAAGGATTATTCGAAAAATAATGGTACAGTATTTGCGTGTGAAAGTGTGAAAGTGTGAAAAATATTTATATTAATTAATAAAATACTACAAAATAGTTCTAAAGGTATATCTTAATAAGAAGAAGTTATTATTAAAAAAAAATACTTTATAAATATCTGATTTGAGGAACGTTGATTGGGAAGAATAGTATGATAAACTCATGGACAAAAATATCGAATATTTTGGAATTTTTTTAATTCTTTTTGTGTAGTCACTATTATTTCAAAATAATTTTAGATTACTGATTTTACTCATATAGCAGGCTGTTATACTCAATTGGTTTGAAATACTTTGACGTTTATTCAGCGTTTAGTGTCATTCGTGCATTTTATCATAAAAAAACCTTCTTCACGTAAAGGAAAAAAGGGTAAAAAATCATAGTAATTCGGTTATTTTTATTTTAATTTATTTTCATTAATTTAAGTTTTATTAAATATTGTTTAATATGTTGTAAAACAAATATGCCACCAATTCGACACTGCGATGAAGCCCAAGCAGCACAGATTGTAATTTTGTACGAGGAAGGATATACCCAAAAAAATATCGCACGGCGTCTCAGGAGAAGTCAATCTACAGTTTCAAATATTTTAAAAAGGTACCATGAGACAGGCAATTTTGTACGAAGGCCTGGTTAAGAATGTCCAAGGTGCACAACCGCAATTGATGCACATTTTTTGGTTTTTAATTCTACAAGAAATCGCTCATTGACATCGATAAACCTCAGAAATGAGCTACTTAATGTCAGACAAGTTATTGTGAGCTCAAAAACAGTTAGACGAATATTAAAAGAAGCAGACTTAAAGCCTAGACGTCCTGCAAAAGTTCCACGCCTTTTCCAAAATCATAAAGCTCTTCGTTTAGAATTTGCAAGAAGACATATTCATTGAAATATCGACAACTAGAAAAATGTTCTTTTTGCTGATGAGACCAGAATCCTATTATATAAGCCAGGTGGTCGAAACCACGTCTACAGAAGAGTTGGAGAACGATTCGCCACCTGAAATCTTACCCAGACCGTTAGTTTTGGAGGTGGTGGCATAATGCTTTGGGGAGGGTATTAGTTGGAAGGGACGCACCGCACTTGTGGAAGTGATTGGACGAATGACTGGTGAGACTTACGTTCAACATATTCTGCAAGATCATGTTTTGCCATATGTTGGTTACATTGGATATGGCAGATTCATGTTAATGCACGATCACGCTCGACCACATGCTGCTGCCATAGTGAGTAAATATCTTGATGAGATCCAAATTCAAAGATTGGATTGACCACCATTTAGTCCGGATTTAAATCCAATAGAGCACATGTGGGATCAGCTAAAACGTCGCATACGACAAAGAACTCCCGTTCCAAATACGATAGAGCAGCTTCTGCTTGCTGCACAGCATGAATGGAATGCTATTACATAAGGGTATGTCCAAAACTTACTTGCAAGCATGCCTAGAAGGATGCAAGCAGTAATAAAAGCTAGAAGGGGGAAGACTGGTATCTGAACATGCACTTGTTTTAATTAAAAAGACTTGTTTAAGCAATTTAAGTTAGCATTTAAGTTTAAAGAAAAAAAATATTATTTACCTAGCATTAAACATGATTTTTTTTCGCAATTTTCTCCGCATAAAAATTTAAAATTGTTTATTAAACATTGTTAAAATAAACTCTTGTCCACAATAAACGACTTGATTGACCAGAATTTATTTTCAAAATAAAAAAATTAGAAAATTCCAAAATATTCGACATTTTTGTCCATGAGTGTATTTCAAAAACATTAAGTTTTCAGAAAAGACAATTAAAGATTGAAATGGGTTACGAGATTGTTTATTAGGGATAAATGGATAATAAAACGGAACAGTTTAAATGTCTTATTTAAGTTTAAACAACAAAATAATGAAAAAATCACATCTGTATTGCCATTAAAAAAAAATTTAGAAAAAAGTTTTTACAAGTTAGGGTAAAAGTCCCTATAGTATTGTGGCATTACCGCTACATTGTTTTTTCTTTTTAAAAAGAGAGAGCAAACCAGTTTTCTTTTTTTCATTTATGCCTACTTTTTTCTTATACGCTCGTTTTAGAGTAACGTTATGTGCTGATGGAACTCGTCATTTATTTTTAAGAACGTTTTTAAGGTATTTAATTCTTGTTGTTTTTACATTTTATATAGTAAGTGACTAGGATTTTCTTTAATAGCTTTTAAAACGCATATTCGTAAGAGAGGGATTGAACCACCTTCTTCCGTTTTAAAAAAATGTCCCGTTTTTCATTACGTTTCGAAATTTTAAGTAACTCTGACTTAAAGGCGTATTCCGGAAAATTGATATTATTTTTAACTGACCAATTTTTTATGCTCGGTACGTTCCACGACTGTTTTGGTTGTTTCTCCAAAATCTCCGAATGGTAAGGTCTTCTTCTTCCTATGCTGTCCCCATTAACGGAGGTTGGCGACCACATTTTTAAAAGCTTCTCTGTCTTTTGGCTTCTCTCTACAGTCCTGTTTGTCCAGTCTCGAATATTTCGCAGCCATGACTTCCTCTTTCTACCTATTCCCTTTTTGATGACCTGCCGAAGACTATATTTATTATTTCTCAGTATGTGTCCAAGGTATGCAGTCTTGCGTACTTTTATCGTTCTCAATTTTTTGTCTCGACCCATCCTTCTCAGCACTTCCTCATTGGTGACCCTGGCAGTCCATGGAATTCTCAACATTCTCCGGTATATCCAAAGTTCAAAGGCTTTAATCTTCTTAACTATTTGCGCTTTTAGTGTCCATGTTTCTACCCCGTACAATAGTTGCGACCAGACGTAATATTCAACAAACCTCAGTCTCAGCGCAGTATTCAGATTTTTGTCACAGAACAATTGCTTGAATTTTAAGAACGCTGCCCTTGCCATTTCTATTCGTACCCGGATCTCTTGGTCTGGATCTAATTCTGTGTTGATGTAAGCTCCCAGATATTTATATTTTGTCACTCTCTCTATTTGCTGTCCACCAAGAGTTAGTTGTTCATTATTTATTGGACTCCTTGATACTATCATAAATTTGGTCTTATCTGTGTTGATGTCAAGTCCCATTTGAATGCATTCACTATTTATTGCATCTAGTAAAGTTTGTAGTTCTTCTATACTCTCAGCCATATTACCGTGTCATCTGCAAATCTCATGGTGTTTATGATTTCTCCACCAATTCTTATTCCCTCTTTTCTTTCCCATAAGGCTTTTCTGAATATGACCTGTGAGTACACGTTGAAAAGCGTCGGAGACAAGACGCATCCCTGCCTAACCCCTCTCGCAATCGCTATATTATAAGGTGCATTATCTAAAACTATAATTGATGGTTCACTCAGACTAGGTAACAGTTTCTCCTCAAGCCATTTAATAAACACATCTGCATTCATGTTTTCATGATAATTAGCAGATTTTGATTTTGAAGAAAAAATCAAATCTGCATTTTCTATAAAGACTTCTTTTCCTCCGGCATGAAGAATGATGTGTCTTTTGTCTTCGCTATCTGCGTGTTTTATTGATTTTTTACTGCCATTTTATGCTAAACTCTTTTAATTCCACCCTTTGCAAATATCCATGTCTCATCTAAGTATACGAATATTGCATTTTCAGATTTAAGTCTAGTATATTCTTTTAAAAATTTAATTCTTTTGTGAACCACACTACTCCTTTCGCATAAAAGTAACCTATTATTTTCTTTTTTGAATTTAAATCCTAAATCTCTCAACACTTTACAAAGTCCTCCTAATTTCAGAAACTTTTCTTTCTCATATTTTGGCCAGTAAAGTATCTAAACTGACATGTTTGACAAGTCAATGCTCCTAGAATGTTAACGAGTTGTTTTCTTCTCTTTGTGAGACTTGTCCATCATTGGCACATCTATTTATTTATGCACATCTGCAATTAATTCATCAATATCCAACTAACATCTAGGCATGATGGTCACTTGAAACTACACGTTTGAATTACAATATACTCAGTTTAGATTAATATGACAGAAACTTTATAACTGTTGTGCTTGAAAGCTAAAATATAATATAACCACTTAGAAAGATCCTAAAAACATTAAGCAAATTAGCCTAATGATCATTAGGAATGCAGATTGTAATTGAATTACGTTTGATAAAAAGTTTAGAAATGGTTGGAAACTGTTCATAAACAAATTAAAATGTTTCTCACACATATTTTATTTTTGATACAACTGTTTTTATTTGAAAATAAAAATTTAAATATATTTACCAAAACCCTAACTTTAACCCGTAATCGCAGACTCCTCAAAAACGGTACACTCTAACAGACATATGGTCAATCTAACCACCACTATTTAAATTGACAAAATGTTCTAGAATGGTTCTAGTTTACTCCAAACTTTACTTTTTAACAAAAATTGAAAGTGATAATTAAGTACTTTGTATATCTACTTTGAATATAAATTATTCTTAGCACGGTAGTATTTTTTTCATAGAAAAATTATTAAACAAGTAGGTGAAAGAAATTTACGTTTAAGAGCGTAGGCGCAAAATTTCGGGCCAATACTTTTTAACCCTTAACTTGGCAACGTATGTTATAATATACATAATATTTCAAATTTTTTATTTGACAATCAATAGTATTTGAAACCCAGTTCTTGGCACTGTATAGTTGAGTATACACTATCGTAAGTAGCCGAGTGGAAATCAGCCCGAAAATTCTTAATTTCGCGCATTTAGTTCTGATGGTATGGATACAGTCTCGACAAAATGGCTGAGCACGCGTGTTGTTCCAACCAACAAATGGTAAGTGTTTATATTAGTTTATTGTTTTTCATTGTACAGTGCTATTTTTTTGGGAACTTATTTTTTAAACATTATACTGTTTATGTATAAACAAATTTTTGGTGTAATGTAAATATTTTTTCAGCAAATCGATTCAAAACTTTATGTATTGTATAGTATACACCGCCCGATATGGCTTAATTGACATTAATTTTTTTTCAGACTAAAACAAGGAGAATTTATAGAATAATGACTCTTTTGCCTCCAGTTGGTGCTGAAAGCGACCCAGAGAGTAGTGGTGATCACGAACAAGAGGTATTATCTCGTAATTTATTGAAAAAATTCACAGAAGACACAGATGATGTTAAAGAAAATATAACTTCTGAAGAAGATATATAAGAAGCTGTAGATATATTATCTGTTTCAGTCAGTAAAGGAGGACTAGCAGCAGCTACTCCTTCAGTAGTGCCACAATTTTCTCCAGTTGTGATATTGTTCTCCATTTTCTAGTATACATGCAATGGACAGGTGCAGAAATTGCAAGAAGGGACAAACTGCCATATTTTGTAATAAGTGTAATATTAGACTATGTTTAGTGCAGAACAGGAATTGTTTTATGGATGTTCACATTAATAAATAAATATTTTTGATTAAATTTTGATAGTTCTTATTCATATTCCGTGTCCTTCATAATTTGGCAATGTATGATATGCTATACAGACCTATTTTTCGGTCTATTTGGCGATGTATACTCTGGTATACAATCCAAATTTTTGACATATAGATGTCATATATTTTTTTGTTGTTATAGAATATTTGTATGATGCCCAAACAGCAAACATACCAATTTTCAGATTTTTAGATTCAAAATTAACCTTTTGCCAAGTTAAGGGTTAAATGCAATCATTTTTTTCGAATCCTGAGAAAACTAACAAATATTTATGAAAAATTTAAACGCAGAATGAAAGATTACATTATTACCGAGGGCCGAAAGTCTCATAGAATAAACAAAAATTTTTTTTGAATGAGATATTTAAATTAAATTAAAAATCACACTAAATTTTCTCTTTTTTTTTCACCCCTGTAACTTATTAAAATAAACATTATAGAAGTTTTCAGGGACTTTTGGCCCTCAGTAATAATGTATTCTTTCATTTTGCGTTTAAATTTTTCAAAAATACTTATTAGTTTTTTTAGGATTCGAAAAAAATGAATGCATTTAAAAAGCATTGACCCGAAATTTTGCGCCTACGCTCTTAATAACATTATGAAAGAATACTATTTATTAAAACAAATGTAACAAAATATGCAAAACTATGAACAACGGGTTGATGATACATATATTTATTGTATACCTAAAATTTAGCAAAGTGTTAAACATTGTGGAGAACACCAGTGCAGTTTACCGTGCCTTTTACTACAAAGAAAAGTTTTCTTTTTTTACAAACAAAAGAGAAAGTATTTCCGTTAATCGTTTAGAGGCGTAAGTTGGTTGAATGTACTGTATATTATCGAGATATCTCACCTGTTTCTCCATATCTCACGTTCCGTCCTTTTCTGGTTTGACATCTTCCTTACAATACGGAACAGCGTTAATATCTGCTGGAGCAGCACGACTTCCTCCAGGTTCTTCATGACCCTGGTCATCACTAGCCGGTTTTAAGTCGGGATTAATTCTCTCGGGTGTGGTTCCCTCCGGTGGTTTCTCGGAAGCCAGCATCTCGATTTGGGTTTGTTCTAGGTCACAGCAGGTATGCATTAACGTAAAAGGCAATTTTAAGCTAAGGTCGCCGCCCATTCTATTGACTAGGAGTTTGACTTTGACGTAGTACGAGACGTATATAGCAAATACATTGCGATCGTCGGGAGCATTACGCTGAAACGAAAAAGTTTATTTTTAAATCCTTAAAATACAAATATATAAAAGGTAAAAAAAAAACTCATTGTCTCCAAGTAAGAGATGTAGTGCTTTCAAATCCTCCCCCTTTTTAAATTTAATGTCTGTTTCGCCCCCCCCTTTTAAGTGTTTTCTGTGTGTCTTAAATTGTCCTTAATTTGTAATTTTTTAACTTTAAATACTGGACTTTACAACCAGTTGCCACATATTAACAACAGAACTTTATGGAAGAAATTTGATAATTACAAGTTGATAGAATTGCACACCCACACAATTTGTACATCTAATCTCATTCATTGTCTCACAACTGTCACCTTCAAAAATAAAATCTCAATAAATAACACACATTTCATAAATATATCTCTAGAATAAATATAAATAACTTTTAAATAACTCAATGGTATAGAACATTACTTTCATCAAACAAACAATTATATTACACCTATCTCTACTTCATTGGATAAAATCTGTCTCCTCAAGAACTTCCCCGTTTACTGTCAAACAATTACAATAGCAGACTTAAGTTCTCCAATCAACAATACAGGATAGTTTGAACCATGTTCTTTCAACCATCAATTAATAGAGTACTGGCATCATTTATTTAACTTTGTATCGAGACCTGAAGATGCTTTGCATATTGTAGAAAGCGAAACCGGTCGTCTGGATAGTTAAATTAAATTGATTGTGAGTAAGTCTAATTTATTATTTCTTTTTCCTTTTGAAATGGACTCACACAAGCAACACATTCATGATTCATGATATAAATATATCTTTAAAAGTCTAGACACATATTTGTAAAAAACCACTACTGGCTAAAGTTTATTCTAAATAGAACTACCAAAATAGTTAAACAAAATGTCTATTTGAACAAAAACACAAATCAACTCTTCTCTAAAAGACAATAAAATTTTGTATGAGATTTGTAAAAATGGAAAACATCCATTTTGTAGTTTCT
The DNA here is from genome assembly GCF_040954645.1 of Diabrotica undecimpunctata. Taxonomy (NCBI): domain Eukaryota; kingdom Metazoa; phylum Arthropoda; class Insecta; order Coleoptera; family Chrysomelidae; genus Diabrotica; species Diabrotica undecimpunctata. The sequence goes on from NC_092806.1 coordinate 135,788,837, forward strand.
CATCCAGTTTACTTTTGCTGATGATGTAATAGATGAAAATTTGTAGATGACCATCACCTCATATTCTCTAAATACACATCGGTAAAATCAAGCCTCATCTTGACAAACCTTGTAAACCCATTAGTTCCCAACGTTGCGTAAACGCAACATTTTTAATTTTATTTTTTTAAATGTATCACTACTCAAATATAATTTTTATTGCTACATTTTATTAAAAACAGGACATAAATACGAATTTATTAAATTATTTTAAAATAATTAAAAATGTATGTATATGTAGTGAATATTGAAAAAATCGAAATTTTTTTTTCATATCTTTGTCGATTAGTAAATTATTATTTTGAAATTATCAATTTATGTTGATATATCTATCAGTAATAAAGATAGTGTGTTGTATTTCAAAAATCTTTTTTGGTTTTTGCATACCCAATCGATTTCAATAATGTTGCGTTAACGGGACGTTGGGATTTCCTGTAATAGGCGCCGCTAACTCGGCAGACTAACGGCTTTAGATAATAAAATTTAGATTTTGCATTTTTGTTTGTACAATAATTCTAATTTAATTGGATAAATGAAAAGAACATGCAGTTTGCAGTATTTTCTCATAATCTATCCATAAATGAGGAAATGGTGCCATATTTTGGAAGACATAGTTGTAAGATGTACATAAAAGGAAAACCAATTAAGTTTGGGTTCAAACTGTGGTGTCTACGTAGTTCAAATGGCTATATATTTAAATTTTTACCTTATGGTGGAAAAACAAGTGCTTATTAAAACGAGTTGGGTCTAGAAGAAAACGTTGTGCTGGATTTGTTGTCAGTGATAGAACGGAAATCTAATCATCGCATATTTTTTGATAACTTTTTCTCATCTTACAAGCTATTCGGTTTGCTAAAAGAAAAAGGATTTTACGCTACTGTGACGATCCGCGAAAACCGTACTTGTGATAATACAATGGAAAGTGTAAAAAATATTAAAAGACAAGAGAGCACATCTGTTGCTAGTGACGGTCAACAGTAGAGAGAGAAAGAGAGAGGGTACGTCTGTTGCTAGCGATAGCCAACAGGCAAAAGAGAGACTTTTTTGTTTGCTATTTTAAAACTCTCTGTATTTCTAAAGGGGTAAGGTTGAAGTGGGAGAAGAAAGGGTTGGAGTAGGGTAATGATTTTACAATTGAGGTGAAGAATGATAGGAATTAATACAGCGAAAAATGACATGATTTTTCTCTTGTGAAAAATTGAACATTGTGTATTTTATGTATTAACCATCGACAAAAAAATCACCCGTTCACTAGACCTAATTCTTACAAACACTAAGTTTTTTTAACGCACTACATCCTGCTGGATCCATTTTGGGACAGCACACAAAATTTTACTGTGGCGCCTTCTATTGAGAAATATCAAGAATTCACTACAGAATGTTAGTTTACATTGTTTTCTTCTTAGCGCTATGTTTATCAGTTCGACAAACGCATCAAAAGGTACAATTTTGTAAGTAAGTTCACGCCTTTTTCTGAAAGAGCGGTACTTACATGCTTTTACTACTAGACAAATAAAATTCAAATTTCATTTGTTAGCAGAGCTTATTATACCCAAACGTGTAGTTTTGAGTGTAAGTTAGTATGTTTTTAACAAATTTTGTCGAATTCGATGAGATTTTAGATTAAATAAGTTTGAAGTATTCGTTTAGGGATACTGGGCGGAAGACGTTTATATAAAATACATGTTGATACTTTTGTAATCCCAATTTTTATTTTAGTTTGTTATGAAACCAGAACATTTAGCACCAATATCTCTGAAAAGTGTTTATGAAAGGAAGTATCGTCATCTAGATGCTGCTGTACAAGATGTTGCTTCAGCAACTACTGAACATGAAGTAGACATTGCTATTATACCGCATGCTGCTGGCCCACAGACCGATGAAGAGGACTTGGAAAAAAATGATTTAGAAGGTGTCGAAAATATATTTCCTACAGACATAGTCGGTGAAATCGAATTGCAGCACATAAACAGTGGTAATGGAGAAGAAATTAAGGACGAAGGCGGCTTTCCAGTGTCTGAAAAGTTAAACAACTTGAAAATAAAATGGACCAAAAAATAAAGATAAGTCAAAAATGGACTAAAAATTTTGTTGACACTAGTATGCCAGCAACCTTCGGTTGGGCTGACCGTTGGGAAATCTAAAAAAATGGAACTGAAAAACTGTAGTTCCGTTCAAGTATTTAAAAGGTGTTTGATGAAGACATTTTTGACTATTTGATGCATCAAACAAATTTGTATTTATCAACAAAAATAGACATGACTTCTTTATTTTAAAAGCTGATCACAAACTTTTTGTGGCAATTTTACCTCTAACAGGATATCATAAATCACAAAGCGAACGTAATTATTGGAGTCATGATGAAGACCTTGGAGTGCCTGTGGTCGCAAAAACTATGTCAAGGAACAGATTCCAGGAAATCAAAAGGTATTTTCACTTAGTAACTAACAGTAATCTGGATACCCACGACAAAATGGTTAAATTGCGGCCAGTAATGTCATTTTTAAATCGATGATTTTAGCAGTGGGGCATTTTTCATGAAAACTTGTCATTCGACGAAGCTATGCTAAAGTGTTATGGCCAGCATTCCAGTAAACAATATATAAAGGGAAAACCAGTGTGTTTTGGTTATAAGATCTGGATCTGATCCTGTGGATCTGCTGTGCAGTTTCACTTTCAGAAAATGTTCTTTTTTCTATCCTATATTTTAATTCAGTACTTCTAATTATAACATTTTAATCCAGGAATAGAAAAATTAATCCGCTTTAATTTATTTACGGCAACCATAGACATAATATGCAATATTTTATGTCGTACTTTTAGTTGAAGAATAGATTAAATTATTTCAAATTTACTACATTATTAACCTTTTAAAATTCAAATTACAGTTTTATCGTAGCTTGTCACAAATTTCACAATCCGAGGCATCTGAGAGTGGGCGTTCTGATTATTATTTATTCTATGGCATAGACAAGAATCGAGTAATCTTTGTCTTGTCCTTAGTTGTATGTTATCGTGTTGTTCTGTTTACACCTTTATGCTCTAAACATATTTAATTTATATTTTTAAAACTTTCTCTAACTAGCTAAATCGATGAAGCCAAAGCAAACAAAAAATATGTTATGAATTAAGCCACATACAGAAAACGACATCGAATGTATTATGTTCATAAAAACCCGGTTGTTTATAAAAATTAAATCAGATACCAAGACAGCGAAAGAGATTGAGTATCCCATTGCGGTTTGGGGAGGGAAACATCAACGATGATTAAAAATTTATAGGACATAAAGTTTAAAAAGTAAAGAGTTTTGTACCTTGGAGGTTTTGGCGGAGGAGTAACTGGGTGTTTAAAAATTAATGATATTTCAGTTGATAAAAATACAAAAATCCTTTCGACAGAGGAAAAATATAATGTATTGCTAAAAATATTGATGTAATCTTAGCATTACAATAAATTTTGTGTATTACGTAACCATCAGCTAGTCGGTAATATTCGCTTCTAGACAAAGGCCTAATCTAAATACTTCCAAATTCTCCATCTTCTCTGAAATATACTCGTTTTCATCGTTCTTGGCGTGTGCCTGAAATAAGCTACTACGGAATTTTTAATATTCGTCTCTCTCTGATACAAAGATGCGTAATTCAATTGTGCGAGTCACGTTCGTCATGGTAAAGTGCGATGAGAAGGGAATGAAGAGACCACTCACGTCTCCCAGTATTGTAGCAATAACACCGATGCGTTTGGCCGATACGGTGTCGGTGATAAGTTCGGCCTCTTTACGAATACAGATAGCTGGCAGTGACGTGTTTTTTTTAACATGTTACCCTGTTCTGTGCAGGTTTGAAGTAGCTGATGAAATAGTTTTTATAAGTAAACAGTTTGTAATTAATTAATAGTTTGAGCTCTTACTGTGTGAAATTCCATTACATAAAATAATACTCTCGATACCTTAAAAATTCCAGTTTATTATAAATTAACTCTCTTTCTTCCGATACCCATTGCAATAATGACTTGTGGCATTGTTCTTGAATGAGCTGGCTAATAGGTTTATAATTGTAGCAATTACCATTGATATTTTATGTTGTTTTAGTCGATTTTAGTCAGTCATTGTTGGAATTTGTTCCGAACAGTTTTATTTATTATTTTTTGTTGTGAATAACTAATTGTTCTATTTAATAAAAAAAAAATGCCGAAAAAAACGATAACAGGAGAAATGCGACAATGTGTAGTTCATTTATTGGAGTATTTTAAAAAAGAAAACAACGGACCTTTGCTTTCGTTATCATCGGTACATGAACAAGTAGCGGACGCTTTGAAAATCAGTCTTCGCACAGTGACAAGAATAAAGAGTGAAAACAAGACAGGGGCAGCTCTTACTACACCAGGAGAGTCACGTAATGTACAAAAAAAAAGACTAATGATGTCAGCGATACTATAAAAGGAGAGATTAGAAATGTACTGTATGGATGAAAGCAAAAGGAGAGCACGTTGCAATTAAAGTTCTAAATACACAATTAAGAAACAAGCATCTCTATGACGGTTCTGATTTAAGTTTGTGGCGTCTTATGAAAAATTGTGGGTTTTCATACAAACTAGAAAATAGTAGACGAGTGCTATGTGAGAAACCATGTATTGTCTCCAAACGACTGTATTTTTTGAGGCATTATATGAGAAATTTTTTAAGTCCAAGCCCACTTTAGTTCGTTTTTTTAGATGAAACATGGATGTTCTTAAAAGGGGCATATAAACGTACTTGGCAAGATGACTGTGTGAAAAGCATCAGAAAAGGACACGAAAATACAGGTAAACGCTTTGTTGTTTTACAGGCCGGAAGTAGGCAAGGATTTGTTAAAGATGCTGGATTACTGTTTTCTACGAAATCGAAGAGTGCAGACTATCATGATTCTATGGATAAAGAGTCTTTTAAAAAGTGGATCTCCGAAAAGCTGATACCAATGTTGGAGGAACCATCTCTAATTATTATGGATAATGCCTCATACCATAGCTCTTTAATAGAAAAGTTACCGAATGCCAGTTGGAAAAAATCGGACTTACAAGAATGGTTACGAGCGAAAAAAATAATTTTTGACGACGATTTGGGCAAGACAGAGCTATTGAGTCTTTGTCGCCAGAATAAACCACAAAATACCAGTTATAGACGAGCTACTCCAAGAACATGGGCATCAGGTTTTGAGATTGCCTCCATATCATTGTCAATATAATCCGATTGAGTTGGTCTGGGGCATTTCTAAACAATACTATGATCGTTATATTGGAGAACATAGACGTGGAGATGAAACAGTGAGAAAAGTTTGGGGCGATGCATTAGCTGAGGCAACACCTGCAGTGTGGGCGAGTTGTGTTAACCATACTGAAAAATTAATTCAGGACGACTGGGCAAAAATGGTCACATATGATGAAAATGAAAGTAGGATTATCATCGATTTGGCGGAAGATTCCAATGATGAAGACAGTTTCAGTGAAGACGCTAACTGATTAGCTAATTAATCAAGGTCAGTACGTTGTAATAGTTCAGAATTCGCTACAGTACTTAAAACTTAAAAAATCTGTATCATTTTTTAATTAAAGTGGGTTAAATAATTAACACTTTTTTGGGTGTATTTTAAAATCCTTTTAAAATCTACTTTTCGTTATATCCTGTCCTATTGTACTGCAAGCTAGAAAAATACTTCTTCGCAATTTATACGTATATTCCGTTATTAGAAATTTAATGAAAAATAATTTATAATTTTCTTTTATAACTATTATTTCGTTTGACATGCTACATTTTACTCCGCCACTGGAGGAGGTAAACGAATCGAGCTTAGACAAGGAAAGACAGATGAAACAACTTATTGGAAGTGTTTTTACACGCACACGCCAAGAACGATGAAAACGATTATACAGTTTCCTGTTTTTCTCTTTCCTCAGCATATATGATGGATCTTAGTTCCATTTGTCATTTCTTAGAATTCGTTCTAGAATATTTCTTACCTACCTAAATATGATCTTTGTTTATTGCTAGATGACCGGTTCATTTCCATTCCATTTTTGCCATCTTCTCTTTATGTTCGATTTTCTTCTGATATTTTTGTTTGTTTTTTTTTATTTCGTATTATGTTAAGCATATACAGATATACTTTTTGTTGTATTATAATAATTGATGTGTTTGTGAATGATTTTATAAGAAATATGGTTAAAATTATGCATGTGTTAAAAGATTTTTTTTAATGAGATGGGAATATGTTACGCGGGTAAAGCCTTACTATGTTAAGAGCATATACTGAAAGAGAGAGATCAATTCTACAGACAAATAAATGGTGTCCCAATGGGCTTTCTACTATCTCCAGTAATTGAGAATATCTTTATGGAAGACTTAAAAACTCGAGTACTATCCACATCATTGCTCAAACCCACATGCTGGGTACAATATGTTAACGATACATTCGTTATCCTTACCGTTTTTCGACGTTATCATCAAAAAACCAATCGCAAGGTTTTCACCACTCTGTTTATCAAAAACCCACCCATTCCAATCGTTACTTGCATTTCAACTCTCATCATTCACCTTTACAAATTAATTCAGTCATTATGTCACCCCGGGGGAATAATTAGGGGTCTAACCAACCACCTTCTGTTATCCCCGGGTGCTCTGTAGAGGGCTTCGAATATACTGTCGAGAGCTCCTCTACTTAAGTCCATTTTCGGGTTATGGACTTGGAAAATATTTATCTTCGGTGTCTTGCCTTGAAAAAGGCAAGATATTTCTTACATGACAATTTCTTCGTCGAAATAAAAACACCAAGTTAAGTTGAAACAATTATCAGCCACAGAGTATGGAAAATAAATGCAGGAAGCAGAGCCCCGAGAGCACTAAGCTCTCTGAGAGCCCGTGAGGGACTGACCTGGCTGACCTGAAAATCGCCAATATTTATATGGGCTGTTCGAGCGATAAATGGGGATTTCTAGGTCAAGAGCCAATGGGAAAATTCGAGGCGGGGCGATACGCATCGAACTTCGTACTAGTCCACAGACTATGGCATTCGATGACAATTAATACCCTTGTCTCCAGACCAATACGTCTTTACAATGATGCAAGTAGACCCGCTGAGCTCTCTAGTTTAAAACAAGCCCTCATCCAAAACAATTACCATGAAAATCACATCAATAGGAGCAATCCACAGACATTAATCTTCTACCCAATCTCAAGCTAAAGACTAAGACCCTCATCATACGAAGGCTTTTCTTCCTTTGATCAAAGGTGTCACCGACAAAATTAACAAAATTCGTAAAACAAGAGGAATAAAGACGATATTTAACCTTCAACAATTTTCATCTGTTGTTCGATCAATGAAAGACATCATTCTAAATGAACAATACGGAGTATATGAAATTGTGCAGAGACATAATTCCAACTAAATAACTCGGAGTTTATAAAATTGTGCTCCCGATCTTATATAGGCCAAACAAATCGTAGAATCCAAAATAGGATTTATGAACATTTAATTTTTGTTCGAAATTCCAATTTAATTTAAGCTCTAGGTCAACACCACCTTCGTACCGGTCATAAAATTGATTTTAAAAACTTCAGAACCATAGGCCTCATTCGCTTCTATAAACCAAGAATTACACTAGAAGCCTTAGACACCGAAAAAAGGCCAAATTGTCTTAATAAAGAAGATGGAGGCATCCATTTACCTTAGACATGGAGAACTTTCATAAAGAAAATATTGTCCGCCCAACCCTCCAATCAAAATCCCGCTGTCAGAAATGTTCGCGCAAAATCCCTGCGCCAATTACCACGCCAACTTTTGCGCCAATCCTCACGCCAAGCACCACGCCAGCCTCCACCCAAACCACGTTACCATCGATGGTATAAATGAACCATCCGCTGTTTCTGTTGTATTCGTATGTAGTTGTTCGTATTGATAGGGCCTAGTATTTGTGTCAGTACTTTTCTTTCAAAGATTTTAATGTAGTTTATATATTTTTGAGTCAACATCCAAGTTTCACATCCACATCACACTATTGGTCGGATTATGGTCTTGTAGATTCGAATCCTGGCTTTTTTATGTACATTAACAATCTAAAAGGCCATAATAATTTTATATAATTAAAATAATAATATTTTGATACATGCCACAATACATATTAAATTAAAAATCATTATACTTAATCCAGGGATTATTTTGTACTATTTTCCCAAAACATATTTAAAACACCATTTTTGAGCGATTTCATTTCACTCACTTTCCTTTATCAATATTTTCCTTGTTTGCCAATAACTAATAGGCCCCCTTTGGCAACTAGCTAAACGTTGAATGGGTTGTGGTTGTCGAGGTAGTGCAAATTGTAGCGAAAAGGAGGCAGCTGATGTGAGCCGTTAATGTTTGTGAGACTGTGATTAGAGCAACCGCACGCTCTGGGCTCTATAAAGGCTTACTCGAAACGTAGGACTTAATTTCGTTACGTGAAAATATTAACAAGAAGCTACAGCGTGTCATTGTAAATTATTAAACGATATTGACGTTTCTTTGGATGTTTTTACGACATAGCGGGTGAATAATTGAGTGACAAGAAACCTAGTAAAGTTAAAAGTTTAGATAATGGCAACAAAATGCTTAGCAAGTGTTACTAAAATTTATAAAATTCGTCATATGCAAGACGAAATTTAAATATATGACTATTTGTTATACGTTGGATTAAAAATCAACTGATGTATTCTTTTTTTTTTCATGCTTTATACGGCAGTTTAAACCTGGCTTTAAAAACGTAAAATTACTAAAAGCAAAAAAAAATTCTATTTTCAAACTAGTGAGTGGGATAAACAGAATTTTTTATAGTAAAGGTATTATTGATAGTTAGTTGTAGATGCTGTAGATTATATACTTAAACTAATGCTTTTTTAAACTAATTAGCCAAATATAATATACTGGGGTGCAAAATTAACCGGACACTCAATTTTTTTGTTTTTTGTTGGTGTTTAGATCGAAACTTGTTTAATTTGTTTGAAATTGTATTTTATGTCTTATTAGCGACAAGTTTTTTTCTTGTTTGAACCTGTTGAGATGTTTTTTTGCGAACAAAAAGACTTTTACACATACGTTTTGTTATTAATGTGAAATATTGGCTTAGTATTAATTTAAGTGTATTGTGGTACTGTACCTGATTATAAGTTCGGCTGTAGGTTTTTGATTGTCTCCTGTTTAAAACTTGCATTAAAAAAATTATGACACCAGAAGAAGTAGCACAAGCTATTGCTTTACAGGATGATGGGCGAAGCATTCGTTACATCGCAAATGCTTTAGGAATTTCTCGAAGTACAGTGTTTGATGCAATACAAAGATTTCGGGAAACAGGACAATACACTAGGAGACCAGGTCAAGGTAGACAAAGAACCACAAGTCAAGTTGAAGATCGCTTTCTTAGCTTACAAGCATTACGCGATCGTACATTATCAGCACCAGTACTTGTTCAACGATTAAATGATGTCTATAGAAACACAGTTTTCATTTATACCGTTCGAAGACGCTTAAATGAATATGGATTAAAGTCCAGAATACCTGTGACGGGACCTCTATTAACAGCAGATCATCGGAGGCAACGTTTACACTTCGCTCGCGAACATCTTAATTGGAGTGTTGACGATTGGAGTGCTGTGCTTTTCACGGATGAATCAAGATTTAACAGATACTCATCGGATGAATGGCATAGGATATGAAGAAGAACTGGTGAACGTTATCAGCAATGTTGTTTTGCTCCGAGAGTTCAATTTGGTGGAGGTGGTATAATGGTGTGGGCAGGCATTTCCCTAGAGGCTCATACAGAACTTGTTACAATTCAAGGGGCAGTTTGAACGCTCAACGGTATATTCAGCAATGTTTGGAAGATCATGTAGTGCCATTTGCTCCATTTATTGGAGAAAACTTTTGTCTAATGCAAGATAATGCTCGTCCGCACATCGCAAGCATAACACGGGATTTCTTGGATGAAGTTGGAATTCGTTTATTACCATGGCCGCCAAGAAGTGCAGACTTAAATCCAATAGATCATGCATGGGATATTCTGGGACGACGTATTCGACGTAACCATGGTGAGTTTGAAACCATGAATGATTTGAAGCAAGCAGTTCGTGACGAATGGGAGCAAATCCCTCAAGCAGACTTTGCTACCTTGATCCGAGGTATGCCTGATCGAATAAGGGCCATAATTAGGGCTCGTGGAGGTAATACACTCTACTAAACATTGTTTTCCATAAAAATTGTTTATATTAAAATAAAAAATAATATTTTTTTCTTTGCTGTTTTTTAAATTTTTTGAATTGTTTATTGTTTTTTCTGAGTAACATTCTTAAGTTGTAATAAATTTGACTTTTAAATTTTGTCTATTATTAAATACTTAATTGGGAACCCAATTGATGCCCAAATCGTGCCTACCGTAGAAACCTCCAGGACTTTGTGGAATGTTCCCCAGAAGCAATTGAACGACTGTGTAAATTATTAGATATTAATAGTTAGTTTTATTTTATTATATTATTTGTATAGATGTGTTTATCGTACTGTTAAAATCCATACGCTAAATAAATAAAAATTTATTTCCTGTATGTTCCTCAGAATTATTACTAATTGAATATGTCTGCGACATTTAAGAAAGAAGATGAAGAATTCTAACCGCGCAAAACTGTAAAGTAGTGGGGGCGGCTATAATTAAATCGTGGGCAAAATTTTCTCAAGTTGTAATCGAACTCCATCAGAAATATGAGAAGATCGATGACTAAAGTTATAAGTATTATCTGAGGATTCGGTACGCTGTTGAAAAAAAAAAAGAAATAATGTCTAATTTCTTTTACTATTTCATGCATAAAAATATAGCAGTCATTATTATTTGTTTTACAAAAATGCACTATTACTGTTTTATATATAAACATTATTACATGGTTACAATGCATGTTGAAATATAATAGAATAATATATAGTGATTAGTAACTTTCTACATCGCTTTAGTAAATTCATAAAATTCCAACTAAAAATATTTTAACAAGATTTTTATTAAAATATGATCCGGAGATAACAGAGCTATTTAAATTTTCGCTTGTTATTTTCTTTTCCTCTCATCGTTATACATAATGTTTTTCCGCTCCCAATTCAAAAATTCTTTGTGTTGTTTTACTCACTAATGACTACAAAAGTTTCATGAACATACCAACATTATGTTTTTTATTTGTCCACAAACAGTAAATGCCATTTTTTGTTTGTCTGTTTACTTAACTTTGAAATATAAGTGGATAAAAATAAGAGCAGCATAAATTGATATTTATAATTGAGTTCCCTTTTGATGTTTGTACTGATAAAATACTTTATATTTCTCAATATTATACTTCAAATGTCTATTAATATTTTGAGCACGTGGTTAAATATCTGGATATATAAAAACAAAATGATATTGAAATTACAGGTTAAATAAACTTTTTCACAATTTTTATTTCAGAATTTTCTTGAAAATTATTCCCAGATTGGAAATTGAAACGTCAAAACTAAACGAAAGCGTAGTTTTTATTACAATTAATTTATTTCCATGAATAAAATATTGCATGATAAGAAAAATAGCAACCAGTGCCTTAATACTTCAACACACTCTCTTCCTTTGGTTTCTTGAAATTCTGCCCATTACTTACACAGCTTACGCTTACTCTCTCTCTCTCTCTCTCTCTCTTATCGTTTTCCCATGACTGAGAATCGTGATTCTTCCAATATTCCTCCATTGGCCTCTATCTTCAGCTGCTCTGAGAGCTTCACAGAATGAGTTTCCCGCTGAATTCTTAATTGTAGTGATCGTCCTCTTAATCTTCTCCACGAAACGTTTCCAAAAATAATTAATCTCTCCAAACTATCGTCACCTCTGCGAACCACGTGACTGAAAAATTGCAGAATACATTACAGACATATTGTGGGCAGCCTTTTTTTAATCTCAAGTTGGTTTAAAATAGAAACGTTTGTACTATGAGCTATCCAAGGTATACGCAGCATTCTTCTCCAGTACCACATCTTAAAGGTACCAATTTTTTGGCGCTCGCGTTCACGAAGAGTCCAAGTCTCTGTCCCCAATAGAAATATTGAGAATACAAGAGTATTCACCAGTCTCATCTTGATATTTTTAGAGATAGATCTATCTTTCCAAACTTTAGTTTGGAAATTTCTGCTTCACAGTTACCATCGTTAGTTATACTAGACACGAGAAAGACAAAACTGTCCCCTATCTGGTATTTCTGTAACATGTTAGTCAGTTGAATAGTGTGGAATCTGTAGACCACCAGTATTTTTGTCTTAGCTTTATTGATTTTTAGACCAACTTTATTGCTTTCGTACTCAAATCTTAAGAAGATTTCGTATTCTCAGGAGATTAAATATTGCTTGCTCTTCTTCTTCTTCTTTAAGTGCCATCTCCGCGACGAAGGTTGGCAATCATCATGGCTATTCTGACCTTCGAGGCAGCTGCTGTGAACAATTGTATTTAGCTGCAACCAAACCGCTCTCTTAGGTTCTTCAACCAGGAAACGCGTCTTTTTCCTACGATTCTCCTACCCTTTACTTTTTTTTGAATTATGAGTCTCAAGATGTTGTATCTTTCGCCTCTCATCACATGTCCGAGATATTGCAATTTCCTTTCTTTTATTGTATTTTACATTTCCCTCTCTCTGCCTATTCTTCTTAACACTTCTGTATTCGTGACTCTATCTACCTACGGAATCCTTAACAATCTTCTAAATGTCGACATTTCAGACGAGTTAAGTCGATTTATTCGGGTTTAATGTCCATGATTCAGCTCCATAGCAGAGTACACTGTGTACATAGCATTTAATTAGCCTTATTCTGAGGGCCAATGCCAGATCTTTGCTGCATAAAATCTTCTTCATTTTCACGAAGTTGTCACGTGCTTTTCTAATTCTGACTCTTATTTCTGCAGTATAATCGTTATTTCCTGTGATTATCGTTCCCAAGTAAGTATATCTTTTTACTCTCTCAATCTGCTGGCCGCCTTTCGTTAATATTTCGTTTGTATTGTTGTTCTTGCTAATTTTCATGAATTTGGTTTTTTTTTGATGTTAAGAGAGATCCGTATTCTCCACTATATCTTAATATTTTGTTCATTATTCTTTCTAAGTCTTCCAAGTTGTCGGCTATTATGACTGGATCGTCGGCATACCTAATGTTGTTAATTAAACTTCCGTTCACTTTTATGCCTACTATCTCGTTTACAAAAGCTTCTTGTATGATTTCTTCAGAATAAGCATTAAACAATAACGGCGACAGTATGCAACCTTGCCTGACCCCTCTCCTTATTTCCACTTCTTCTGACATTTCTCTTCCAATTTTCACATTTGATCGTTGGCTGTAGTATAAATTTGATATCAATGTTACATCCCTCACATCCAGATTCTTGTTATACTTCTATAAGTCGGTCATGTTTTGTGGAATGGAGTGGAATGGAATGGAGAGTCGGCCCACTCCATTCCGAAACCCAAACTGTGAATCAATAATATCCATCTCCAGCTTAGCGTGTATTCTATTATGGATGATTTTTAGCATGGTTTTTAAGGTATGTGACATTAGACTGATCGTTCGATAATCACTACATTCTTTTGCATTTACTTTCTTTGGTAGACAAATAAATGTTGATGTTAGCATTTCACGTGGAATGCTTTATGTGGAATATATTGTGTTCAGTAGTTGGACTAAAAGACCTATGTGTTTTTCATTGACCAGTTTTAGCAATTCACTTGGTATTTCATCTGGACCAGCAGCTTTATTATTTTTCATGGACGCTACTGCATGCATAACTTTTTAACCAGACATAGCAGCTCTGAAGATGGACTATTTAGTCCGAAAACGTTCTGTGATTTAGTCCGTAAGGGTTTCGTTAAATAAATATATTTGCTTTTATTTATTTACACAGGGAAGACGTTCAGTGAATATTTTCAATTCCTCAAGTTTCAATCCCCTATCAAGGGTAAATTTTACCTAGGAAAGAACTCAAAAATGACAAATGCTTCTCTTATCACCGATAGAAGTTTTTCTTCTAGCCTTTTTTGTTACGCACTACCAATGTTATGTCGTCTACGTATTCTATAAATTGTGTTGAACTTTGAATAATTTTTAAATCTCTTTCCAGAGTTTCCTTTTTTTTAATCATAGCGGCCCATTTACTTTACTGTAATGTGCCGAAGCCCTCCAATAAGTTTTAGACGGCACTGGGTCCGAATTGTTACACTGGTAGATAGAAACGTAGTACTAACCCTTGCAGTATAAATCACTTTGGAAATCTGGTTGATGGAAAAACGAAGAAATATGGGCATCTTCTTCAAAACTTCTTCCTTTTTTTATTTCATTTTTCTTTTCAAAGTTACACTGAGGTACTCTCTTTTCTTTCACTCATTTTTTTACTCCTCAATATTTTTTTAAAATTTAAACCGTCTGGATAGACTGTACAAATTAAAACAAACTCTTATAAACCAAAGTCGAAACATGTATATGAATTGTAATATATAATATGAATAATATGAAATAAGGGAGAAAACTAAACAAAGAAAAACCCGCCAATAACTCAGGCTATAAGATCTGCTTGGTAGAGTTTATTGAGAGAATATAGACATTTTCTGTAACTAATCTGTAACGCTTTCTCATTTTTCGGTACATTCGTGCAAACCAAATCGCAAATATTATGGCAACAGTAAAATTAGTCTTTGTATTTAAATTAAGCGCTTTACAAAGCGGCAAACAATTTTATTGCTGTGTTCAAAAAATCTTTTAGAAGATTAATTATACGACCTAACAGTGAAATTGTGGAATTATTATTTCAATTTTTTTTAATTTGATTTTTGATTTGAATTGATAAAACTGATACAGCAGTAGCTATGCCACTAAATTTAAAAACTGAACGTTTTTAGTCAAGATTCATTAAAACAATTACTCACCGGAGAAGTTACTGTTGATGCCAAACTTGCACCAGTCCTATTGTAAGATTCTTCTAATGCGATCCAGTTTTTAGTGGCCCCTTTAATAGGCACTAATGAATAAGTCTTTTCAAAAACAGTATTGCTATGTATAGGACAATCGTGTTTGGCATTGTGCAATGCGACGACGTTCTTGAATTTTCCGTTGGAAAACATACAGACGTCTACATGCTGTACAATGAATACCTAAAAAAATAAAGATTTGTTAAGCCAAGATTAATAAATAGTCGGTTTTTTAGTTTAACAGAAGTTTTGTTAAATTTTTCTAAATCAACATTTATCCTTAATATACTAAGATTTGCTTTCATGACAAATTAAAAAGTTCATAAATAAATATAAGTTTTATGGATCAACTAATTGTCATATTGTAGTTTTCTTTTAAATAAAATTAACTTTTAATAATTATTTAATAATTTAGCAAAATTTGATATTTCATTTTGACAGACAGTATATTTTGACAGACAAACGTTTTAATTTATTTGAGTACCCTATCTCCAAGCCCAGTAATTGTTCAGTCCTCCTTTCAACCATCAATAAGCAAATTCAAATTGCTACAAGACAACGAAATTGCTGTTTATTGTGTTATTGGTGATACTACTATTGTAGAAATTTTTTATTTCCTTTCCGTTTTCATATGAATTTTGTAACTTCTTCATGAAATTCTTTATATAGTAGGCTACTTATATCAATCTTTTTTTACTAATGTGTTCCAAGTCTGTTGATAATTTGTTTGTTTTTTGTCGGTATGTTTACTTTAGTTTAATATATAATTTTGCAAGAAGTACATACAAATAAGGATTTAAGTTTTTTTCAAAATATTTTTTTAAACTTTCAATGAAAACATTAACTATTCATTAATAATTTAAATCATAGATACATATCATATCAAGATACATATAACAATCAAAGAATTTTATTTACAAATTATGAAATATCAGCTCTAATTATATATTACAGTAAATTTATATTTACACCCAAACCCAACGATAATCTCCTTCCATTCAATGGTTTCAAGTTTGCCTTTTCCACCAATGATATTATCTCGATAGCTAGAAATGGATCAAACGAGTACAACTAGAGCAATAGCGGAAATTCGCAATAAAGTTGAATAACCTTTGATATCCCGTTGTTTCTGATGCATCAAATTGATAAATCTTCAGCTTCACCTACATCACACCTACATCAAATAATTACAGTTACTAATGGGATATTACCGTCCCTATACATCGCTGCATCAGTAGGAACTACTTTCTAATTACATTTCACTTGTAATAATATAATTGGGCTCGCATTGTTACAGAGATGTTACAGCAAGACTACAATATTACCAAAAATGTATTTTCTATACGTAGAAATTTGAGATTTTTGCAAAAACTGTATTTAAGCAGAGCTTAATTATGAAATATGTGCCCTTTTAATTGGTGAAATTGTTTTAGAATCTCTCTACTATTAAGATAACTTATTTAATAAAACTATTCGTTCCACTATTTGGAAGAGTGATTTCATCGTTTGAAGGCGAAAAAGTGAGGTAAGACTTAAAGAAATGAAAATCCAGTGGCGTACACTTATTTTTTGTTCAACGTTAATTATATTATATTTTTTATGTATTATTTGTTTGAAACAGGCCACAATATATTTATTTACATGTTTTTAGTGACGTTTCGATCTCTATATCCAAAGACCGATTATAAAGATATAAATGATAGTCATATTTATTTTATTCGTTTATTATAGTTTATTTTTATGAACGAGAGAGTAATTAGCATAATTTTAACTGGTAGCTCCGACCACTCCATGGGCGTGCTCAAGATTAATTGAAAAATTACTTTGAATAATTGTAAAAAATAAATGAATTATTTCAGTGTTATAAAGTGTTGTGTGTATGTAAACAAAAGTGACCTCTTTTATCACACACTATATTAGAACTGACTGGCCTACATTAAAAAGGGTTTTAAAAAATTCACATTTTTTTTAATTTTTAAAAATTACAAAAGAGAAAAAGAGTTTTTAAAACCGTCTAAGGTATGTTAAATAGATGAATAAAAATATTAATATAAAACTTACAGCTACTTGTTACAAATCCAAATCAGATTCAGAAGATGAACTTTCAGAACCAAGATTTATAATAACTGGCTCGATCATTTTATCAGTAATATTGTCCAGCTTCCACATTTTTTCCTCTTCTTTAATAGTGTGATTTACTGCCTTTTCCCAGTTTTCAGGTTTTACATTATTTACGGCCTCCAAAAACAACTGTTTAACATCATGAATTTTAAAAGTGGTATTTTTTCTTGAAACTTCACTCTTTATCTGTGCCCGTACCAGTTCAATCGGGTTTAATTCACAATGATATGGTGGGGATCTAAGTACTGTCATTCCACGATTTTTGGCAATTTCATCAATTTCGTATTTTTTAAATTTTTCTTTATGAAGGGCACACAACGAATAAAGTTCCTTTCTTATAGATCCGGGATGGTACGTAATATTTTTTGAACTTAGCCAATTCTGCAAGTCTTTTTTTAACCACTTGGTTGTGGGCAGTCCTTCTATAAGTCTGAAGTGATAACTTGCATTATCTATTACTATTACACAGTTCTTAGGAAGAAGATCTATCATTTGTTCGAACCATTCTTGAAAGACATCAGCGTTCATGTCTTCATGGTAGTCACCGGTACGAGTTGATTCAAAAGTTAATAAACCACCTTCAACAAAACCGTCTGAACTGCCAATGTGTACTATTATCAGCCTGCGTCCCTTTCCTGATGGTGGGTTTAAACCAGTAGATAAGTTATTTACAAAAGCGTGCCTTTGACTTATAACAGTTTCATCCTGCCAAAATTTATTTGGTGTATGAACCTCGTTGATCCATGTTTCATCAAGATAAAATATTTTTCTTTTTTGGTTTCTCATTTTCTTTATGGTTCTTAGAAAATGTCCTTTCCATATGACAATATCGCTTCTTTATAATAAAATAGACTTTCTGGGATTCTTTTTCCAGCGGAAGCCTATTTCTTTTAAAAGTTTCCATAACGTACTTCGACTCATTTCTGAGTAATCCTTATCATCTCGAACTGAGACAAGAACTTTATCCAATGTTGGAAATTCTTGTCTAAAGAATAATTCATGCACTTTCCGTCGAAGTCCTTCTTTAAAATGATATTCTATTTGAAATTTTGGTTTCCCTGGAGCATTACGTGGCATTTGAAAACTACCACATTTCTCTTCTTTAATAACTCTGTAAATCGTAGATTTCCCAACACCAAGTGTACTGCTAACTAACTCAACGGTCTCATCAACAATTTCACATAAACGTTTGTCTGTAAATGATTTAAAACAATTAAATATTAATGTTTTTTCATTAACTGTTAGAGGACCAATTTTTCGGCGTTTACACGGCACTTCCAAATTTTCCATAACACTAGTATACACAATAAACTGCACCTTGCAACTGAAGTACCTACTTTTAGTGAACTGTTAAGAATTTTGAATACGCCACTTGGACCTTCCTATATACAAAATGGAAAAACCCACTATCACAATTTTCTGTGGAATAAGTTTAGAAGGTAATTATCTAGTCAATTACTGTCGTAGATTCCTGGAATTAAAGAATTAAATGTTTGATTGTTGAAACCCTTACTTTGTGGAATGCACTCATTTCAGATAAAATAAAACGTTTTATTTTATCTAAAGAATTAAACTTTATTTTGCAAATAGGCAAAGAATTAAACTTTATTTTGGAAATAGATAAAATAAAACGTTTTATTTTATCTAAAGAATTAAACTTTATTTTGCAAATAGGTAGGTACTTATTAAACTTTTATTGGTTATATATAACCAATAAAATAAACATCTTACATTTCTTACAAATTCATTAGTACCTGTTAACCTCCATCACTCCGACACTGGCAACCTTATTTAGGGATTAGTAACCCTCACAACTATTGTATTCTATTCTGCTCCAACCTTTATACCTGGTGGTCATACTCAATTTAAAATTGTTTTCCTATATACTTCTGTAAACTTGTTGACAAATATCTGTTTTTCATTGAGTCACCCGTATCAACAGTTTAGGGATTTGCATACATAATTTATTGTTTTATTATTCTCTCATACATAAAAATACACTATATTATATATTTATATAATCTGATTTACATAATTATCTTATTTATATATTATTTTTTTTTCTAACTTTAAAAACGATCTCTGGAATAGAAATCGAAGAGTCAGTATATTAAACACTTGAATAAATATATTGTGGCTTAATCCCAACATTATTCCTAAAAACACAGAACGCCACAAGCAAAAAGCTATAGAAAAATAAATATAACTAATATTTGTATAAAGAAAAAGAGGTTAAATCTTTGTAAATGGGTATATTTAAAAAAACCCTTTAAAGGGCTACATCAAATAAAACGAACGTTTTCGGAACAACAGTTCCACCATCAGGTTAAAAATACAGGTTAACATGACTGAGACACCAAAATATTAGGGTAAAAACCCTTTAAAATATATAAGGTTAACAAAGATTGTACATAATGTTGTTATTAATATTTGATTTTTACTATAGAATAAATCAATATGTCGTATACATATTTATGGTTTCAACTTCGACACATTTTCTAAAACGACACAATTAAAGAAAAGTTTTAGTTCGTTATTCGCATAAAATTAACTTTAATTCCTTTGTCAAAAAGTAATTTGTAAAAGAAAGGACGCAAACGGGCGTTTGGTAAACAGCTTAAAAGTTATTCAAACGGTTTTATTAGCAGTTGCTGGTATCTTTGTTGACGTAAAGCAGATTACCGTAAAAAGTGCAGCTTTACTTTTGAAAATATTTTCTTCTCTATAGGATAAAGTACTTAGTTTGGTTTTTAATAAGATTTTATTGTAAGAATAAATATTTTTTTACTAAATACACTTTAAGTAGTTTAATTAAATTTGACTTTACTGCATAGAAGATTCTCTTTATTATTGCCTCTAAATTGCTATTATTCTCTCTAAATTGCCTCTGTTGCCAAGAAAATACTTACTTTAATAGAGTGATAAATGAGTTTATTTTATTATGTTTTACAAATTATCCAAATTATTTAAAATACTTTTAATTAACCCAAACTCATCATTTTATAGCCCCCATAAAATTATAAGACCCCCTAGTATTGTAATTACAAGGTACTGTAATGTATGTTTGGGTATATTAAGTTTTTTTAAATGGTAATACACAATATTAAAATTTTAAATTGTGTCTTATAGCTTTTTTTTTTTCAAAACTAGAGTTACATTAATGTTCTTGTTTTTATGTGCACAAATTTTTGATTATTTTGCTTTTTTATCAATTTCTAATTTAAATAAAAATGCATTTTTTAGCAACTAATTTATTTTTTTCTTCTCTAATAAAGCCAATCTTCTTCTTCTTCAAGTGCCATCTTCGTTCCGAAGGTTGGCGATCATCAGGGCTATACGTATTTTTGAAACTGCTGACCGAAACAATTCGTTGCTGCTACAGCTATATCATTCCCGTAGATTCTTTAGCCAGGAGTTTCGTCTTCTTCCTATGGACCTTTTTCCTGCTATTTTCCCTTGCATAATTATTCGAAGCAGTTCATATCTTTCGCCTCTTGTAATGTGTCCCAAGTATTGGAGTTTTCGTTTTTTGATCGTAAATATGACTTCCTTTTCTTTATTCATTCTTCTCAAGACCTCGACATTTGTGACTCTCTCGGTCCATGATATTCTCAGGATTCTGCGATACATCCAAAGCCAATTTATAAATAAAGCCAATACGGACAGGTAAATAAACAAAATTTAACATGGGTAATTACTACCCTAATTTACTGATCGTACCCGAGAAGCGTATCAGCAAATGCTGACTTCCCCCGTACTAGCGAGCTACTATTTTCTACCTCGTGCTTGTTAAATAGAAAGGGACTAAGCATTGTCCTTATTTAATTCTCTTCTGTGTTTTAAATAATATATCTCATAATAAAAGTGAAAAATAACCAATTAGTAACTACTAACTTGGCCGAAATTTAAACAATACATGTATATATATACACACACACACATATATATATATATATATATATATATATATATATATATATATATATATATATATATATATATATATATCTCTAGTGTTAGGGCAAAAGGACTTAAGTCCATTTTAGGCCAAAATGAGTTATCTACACATTTGGTTGTAAATTATGAAGAAGTTTGTTTCGGTAAAAAAGAATTAAGTCTATCTAAAAATATAAGATTTTTATTAAGACTGGTTCAACGAACTTAAGTTACATCAGACTATTTTTGTTTGAGCAAACGAACATATGTAACTTAAATCCTTTTTACCGAATGCTATTTTGTAGTTTTGTCCGATATAAACGACTTATGAAACTTAAGTCCTCTGTATCAATAGTCCATGCGTAGGTGGCGGTGTAAGTGTATATGACATAAATCTTACTGATCGTGCTAAAACATTCACTTGATGATGAATACTATTGGGATGGTTATGATTCTGAAAAAGATCCGCCTTACGTTAATTCAGAAAATGACTCGGATAGCGACGAAACTCTCAAAACAACTCAAAATTTGCTACCACGTAGTTCATCGGATCATATAACCGCTGAAAGTATACAGTTAAAGACGTGTGAACTAAACTCTTCTGAAGTAAATAATATCCACAATGAAGAAACTGTCGTATGTCAACAGGTACCACAAGTATTAAAGCAATACTCCAGAAAACTAAGGAAAGAGAGAACTTTAAAACGACATTTGGGTCAGGAATATGCTACAGCACAGGGAAAATTCAAAGAAAGCGCGTAATGAAAGACTTAAAAAACTGCAGATTAAAATGCCAGGAATGGTTATCTGAAGAACTGAGAAGTGATATTTTTTAAGAATATTGGGGACTAGGAAGTTATGAAAAGAGGCAATATTTTATAGCAAACTGCATCACGTCAGCCGAAGTTGAAACAGGTAGAAAAAAAAAGGAAGGAAGTTCAAAGGAAAGAAACATAACTTTCACCTATTTTTTCCAAATAAATGGACAGCGGTGTAGGACCTGTAAACAATGTTTCCAATTAACTTTGGATGAAACTGATAAATTTATACAAAGTACCCTGAGAAACAAATCGAATAGTGTAACCGGAATGTACATGCAAGATAAAAGAGGAAAACACACACCTACTAACAAAACTTCTGACGCCAGGTTACAAGAAGTTATTGCTCGTATAAATTCATTTCCTAAATATGAGAGCTATTACACGAAGCGGGTCAATAATAACAGTATCTAAACTCAGATCTCAATTTGACGAAAATGTACCAACTTTACTTAGAGATATGTCAAAACCCAGTAGGAAGAACTATATATGAAAGAGAATTTCATAATCTCAATCTTAAGTTTAAGGTCCCTAAAACAGACGTCTGTCATACCTGTGAAGAATTAAGCATGAGATTCGCTGTTACTAAAGATACGGAAGAAATGAGAGAGTTGATGATCTCTCAAACAACACACCATCTTGATGCAGACTTAGCTTATAAATGTAAGAAGTTGGATAAAGAGAAGGCCAAGCAAAGCACTTTTGATCTTCAGCAGTGCCTGCCAACGCCGTTTTTGGAAACTTTTGTTTCTTTTTATAAGAGAAAGTACTGGACTTACAATTTAACTGTGCTTCAGGAGCAGCTTCCTGTTATATCTGGCATGAATCAATCGCTCACCGTGGTGCAAATGAGATTGCTTCTTGTCTTTTCAAGGAAATAATGAACCTGCCACCTGAAGTCACTAAAATAACCTTTTACTCAGTTACATTTGCAGGGCAGAATAAAAATTTCCACGTACCTCCCATGTTCATGTCAGCCATGCAAATGAAAAGCTCAATAAATGAGATCAACCATAAATTTATGATCTTTGGGCATTCACACATGGAATGCGATGTTGACCATTTCCTTATTGAAAAACAGAAAAAAAATCGGGAATAAAAATTGCTCATTCTCATGATTGGGCAACTCTCATTAGATGCATAAACAAAAAACGTCCATTTAAGGTCAATGAATTAACTTCAGATGACTTCTATGATTTTGTTGCTTTATTAAGGACAACGTTTGTAAAGAAGCAAAAAAATGTTGATGGAGAGTTGTTCAAATTGCAGAAATGTCGTTGGCTGCAATACAGAAAAAAATATGCTACAATATTTTATAAGAGTTCTCTGGAAGAGTCAGAAAATTTATTGGAAAATAATTTTACTAGTAAAGGTCGACAAAGTGCAATAGAACTAAAGAAAAAGTATGATGGATTAATACCTATAGCTCATGAAAAAAAGCAACATCTTCTAGATCTCTTACCGCTCGTACCAGAAGTATATAAAAATTTTTATCAAGAACTGCCAACTACAAGTATGAACGATAAGGACCCAGATTTAGAGGAGTTTGTTTCTGATGACGAATAACTTCATCATAGTTATATTATAATTTAAAAACTAAATATTACTGTTATTAAAATGTAAACTTTTGTATTTAATATGATTAAAATATCTGGTCAAAAAAACTTAAGTATTTTATTCTGTGATCCAAAGGACTTAAGTCAGATCAAACATTATTATTTTACAATATTTCATATTAAACCCTAGTATGTATTGTAAATAAGCTATTTTTGATCCATATGTGCTGACAAAATATTATATTAGGATAAAAATAGATTTAGCATGTTTCATCAAATCTTAAATAAATTTTCTGCAATATCCCATTTACTGACTTAAGTCCTTTTGCCCTAACACTAGATATATATATATTATATATATATATATATATATATATATATATATATATATATATGTGTGTGTGTGTATACATATTTTAAAAATTTTATCTCTAACCTTTTGCTTGTAATATAAAAAATATGGATCTTACCTTTAATCTCTTAACAGTTTTATTACTCCTGTTATTTATATGAATCGTTACATTAACATCCTCACCGTGAGAGTAGATAGCCTTATTCAAAGTAGTTGTTAAACAGATTTTCCCCTCGCTTAATAAATATAATTTTTCGGTATACGCCTTTGGACATGGCACATTTGCCACATATTGGGCTAAACTAAGTCGTCTCGCGACGCAGGTATTGCGGAGTATTTCTGTTACTTTTCTCTGAAACAAAATAAGCTGGATTAATGTCGAAAACTTAACGTCATTTTTCATACTAAGACGTAAAGCTACTTTGATACTGTTTTCTATAACGTAGGAAAGTGAAGCCTTCCTACAACTTTAGGGAGGTTTAACCTGTAATAAAAAATATTACTATTATAATCCATCCGCTGGTTGCACAAGTATGATATTATTCGCGAATTATTTTTTACATGACGTCTCTTTCCTACTTAGAAACCAGTTAATAGGTTATCATATTTTAACTGAAAATTTGAATGGTGATATGTAGAGCTCGGCAAATATGCAACATGCATATTAAGTGCATATTTGCATATTTTGGATAAATTGTATAAGTGCATATGCATTTATTAAACGTGCATATTTTCTGGTATACCACAATAGACAAATATCTGAGTAATAGACAAACATTAGTAAAGTTTGTATTTTGAGAACGATTTCCGAAGTGGAAATTGAAACGTCAATAAACTTAATTTAACCTTTGATTGTAACTTATTCAGATTTAAATAGTAATTACTTTAACATGCAATAAGAAAATAGCTTCAGAACAAAACTATTTTTCAGTTTTTTTCCCATCCTATAGACAGAGTTACCTTTTTTTAACATCTTGTATATGTTTTTAAGTAATTCTCATTTAAAAAACCTCACTTAATCCAACTTAACCACTTTATTACTTTTTATGTGAGTGTTATATCGACGACTTGTATTTCAGTGGAAAGATATAAATTTTCCCGATAAAGATCACCTGAAACCACTTCATTTCAAGTTCCATTTCTGCCCTCCCACCTCAAATACGAGGGTAGAATAACTACAGTTGTCTTGTTACCAGAAATTTATTGGAGTTTTATGAAAAATGTGCAGTAGGTAGTTTAATTAACAATGCCTTGAAGGACAAAGTTTTGTATAACAAAGTTTACTTCAGCAACTTGATCCTATAAGGAAGTTCAACAAAGTTGTTTATCTATACAATACAATCCTGAACTATTTGAAAATTGTTTCTTTATCTACAGAAAAGTATCTCTTCTGTACTATTATTCCCGAAAAGTTATATTAATTTCTTCCTTATGATCAGTTGAAGTTTAATTTTCCTTTTACACTATTTTTTCAAAGTTTAACTTTGAATATCTATTTCTTATTTAATTTTTTATAAAATGTTTTAACCAACAGCAAAGGAATTAAACTAGAAACAAATTTAATATTTGTTTATTATTATCATCATCATTATGGCATCTACACTCCTAGGGGATTGATTGTCGCCCTTTTTGAGCTGTTCCAATTCGTTTGTAGCAATAAATTCCTCTACATTAACATTTTGGTTTTAAAATTGGTTGTGTCACTTGGCGTTTTCTATAATATTTCTCTATTCTTTCCTGTTTTTGCTTATGGTTTTTCAATCTCTAACTCCCATTTTCTTAAGCTCGGCAACTATCTGGTTCTCTCATCTCGTTGTCGGTCTCTCTCGTAATTCGGGTTTCCATTTGGTGATTTTTTTGATAACTGCTTCTGGATTTCTCCTTTCTAGATATCCCATCCATGTATGTCTCTGCACTTTAATAAATCTGATGATGTCTTCTTCTTTCAAAAGTTCCCTTACTTCGTAGTTTATTAGTTTTTCAAATTCAATATTTATGAGTGAGCTGCTATTCTCCAAATGATTTTTCTCTCTAAGATCCTCTATCTTTCTTTATCTTTCTGTGTCAGACATATTACTTCAGCACCAAATGTGGTTACTGGTCTAATTGCTGCTCTGTAAATTTTTAGTTGAGTATTCTAAGTAAGCTTCTTATCTTTGAGAAAATTGTCGTATTTCCAGTGGGTTCTGTTTCCTGTGAGAATTCTTTCATTGATTTATTTTTAAGATATTTAAAATGTTCTAACTTTTTAAACTCATATTCCTCAATATTTAACCTTGCCACATTAACTGTACTTTTTCTTAAGCATATTAGGTATTTAGTTTTATTTTAATTTATTGCCAAACCCCTCTTGGATGTTTCCTTGCATAACTTCGCAAGGAAACCCCTCTTCGTCAATATTTTGTAGCAGCTGTTTAACAATGTTATTTCTTTACAGTTTTTACATTTTGTGGTGTCCCGTTTCTTTAAAATTGGAAATATTTACCCCGTTTTCCATTCTTCGGTCATTCTTCTTTCTTTCCAAAACATTATTATTAGGTAGTATATTTTTCGTTTTATTATGCCTTGTTTTATTAGCTTGTTTGGGATTTCTTCTGGGCTTGCTACTCTCTTTTGCTTTAGATTTTTTATCACACGTAAAAAATCCTCATGGATTGTTATGTTTTTGCTTAATTCCGGGTATTACTTGATTGCCTATGTGAACATTAAAATCCCCCAAGATTATCATTTTCCCTCTGACTTGATCTACTACTTGTAATTGGTCATAAAACGCTTTCCTTGTTGTTTTAGGCTTGTTATTTTCTGGGCCGTATACTCCAATGACGTTCAGGCCTTTCTTCTCCATTATTATCTTTGCTGTTACTATTCTTTCTGATATGTCCTTATGGACACTCTTTGATGTGATTTTGGTACCTTTGGTGTATTAGTAAGGCTACATCTTCTTTGGCCCTGTTTTCTTTTGCTACTCCACCGTAGATTAGTATGTATTTACCTAATTTGATTGTCCTCTCCCTTTCCTTTTTTGTTTTTTGTAGAGCACAAATGTGCTCTACAAGATCAATATACCTTAATAAATGGATGTTTTGTCGACCGTACAAAATACATAGTTGTTTTTACAATCGGAACAAGTTTCATTATATTTTCGTTTACTGGTTTTGCAACTTCATTGTTCAGTAAAACCGTAACATTTTCTGCCTTACCTTTGGACAATTTTTTAAAGTGACTATATTTTAATTGAGCTATTTTAATAAAATTATTACCAGAATAATCACTTTATATTTTACAAGAAATCTTGAATTTCGTATCTAATTTCTGTTACCCGATTTTGCTTTGCCTAATTCAATAATTCAAATTAAGCATCCTGTGTAATTTAAAATATTTACGCAAAATGATAATTTATAGCATTTTTGTTCATTTTCTTAAGTCGAGATAATTCTTCTTCTTCTTCTTCTTCTTCGTCTAGCCATTTACGTCCACATCTGAACATAAGCCTCTTCAAGTCTTCCTTTCCATTGTTTTTTATTGTACGCTACTTGTAGCCAATTTTTCCCGGCAGTCCTTTTCAGATCATCTGTCCATCTCATAGGAGGTCTGCCTCTGGGTCTTTTGTGTTGGTATGGTCTCCAGGTTAAAATTGATCTGTGCCATTTGTTTAGATCGCTCCTAGCTACATGTACAGCGTATTCCCATTTCAACTTTAATGATTTTTGCACCACATCGGTGACTTTGGTTTTCTGTCTTATCCATGTGTTTGTTTTCTTGTACTTAAGTGATATACCTAGCGTTGCTCTTTCCATCGCGTGTTGAGTGACTCTAAGTATATTCATATTCTTTTTTGTGATTGTCCATGTTTGTGCCGCATAAGTTAATATCGGAATAATGCATGCTTGTCCTTAAGTGATATACCTAGCGTTGCTCTTTCCATCGCGTGTTGAGTGACTCTAAGTATATTCATATTCTTTTTTGTGATTGTCCATGTTTGTGCCGCATAAGTTAATATCGGAATAATGCATGCATCAAAAACTTTAGATCTAAGATGTAATTGAATTTGTTGATTTCTGAGTATATAGTTCAGTTTACCGAATGCTGCCCAAGCTAACTTTCTTCTTCTTTTTATTTCTTCAGTTTGAATTTCCCTATTTAGTATTATTTTTTGTCCTAAGTATATATATTCTTCAACTTTTTCTATAACTTTATCGTTTATTATTGTCACGGTGTCTTCGGAGTGCATGACTTTTGTTTTGTTTAAATTCATTTTCAGTCCTATTTTAGAAGATTCGGTATGTAGTTCTAAAAGCATGGTTTGCATTTCTTGTAGGTCAGTAGCTATCAGGATTATGTCATCTGCAAATCGTAGATTACTGAGGTAGCGGCCATTCATTGAAGTCGAGATAATTATAAAACTATAATAAAATAACATTTTTATTTATAGACTAAATAAAATAGGGTGATCTAAAGCCTAGACAATCCTCTGTATCCGCGGCTGGTCAGAAGATATGCTGTATTTGACTTGGTTATGATGCCCCAGGGATACATGGATACGAATCAGGACTTCAAAAAGGCATTTAATAAGGTTCTTTATAAAAGCTGGTAGAATTACGTATTAAAAAGAAAATATTGACAGTCGTGATATGAAAATTGTATCGAATCTATATTAGAATTAAACTGCTAATGCAAGATATCCGTCAGGGTTGCGTGCATATAAACTTTGTAGTAGTTTATACATAATCTTTATTTATTTGTTAACAACATTAAATAAAATACAGTACAATTATTATAAGCTGTAGTTTGCTTTCTACCAAAGCATGATTTTGTGTTCTAACCCATCGGAACTCCGAAAATTGCGTCCAAATAGTGCTTCTGGACCTCTGCATCTTCAATGTGGACTTTTAAGAGTAT
This sequence comes from Diabrotica undecimpunctata, assembly GCF_040954645.1. Taxonomy (NCBI): domain Eukaryota; kingdom Metazoa; phylum Arthropoda; class Insecta; order Coleoptera; family Chrysomelidae; genus Diabrotica; species Diabrotica undecimpunctata. The sequence continues at coordinate 135,817,572 of NC_092806.1, forward strand.
GTAAGAGAGCATTTCTTGAAATAACTTATTTAAGTTCTGAAAGAATAGAGCGTGTTGTAAGAAAGTTTTTTATCCAGAGTAAAATACGAAAAGAGAGAAGAGGAGGAGATAAAAGAAAAGGTAGATTTGATCCAATAAAATTATCTATAGAATTTTTCATATAAAAATGATTGCAGGTCATTCAAGATTTAAGACGTCAGAACCCCACAGCGTTGCCAAAACATCAGAATAGTTAGTAAGTGAGGTATTTTTAAAATGTTTCTAAACTATTTCTTAAACCGTTATATAAACAGTAAATACACTTAGTTTTAAGACTACTGCAACACACTAAAATACATAAGAAAACATTTTAATACAAAATTATATATTCTAAATTTTAAACTTACCTCTTTTAGACAATTAATAGTAAAAACGTCCCGCCATTATTTCTTGTTTAAAATAATCTATCTTATATGAGTTTATCACCTTCTACAGACTATTTAGTTGTTTTGCCATAGCACAATCAGAATACAAAAATATAATTAGTTTTTAAAGCTATGAATCTAAATTTAATATGTATTTATAAATACAATTTATTAATATATTGTGATCAAATTATGTAAGAAATCAAAACATAAACAAAATTCTTACTCTAAAAAAGCGGCAACACTTTAAACACTTTCGCCACACGCTGAACTATCATTAAAATTTGAAGTATTCCCATATCAGTTGCGTACAATTGTCTAATCTATTTAATTAAAATTATTATTTTGTGGAATATTATACCTAAAGAGTTATTTCATAAAATTTATATTATTAATAATAAAAAATGCTTTTGGTTATTTAATCAATATAATTCTAAAATTCTCAATGTAATGGTGATTACATTTTTCTAATTATTATACCATGTTGACGCCTATGAAAGATCGAGCAGTTCCGTATGGGTTTCGTATTATTAGCTGTGTTACGAAAATTTGAACTCTAAGGTTGACGTTCTGGAAATTTTAAATATAAGTGACGTCACTTTATATAAATTGTGATGTGCAACGTTGTTACTGTGAAAAATGGTATATCCAAACATTTATGGGGCGTTTGAACGGTGCAGTGAGTCATTATAATAGAGGATGATCAACTAGATTGTATTTACCATGTGATCTGAATTTTAGAAAGCTTAATCATATTTCTGAACATACGTTAATGAACACTACAACATATTATTCGGCACTCTCTTAGTAGAAGCTTACCCTTCGTGTCCTACAAAACGAAGGAAATTTTGAGAAAAGAAAATTCAGAAGAAGAGACGTTCAAGGTTATAACAGAGCTGAGAGTTCAAACGGTAACAGCTAAAGTCTTTTATTCTTTGTTAAGTACATAACATGAATATATACCAGTACATAAATTTTTTAACTTCACCATCGTGGCTAGAAATTCGAAACCCCATCTTTCTTCTGCAAATGTAACCCCATATGTGTGACTGGAGATCAAGACATAATTGGAAAATACTCAAAGGTACTAAGACTTGGTGAATACCCTCAGATATCAGACTGGAGAAAGACGAGTGACATTGTTATTAAAAAACCTTTCCAGTAGCATTTTAAATGTAGTGCATCAAAAAAATTTATAGATAATATTTTATCGTTCTGACATAGGATTCAGCAAGTCAATAATACCCAAGTTAAAACAGAGTGGATGTTTATTGAAAGGAGATAAATCATCTATACACACTCTCCTTAGAAAATATTTTAGTGAAAATTGGAGAGACCAGCCGGATCTCACATTTTATAAAATGATAGATACTGGCGTACAGACAAATAATAACGAGAGTGGTGCAGAAAATGATCGTATTGATGATAAAGACTCAGAGGAACTTTGAGTTAAGGCATTAATATAAGTATATACGCATACTTTGTAAGATCTTTTGTACTTTGAATAAAAATAAACTGTTGACTAAAAGTTTACTTCTACATACTTTTTTCCTTAATCGTAAAACACAAGGTTTGGAAAACAAACTATCCAAGAACCACTAATATTGTTAATAGTTGACTATTATTATGTATTTGCAAATTTTAGTTGCATAAATCTGTATTGTTATACTTGCAAAACTCGATAGATTTAAATTTTTCTTCATTTTCTAACAAAAACAGTAACTGCCTAAGAAAAAAATCATTATATTTTATCTAATAAAGCATTTATCTATCACAAAGAGTGCCATTTATTAAATCTAAGGTTTTTGCAATATTAACCAGTTTTTTGCAAATAACTCAGTTTGACTTATACGGTTAATACAAATTTTGCATCTAGCGGACTCATATACTGTGACCAGATAAAAATAAATCTAAAGTTTTTCTCAATTTAATTAAATTAATCTCACTAAAATCAAGCTAAATTAAAATCTCCGGTAAAAGACAACATATATAAACAAGAACATATAAACATAATACTTCATATTTCAAAACGTAAAATAAATATGCTTAGCGAATTTGTTTTCTTCGACGTGGGTTTAAAATATTTATTTTGTAAATTATACAAAAAGGAAGGTAAAATATTCTTTTGAAGTTTGGCGACTTAATAATTTAGGGTTGAAATGAAAAGAAGGGCAGCTTGGCTTTATATATAACTCTAAAATGATACCTTAAAATAAAAGCTTTAAGTAGATGTCATTATTTCTTGGCATTTTCTTGAACGATCATGAAAATTTTGTGGAATACGAGAATAATTGTATTCGTTAACATAAATAGGAGATACCAGAAAAGTTATATTTAGTTAATAATTAATCAAATATCATTAAAGAAAAGTAAAGCCAAGAGTATCCTTTATTTTACTAATTAATTAATATCTTTTTAAGTTATTTAAAGCAGTATCATCTAAAAGGTACGTGTCGCTTTATTTCGTTGAAACAATGAAATTCACGTGGATGTAGAATCGGTTGTAATGACATTCTGCGTTTTTCTTGATAATTCTAGCCACTGTTTTATACCCAGATCTAAAGGGAGGTAGTTATTCAAGTACCAGGTAGTATCCACAATGTTTGTCAGTACTTTATTCTTAAAATTGTTAGTTTGGTTCTATATTACTTTTTTTGAATACCTTTAGAGTTAGCTATACTCTGGTATAGCTATATACCACAATTGTATCGAGTGAGTCATTTTTTTAATGTTGATCTTTGCGGGGCTAAGAGGAAAGGAAATCGACCAGTCATAGGCGTGGGGTTAATTTTAAAAATAATCAGGACTTTAGAACGAATTGATTGTCATAAAAATTATTGTCTTATTTTATAGATACCATAGATGAAGAAAACTAATCCCTGTTAAATATATTTTTTAACAAAACCCCTTATCTGTTTAAATTAAAAAACTTATGACTGATTCAAGGATTAAATTTAATTCCTATTGTCAAATGAGAATTAAAGGCATGGGATTAGAAAAAGGGTCTTCCAGTAACTTTTAGCACAGGTAAAACTGAATTACTAAAACAATTCTTGGTATAATACAAAACAGTACTAGTAGTAATAAATGAATATTTAAATCCATAAATTGGTGGGTAAAGGGGTAGAATGCGAAAACATGGAGTTGCTTCCAGTTTATTCCACTTAGCCTCTTCTACTCAAATCCGACTCTCACCTTCACGCTGGTGCCCTCTGTTAAACCGAGCAACCCAACTGGAGATCCGGTATCCAACCCAGGTAGAAAGTTGGGTCGGAAACGGACGAGAGCGGGTGAACTGGTCCTACAGGTTGGGGGTTGAGCGTAGGGTTAACACCCCGACACCTAAAAAAACAAAAGGTTACGAGAATTCAAGATAAAGTTTCCGGACTGAAATCTAGACGACGACGACTTAGCGAGAAAAAGGACAAAGAGTTACAAAAGTACGTGGAATATGAGATCCTTATATAAAACTGGAGCATTGCGGGAAATCCTTGACATCCTGGATAAATATAACATAGACATTATAGCCCTTCAAGATGGTTGGGAAAAAGACATACGAGAAAAATAAATATACAATGTACTATAGCTGGCACCCAACAGAACATAAACTTGGAACAGGATTCATAGTCAGCAGCAGAGTGAAGCACCTAGTAATATACTTTGAAGCCATAAGCAACAGAATATCCAAAATAAGAATTAGGGGAAATTTTTTCAAATATTCAGTAGTTAATGCCCATGCACCCACAGAAGATAAGCTAGATGAAGAAAAGGATGAATTTTACGGAAAACTGGAAGAAATAATACAGTACTGCCCTATAAATGATATAAAAATAGTTCTTGGAGATTTCAACGCCAAAATAGGAAAAGAAAAGATAACCTACCCACTATTGGAAAATATAGCCTCCATAACGAGTCGAACAACAATGGAACACGCTTAATACACCTTGCGGCCTCAATGAATATGGTGATAGCCAGCACATGCTTTGAGCGTAAAAAATATACACAAAGGCACTTGGGTTAGCCCAGATGGTAACACAATCAATCAAATTTACCACGTTGTTGTGGACGCAAGACATTACAGTGATGTTATGAATGTACGTACCAGACGTGGACTTTATGGCCTTTATGCCACTTTTCCTCTGGTTGGGAGATGCGTTTGGTTTGTTTTTAAAAATATGTGTATATCCATGTCAATTTTATTATACACTAAGAGATGGTGTCGACATTAAAGTAAGATTAAAATAACATCTTTAATTATGATATTGTAAAAAATGTTTTTCCATTACAGCAAGTTCTGATGAAGCCCAAAATTATGTGGCGAAAGCTTGACTTTTAATAAAAGACACTCACCTAAAAGCACCCTTTTATATTGCTTCCTTAGTATTGGGTCGTTCCCGGTTATCTTCAACCGTCTGTGTTTACCAGTAACCCGTTACTGTCTTTGACTTTCTTATATATATATATATATATATATATATATATATATATATATATTTATATAATATATATAAATATATATATATATATTTATATAATATATATATATATATATATATATATATATATATATATATACATAGCAAATTTTATAGAATTTTCCTTTCAGTTTAAGAAGTGATGATATTAGAAATCTATGCAAAATATATGACAGTCATAATATTCAAATAACAAAGAACAGATTAGTTAGAATAGCCCGGCATAAGTCAACTGGAGAAGTACAGGTCATCCACGAAAAAGATATAGTCGTTAAAAGTCTACTAGATTTAGAAGTGAGATTGGAAATTTTCCTATATAAAAGTGAAGATTATGGCCAGGTCATGCATTTGGGGTATCTACGTTGTAAAATGGTACCCTATCCTTCATGCTATAGCATGCTACATAATATATACAGTCTGTAGTCAACACCATCAAGATATAAGCAAAAACACAAAAATTGTTCTGAAGCTATTTTCTTGTGACATTTTAAATTAATTACTATTTAAATGGGAATAAGCCACAATTAAAAGTTAAAATACGTTTATTGACGTTTCAATTTCCACTTCGGAAATCGTTCTCAAAATACAAACATTAGTAAATTAAACAAATTTTGTTTTTTGTTACTTAGTGAAAAATTTTTCTAATAATTTAATTTTATCTGACTCATCTATATTGACAATTCAGACATACATTATACATTTTAAAGTAGACGACTTTAAAATGATATTGCCAATATTGTTGAGTTACGTTCCTGGGACGACTTTACTTATAAGATAGTTCATTCGATTACATGAAATCAACTTTAACTTGAGAATATCCGTCAGAAAAGATCATAACATGTAATTCGTCTTTAAAAAGACAAATACATGCCATGATAACAGTAAAATTCTCCTGTTAGTGATTCCATAGTAAATTATGAGGGAAAAACCAGAAAAAAAAAACCTCATAATACTATCCTGACATGGTAAGTATTTGATCGTGCATTTAGTTTACCTTCAATAAACACCAAATTCCGATTTTATATGTTTGTTATTTAAAAAACATAAATGATGCATTCTCTATATGTTACTGACTTACCAATACTTGTATTTTTCTTTTAATAACTTCCTCTTTTAATATGGGTAACCAAATCCTACTACATTCTGCCGAGGAATTCGCGACACAATTGGTCTCATTTAGCATAATTAGAGCCGCTTCTTTGATTTTTCTCTTTTTACCATCCGTTTCTTTTAGGACTATATTTGAATCATTCCATTGAACCCTATATATTATAGGTTTTTCCCTCATAATTTACTATGGAATCACTAACAGGAGAATTTTACTGTTATCATGGCATGTATTTGTCTTTTTAAAGACGAATTACATGTTAAAATCTTTTCTGACGGATATTCTCAAGTTAAAGTTGATTTCATGTAATCGAATGAACTATCTTATAAGTAGAGTCGTCCCAGGAACGCAACTCAACAATATTGGCAATATAATATCATTTTAAAGTCGTCTACTTTAAAATGTATAATGTATGTCTGAATTGTCAATATAGATGAGTCAGATAAAATTAAATTATTAGAAGAATTTTTCACTAAGTAACAAAAAACAAAATTTGTTTAATTTACTAATGTTTGTATTTTGAGAACGATTTCTGAAGTGGAAATTGAAACGTCAATAAACGTATTTTAACCTTTAATCGTGGCTTATTCCCATTTAAATAGTAATTAATCAAAAACACAAAGTTTATCAATACTCTTACTGTTATGAAACGCACCTGGACGATCATTAGATTTATAAGCTTTATATTTTACTCTTTTTTTAACTTGTCTCAAATAAAATGTCTTTAATCTTTGCTATCAACCTCTCTTGGCTCTTATTTCTTCTGACCCCGAATGGTTATTAGGTTTCCTAGGGCAGATGGGTTAATATATTCTATTTCTTCTACTACACACTCTAGAAAGGCAACGCGAAACCTCCTAGAACTAACTTTCTCAAGAAACAATCATGGAAATGACTGATAAATACAATGGCTCGAGTACGGCGCTCCTTATTAGAAGCGTGGGTATAAATCTCTCGATCATCTAAAAGCATGAATATATTTTCTAAAGAAAGAAAAATAGGTACATGAAATGAAAGAAGCATGTTGAAACCACGAAAGATTCACATCATAAAAGAATAAATCGGCTGAATATAAGTATCCTTGGACTAAGTGAAATAAAATGGCAAGGGTCTGATAAAGCCATTATAGATGATTACACAATATACGCTATTCCGGAGAAGACAGTTCAAAGCACAAAAATGGTGTAGCAATAATTGTGACGAAGGAAACAGATAAAGCTGTTAAAAAGGTCGTCATATTTTCAGACAGAATAATAATGTTACCAATACAAACAACAGCAATAAATGTTATTGTACTACAAGTATATGCATACACGAAAGACTATGAACAATAAGAAATTTAAATATTGTATCATGATTTAGAAATAGTACTAATATCTACAAAGAAACAGGAGCAATATTGGCATGCTGGGAGATTTTAATGCAAATATTGGTGAAGGTGCCGGAAAAAATACCATAGGAAAATAATATACATAAATATTATGGTGTGGGAAAACGAATTACAGAGGAAATTATGTTGGCATCTTTCTGTATAAAAAAGCTACTAGCAATAACAAAGTGTTCAAATGCTTTTTATGATTGGCGATAAAATTTTGTATGCAGCACCTCAGTAAACATTCTTGATCGAACTCATCTGTTACTCGCCTCACTCGCTTTGTTCGTAATATCAAACTCGTTCGATAAAGAGTTACTTTGCTGACTTGGTACATAAATAATTATTGTTAACTACTGTTTGTAGTTTGCTACTTTTTGGCTGGTATCTCTTAGTGCTAAAATAGCAGTATCATCAGTAAATATTTCAAATAAATATGTTGTTCTAATAGGGTACCGCACGTGTTATGCAGATGAATGATCGAACCCACCACACTGCCTTGCGGTACTCCTTCTCTAAGTTTTCTTAGGTCTAAATAAATGTCTTGATGTTCTTTTCCAAAGTGTATTTCAAAATTTTTATTTGCATAAATGTTTTTAGTTTATGTATCAATATATTTATTTTTTATATTGTTAAGGTAACATTGTAGTTGTCTTAAGAATTGTTACTAAAAACTCTCCAATATAAATAAATATTTATTATATTGAAATTGAAATGCTCATTTCTACCTACGTTATGCAACAGCTGGTTGAAGTTTTATTTCAGCTTTACGAGAAACGACAATATATTTTCCAGCGAAGTAGACTTTGGTTGAAGTTGTATTTCAGCTTTACAAGAAACGTCAATATATTTTACAGCGAAGTAGACTTTTTAAGAAATGAAACCATTTATTTATACCAATCTGGTTTAATTAATTGCTTGGAGAATAAAGCACTCGAAGAGGTAAATTGTAAGAACACAGATACCTAATAACTCAGAAACAAGAGATTTGATACTGCCAACAATAGAATATCTGTCGACTAATATTTCGGTCCAAGAAACAATGTGATATTGTATAGGGAGAGCTCGTAATTTAGCTGTAGAATATAGAATTACTATTGTTTTTTAAATAAATCGATACTATAAAGGTATAGGGGTATATTTGATAGTGTAGAATTATAAAAAAAATCGTAATTTAAATAGATAATGAAATCACATAGTTTATTTAAACTTTACTGGTTTGTCTATAAACAAACTATATTGACGAAAAAAAAGCAAACCTGGATTTAGTTGATATAATACCGATTATAATCTGCTCTTAGTATAACTATGGTATAATTTCACTATTTGAGAGAGTGATTAATCGTTTAAAGGCGCAGAAATGCGGAAAGACGTATGAAAATCCAGTGACGTACACTCACTTTTATTTTAACGTTAATTATATTTTATTTTGCAAATATTAATGTTCGAAATAAGCCACAATATATTTATTTACAAGTTTTTACTGACGTTTCGATCTCTATATCTAAAGACCGCTTTCAAAGATATAAATGATAGTTATATTTATTTTATTTGTTTATTATTATATATTTTTATAATCTTATATTGTTTATTTTCTTTTTTTTTCTATCTTTAAAAACGGAATAGAGATCGAAACGTCAGTGTATTAAACATGTAAATAGATATATTGTGGCTTATTTCCAACCTTCTCCGTAAAAATACAGAATGCCACAAACAAGAAGCTATAGAAAAATAAATATATCTGTCATTTGTATGTTTGAAAACGGTCTCTTTATAGAGATCGAAACGTCCGTAAATTAAACATTTGAATAAATATATTGTGGCTTATTCCCAACAATATTTCTAAAAATACAGAACGACAAGCGAAAAGCCATAGAAAATAAATATTACTATCATTTGTATAATTGAAAACGGTCTCTGGATATAAAGATCGAAACGTCAATAAATAAACATATGAATAAATATTTTGTGGCTCATTCCCTACATTCCCCTAAAAATACAGAATGCCACAAACAAAAAGCTATAAAAAACAAGTGATTTTGCAGAAAGTTTACTGATACCAACCGGCTGTTGCGGAAGTTACGCTAAAACGTTTTTTTGACGTGACCCATCCTTAAAGAGTTACACAATAAAATTTTTTTAAAACAAATTTTCAGACAGTTTCCACACCACCCCAGAGGTATGTCTTATGGCGCGTTACTTTTTTTAAATGGGTTTTCGCCAAGAGCCATATTGTCTTATTAAATAAAATGAACAAAACACTTAAACAGTATAAAACAAAACAAAATAAAATCCTATAAAACAAAATAAAATTCTATAAAAACCAAATAAAAATAATGTTAAATGTACCAAAACATTGTACTATTCTATTTAAACACAAACACTATACACACTTACTATGATCTTCTCGTTTTTTTTTGTTTTTGTTTTTTTTATGCTGATGTTCTTATTAAACTATTAGAAAATATTATTCGCTGTCTAAATCTGAAGATGCAGTGCTGCTACCGCTGTCATTATCTTCACTTGTAATTATAATTGGCTCTAGTAAAACTTCGATATGAGTGTCAAGTTCCCACATACGATGTTCTTCTTTAATTATGTGGCCTATACATTTAGCCCATTTCTCTGGAGTTACATGGAGGATTGCTTTAATCAAAAATTTCGTTTAATTTGAGCATTTTGTTATTGCGTGCTACTTTTCCTTTTACTTGTGCCCAGATAAGTTCAATGGGGTTAAGTTCGCAATGATAAGGTGGTAGACGCAGAACTTTGACACCATAATCTTTTGCAGTTTCATCTACAGCATATTTAAGATATTCACTTTTCCTTAACCGTGCAATGTCAAGTAGCTAAATTTTGAGCATTGATTCTTCGTATGCAATCCCCTTTTCTGTATGCCATTCTTGAATCCTCCCTTTCAATTTCTTTCATAATCACCTGTTTTTTTCGACTCAAATTGAAGAAAACCATCATCTAGAAACCCTGTATTACTGGGTGATGATTAAACGCCGTCCCTTTCATGATGGAGCTTTTAATCCTGTAGATTAGCCTTCTATAAATGTTTCGCGTTTACTTTTGACATTTAAATCTTGCTTTTAACTTTTAAAACTTTTCCAACTGTATGACCTTCGTTAATCCAGGTTTCATCCAAATAACATATTTTGCGTCCAGTGCTGCGAATTTTGCGTATTTCCTCTAAATATTTTCTTCTCCACACAATAATTTTATTTTTTTCTAATAGCATACTTTTTCTGTTGAGTTTTACATATCGAAAGTTCATTTTGCGCATGGTCATGATTAAGACTCTACGTGATATCTTGGATAAGAAATCATCGTTTTCGAGCTCTTGAGAAATATTTTTCAGTGTTGGAATTTCACTCCGAAAATAAAATGAATGAATTTTTCGACGTACAATATTCCTTGTCTCGTCATCCAAAACAAGTTTGGATAGTGAACAAGTCCTCCTACCTCTAGTTTTACCTTTTTCTTGCTTTTTATTTTCCGATGTATTTCTAAGTATACGATAAATACAGCTAACGGATACTTTTGTTAAACTGCTACAAATGTCGACCGCTTGGCTAACATTTAATGCCATTTTTCTGCCGACAATTCCTTCATAAACGTTTCGTATCATTACCTTCTCTTCGAACGTTCACATTTTCCGTCTCTTTTGCGGCTTTTCATTTTTGGAATCAACATCAGAATTTTGCTGTATTCTCTTGGAACAACTCGGTTTTTTGTCCAACTCCAATAAAACTCAAACCAAATAATCACAGAATATAACTAAAAATTTACTATAAAACGACAAACTATAACACTCTTTCAACAGTCGAGACATATCATTAAAAACAAAATGCCGTCTGTTGAACTGCTACATATTCACAGTTCTGTTCTACGGAATGGAAGCGTGGACACTGACTGTTGCATCTATGAATCGGCTCGAAGCTTTCGAAATGTGAAGTTATAGGCGCATCTTACGTATATCCTGGGTTGACAGAGTTACTAATGTGGAGGTCCTGCGTAGAATGGGGAAAGAATGTGAAATTCTCATGACCGTCAAAACTAAAAAGTTGGAATATCTAGGACATGTAATGAAAAATCAAAAACGTTACGGCCTTCTCCAGCTGATTCTAAAAGGGAAGGTAAATGGTAAGAGAGGACCGGGAAGAAGACGCATTTCCTGGCTTCAAAATTTACGAAAGTGGTATAACACGACTACCACTGAACTGTTCCGCGCTGCAATAAACAAAGTAAAGATAGCCGTGATGATCGCCAACATCCGGAACGGATAGGCACTTTAAGAAGAAGATAACACTCGTATTATCAATAACACATTTTATCAATAACACAAACTTATCGCATAAAATATATTCACAAAATGCAACACATGCCCTACCCTCAGAAACTCCAATGTAAATGAACTATTGTTGATGAGCACTTGCTCGACAAAAGCTAGTTTTACGGCTTTCTGTGGGTCGGAATTGAAACGGAGTTCCGTCGCTAATTCCAAAGTTGCCAAACGATTGTTTTAAAATATCGATTTTTATTTTATAAATTTAAATATGTAACGAAACGGAACATATAAATAAAATTTATTTAATAACAATTTTGTGCTTAATTTTTACTATTGAAAAAATCATGTTTTTTGGTATTTTTATGACGGTAATAATCGCTGCGTGGAAGAATACAGGTTTTGTCTGACCATAATTACTACTTATAAACAAGAATTGGCTACACTGTACGACAACTCCTGGCCAGTTTTTCTATAGAGAAGCACAAATAAATATACTACTTATATATTGTGTAATTTCTTATAAGAAAACGCAAATTGCAATTGAGAAAACGGGTAGTTTTCGAGGGCCGCTGTGTACATTTAAATTTGAGGATATTCAGCGTTTAAACGATGAATCACTCTCCCAAATGGTGAAATTCTACATAGCTTTTCAGCGGTTTATAATCACGATACACAAAATATTGTTAGCTAACTAGTTTATATAGACAACAAAGTTTCATCATAAAAAATAAACTGTAAGTACATTACCGGTTTAATACAAATTCAATAATTGTTAATACTAAATATAACCAATAATTTAATACAATACATTTAATAATCCCGTTTCTGGTTTCTACTAATTAGCCGATACAGGACCGGCTCAACAAAATTTTATTGGATGACAAAAATTAAAAACGGATGATTTTGAAAACATTACCATACCTACTACATCGTCAACATCGACATATTTCAATATCATGGATAGAGTACAAAACAAACCTGTCAATTCTGAAAGAACTTCATATAAAAGACAAGCTATTACCAAAGTAAACAGAGCATACCTAAATTACTTCGGTCACATAGCCAGAAGAACAGAAAATACGGAACTATTGGTACTAAAAGGAAAAATAAAAGGCCGAAAAGCAATAAGGTCTTCAACATGACGAGCAGACCAAATGAAGAATTTGTTTGGAAAATTCTTACATGAAGCAGTTTATTCACAAGATCGCAGCAAATGAAGAGCGCAAGCTTATAATATTTAGGGTGTCACTACGCGCTCACAAGGGGTTGTAACGTTATAAACGTCACATATTTATTAACTTATATTTTAATAATTATTTTATTTTAATTTCTTAATTAATTATTAAATCCTTTGCCTTCAGATTCGTTTTTACTATTTTTTCTTCAAAAAGTAGTTGGAGCCCTCTGTCTTTTTTTCTCTTTATTTTTGTCCCGTAGAATAAATATTTGCCCCTCTCTCTTTTTGTCCGGTAGACTAAATATTCTGTTGTATGTTGACAGAAGTGCTAATTCAGTCTCCCTACTTTCTGTCAATCATATTTTCTAACGTATTGGGAATATAATTTTTTGCCTGTTTCTAAAATTTACAAAAGAAGGCAAAAATTATTATAAGCTTCATTTTATGGTTTGCAGAGTTCTCTTGGGGTGAGTACTTTCATTGTAATCTATATTCCATACTCTGACAGCATTTTCAATATTTGTAACCTCACTCCTTTCGAAACCACGTTTTTTTTTTTAATTATATGCATGTAGGTAACAAAATTTAATTTAATTTAAGGTCAACAGTAATTATATTTCATGTTATCCCATGAAATCTGCTATTTGTTTAAGTGTAATTTTGTAAAATGACAAGAAAATTAAACCCTTTTTGATGTGTCCCTAATACAATATTTTAGTTTATTGGCTGTAGTTATTAGCCGAATTCAAGTTTTATTGGCTGTATAAAAGACTATTGGAGATTTTATGGAAATTTTAGAATATAATATGGAACAACTGTAATATTGCACAACACACTCTGAAAGACCTAACCGTCTAATTGGGAGGCCACACAAGCAGCCTATTGGTGCCATCGATGCCATAAGTATCATCCCCATTGTATAGCATTGGCAGGGTTGATTGTTTCCTATTTTTAAATATGATTATTTAAAAATTGTTTTATTTGCTATTGGGTAAGGGTTCATGGTTTGATTCCTAGTTTAAGACAAGACGACGAACTCACACTTGAGATACTGAGCTAGGCAAAGCATAGACGATAAGCTCCCATGGTTGATTAAGGTATTATTTTTATAATAGTATTTGAATTCTCTTTGACAGTCTTATCGTTACAGGGTCAATGAATAAGAAAACTATTAGGAGAGTATAAAGTTCGCACCAATTGACGCCAAAATTAGAGAGCATATGGTTTTGTCATGCTCAACGTCAAGACCTTTATCACCTAATACGAAGAAAAGCTGATCTGCGGGTTTCTGAAACGAAGGAGGGAAAGACCAAAGAAGACATGTCGGACTAAGCAGGACATGTAGGTAAAGGGGATGGATATTGATCTGACTTCAGATAGAAATTTATGGCGAAATGTAATTAGATATTCTCAGTTAACATTATTACATTACAATTATATGTTTATTAACACATTGGCTGCCAAAAGGATCGCCGGCGATCCTAACTAACAGATTACAATTGTGCCGTTAGGATCACCGGTGTAACTTGTGTGTATTTAACTTTCAGAATTAATATAATGGTCGGGATTGTGGGAACGCTCAAACAGTTTTACTATGGCACAACACTAGGAACTCATAGCTTGCTTGTGTTCTTTTGTTAGTTTTTTTTGTGTTGTTTTGTTATTTTTTGTTCGATAATGTCGTAAATAGCTTCTTACGATAGTAACAAGGCCTTGTAGAAACGATTAACGGCATTCATTATCAAGTTTTTTTACGGAATTAGCAGTTATTTTAATGAATTTAAAATTATATGAAGTAAGTATATGTAATTTATTCGTTTTAAAATATTGTTGCTGGATTATTTGTAAGGATAAACAAAACATGTTTTTGCTTATATTTAATTAATGAAAAATGGTGCTAGTAAAGTTATATTTTTAAGTGGAATTTGTCTTTTTGATCATGGATTATTTACAACGTACAAGTAAAACGCAGCGTATGCCAAATAAAAATAAAAAGTTGACAGAGGCGGAGTTGCTGCAATTGTTAGAGGAGGAGGATTCTGATGAATTTTTGTTATCTAGTTCAGAACACAACCCAAGGGGTGAAGAATAATCTAATAAAGAAGATGAATGTAACAGTGATTCACGCTTAGTGGATGAAAATGCACAACAATCGCTATAATCTAATGACAAGCAAAATAATAACGATGAATAGTACGAAATTGACTGTACTCATTTACGTGTCAATATACAGTTTCCTGGTAATAAATCATATGTCTATGATGATAGTTTTCCTCAAATTAGAACCAAACTAACTTCTTTTTCATGTATACAGAAATCTGATCGATGATAAAATTTTACAACTTATTGTAGAGAAGACTAACAGAAATGCCGCGCAAGAAAAAAATGCACAACGTTATAGCAGATCATCCAGAATTCATGCATGAAAACCTACCAGTAAAGAAGAAATTTCAAAATTTTTGGGTTGTGTTAGGTATAAGGGGATTGTCAAGCTTCCCAAAATTGCTGATGATTGGAGTAAATCACCATTGTATAATGTTACTTTTATTTCTTCTGTAATTAATGTAAGAAAGAAATTTCAGCTTCTTTTGAGATTCTTACATTTTGCTGATAACACAGCTGCCTTACCAAATGATCGTTGTCATAAAATTAGAAAATTATTTGAAATGACACAATTGCGTTTTGTCCAACAATGTAATCCTGGCCCAGTACTAGTTGTTGATTAAATTATGACTCCCTTTCGAGGAAGACTACTTTTTAAACAACATATACCTTCCAAGCGTCACCATTATGGCTTGAAACTGTAAAAATTATGTAATCCTGCAAGTTATACTCTAAAAATAATTATGTATACCGGCAAAATGACTAATAAAGGGCAGGATTTATCGGGTAAAATTGAACTAGATTTAGCAAAAGACTATCTACAAAAAGGAATAGTTGTAATAACCGATCATTACTATACGTCTGTGCCTTTAGCAAACAATTATAAGATGCTAATTGTCACTTGTTAGGGACACTACGTAAAAACAGAAAATATATTCCAGAAGGTATACTTTCCGCAAAATTAAAAAAAGGAGAGATAATTGGAAAAAAATAACGTGATGGCATTGTAATAGGCAAATGGCACGATAAACGTGATGTCCTGAAATTGATGACTAGACATGAAAGAGACAGGTAAACAGAAGAAAGATGCTGTAGCTATAATTAAAACTGAAGCAATTATATAGTAAAACAAGGGACAATATGGTGTTGACGTCTCAGATCAACTCGCAAGCTATTTCTCACCTCTGAGAAAAACTGTTCGCTGGTACCATAAAGCTGCAATTGAAGTTTTGTTGAGTACATCTGTCACAAATAGTTTAATAATATTTAATTTCTTCAACACACCAAAACAGCAATTTTCTCATTTCGAGAAATGCTTATCTTTAGTTTAGTCATTTATAGTCCGATGCCTGAACCTATTCCTACTGTAAAGCATATGCTTGTTACAGTTGACGCCAAAACTACAAACAGTCGGAAGAAGAGAAACTGTTGTGACCCATGTTTAACTAAAAGAGTTACAACAAAAGGCAGTAAAGAAGCTCAAAATAAACAAACAAACAAACTTGTTTCTACATTTTGTAATGTTTGCGAACAATTTTACTGTGTTATGTTTCACTAAAAAGCTTCAAGTTGTTCACGATCACCGGTAATACTAGTGGCACATACGTGGGTAATATGTTACTGCAGCGCCATTAGGATTACCTGTGATCTTGGGTTTTCAAAAAAACTTATAAGAGTGTAAACTTACTTTGTAATATTAACCATTTGTATGAAAAAATATTGTTTTGTAAGCAGTTTTCACTTTGGCACCTGATAAACTTACCTAACACTCTTATGGTGGTAGCCAATGTGTTAAATTAAAAATTGTATAATAGGCAATGACTTTTCTAAACGCGAATTAAGATAATTGTTAGATTAAACTCGATATATGCAGTACCTACATGACTAGTGGGAATCGGATGTATCGAAGAAACGAAAGTTATATGAGTGAAGTCGATGTGTAACGACAATCAAGGTGTAACATCACTCATATGATGGACATACGTTTTAAAAAAGTTAAACAAAAACTATGTGGCAGCGGCACATTATGTATGAGGACGAAAACAAGAGGAAGAGATTTATATTAAGGTTCAAGGGTTGGATATAATGAATGATAATCGGTTAATTTTACTTATAATTTTTTATATTATTTTAAATCTGTATATATTTAAAATAAACATGAATTAAAATTAATCAAATTTTTTTAAGTATTAAATATAGATTTAAAGACCTCTTAACCATTTGGAACTTTTCAAAACTTCGGGAAATTGCAATTTTATCCCAATTGGAATTCAGAAATTGTTTCCAAACGGGAAGATCTTTAAATTCAAAAAAACTTTTAATTACTCACTTCTTTGATTTCTACATCCCCGGCATTCGTATCGGCATTCTCTTTTCCCGAGATTTTGGCACTTTCCCCTCCATTTCCTTGTCTGACATCATGATCTTTATCAATATCCATTTCTAAACCGCTCGGTCTGGCGCTTAACGTCGCCTTATCCCGGAATTTCTCGTTGATAATCGTTTTATCGTAATGGGGCCGTTTTCCTTGGTTTTCTTGATTTTCGAAGTTTCCAAGAATGTGAAGATTTTTCGATTCTGAAAAAATACAATTTATATTAGTTAACATAAAATTAAAGTTTGTTTAATTTTATGAAAGATATACTGTTTTACATAGATTTCTTAAAAATTGCAATAATTAATTTGTTAATTTAAAAAAATAGTGTATAACCTGCGTCAACAGCCAACTGTCAAAAGCGGCCAACTGTACTAACGGCCAGCTTTAAAATTTTCCTAAACCAATTATAATATGTAGATTCCCTTATTATGACCCCAAATTTACGGCCACCTTTATACTATGGACGCAGCAAAATAATCTCAAACTCTTAAAGCCCATTTCATAGAAATTTACCTGTTGATATTGGCAGAAATATTTTTGTCTATTTATTGATGAAAATACCCAATACTATTACGGTTTTTAAATAGTAGAGTTAAAAGGAAAAGAAATTATTTAGCGGTTTATACAAACTTAAATGTGGCGACTGCCCAAAAAATTACATCGTCCACACTGGTAGAACTTTTGTCAAACGTATAGTAGAACATAAAAGGGCTTTCACTAATGTATAAACAGATTCTACACAAGCACTTCATCTTCTAGATCACAATCATTCTTTTAATGACGAATTTCAAATTCTTTACATTTAAAATAAAGGCCTTAAGTTATCTTTATTAGAATCTATGAAAATCAACAAGTTAAAAAATACAGACATAATTCTGAAAAACCAACTTCTGCCGCTTCTCGCATTTCGACCGCCATTGTTTTCTGTCCATCCATTCTTCTTCTTTGATGGCTCTATCTCTTATTATGTGGCGTACATTTTCTTCCCAGGCGGCAACTGAAGGCCTTCCCCTTCTTTTTCTTTGTTGTCGTATGTAATTTAAAGCTTTCTTTGGCCATCTATCTTCATTCATTCACTTCACGTGACCATAACACACTAGTTGTCTCGTTTGAATTCTGTCTACACTGGAATATACAGGATTTGTCCTCCTTCTAAAATCTTCATTCCTGATATGACCTTTTTTGGATACACCACACGCTCTCCTTAGAAAATCCATTTCTACTACTTCTATTCTTTTGCTATCTAATCTAGTCTTTTTTCGTGATCTGCCAAACTTCTGCCCCATAAATTATAATAGGCTCTACCAAGGTTCGATAGATTGTCAATTTCGTTTCTTGTCTAATATCTTTAGACCATAGTAGAGAGTTTAGAATTTTTACCGTTTTTTCCCTGCTGTGTTCTGTTTTCGATGTCTCTTTTGGTAGTGCCTTTTTTAGATATTAGAGATCCGAGATATTTATATTCATTACATGTTTTTGTGTTCCTAATTTCTAACTCTGGATCTTCTTCATCATCTCCTATTTTAAGATACTCTCTTTTGGCATATTCATATTGAGGCGCTCTTTTTGATATTCTGTCTTTAGTTTTCTAAACATGTAGTCTATGTCTTCCTCATAATTCGCTACGACTACCTGATCATTCATTACCACCGCCTATGTCTATTCCCATTCCGGATATTTGTTTCCTCCACCGCTCTAGCGATGATTAAATATATATTTTAAATAAGGTTGGAGATAAACAACATCCTTGTTTAAGCCCCTTTGTTATTGAAATAATTCAGATATAAAGTTTCCTTCTTTAACGACACTTCTTGCATTTTTGTACATATTTGCGATAGCATTCACAAACTCTCTACTGAGACCTATTTTCGTCAATGTTTGAAACAGTTTTTTCAAAGGTACCGTATCGTATGCCTTCTCTAAATCTACAAAGAATAGGTGGGTAGATAGATTCCTTGCCTTTCGTTTTTCGATTACCTGCTGCAGAACGAATATACCTATCCACCTCTGCACATCTTCGATCCCACATCTCATTTTTACTTTTCACAACTTCTCTTTTTTCATCTCGATTTAATTTTTTATATATCTTGTAATCTTCCTCCTTTCTCGTTGACATCCATTTCTGATAAGCAGAATAACCAACTTAAGACGACAAAAAATTTTCCCCTCCTCAACTTATTTAGTTAAAGAATATAAAGTGTAAACACATACCAAAAATATATCGCTTAAGAAACATATATAAGATATAAGAGCAAACGTTTGTCACTAAAAGACAAAATAAATATTTTCTTTTTCTTTTTCTTTTTCTTTCTCTTTATAAGCAATTATGCTTGTTCATTGGCGGTTTAATATATCTATGGAAGGTTGTCACTCCATCTTTTGAGCGGTCGTTCGTTGCTTCTTCTGCCGATTGGTGACTTATCTCTTGCTATTTTGACGGCACGGGTCTCCTCCATTTTGCTTATGTGGTTATTCCATTTTTTTTCTATTTTGTGTCCATTCATTTATACACTGTACGTTACATTTTCTTCTAATGTCTTTACTTCTTTTTCGATCTCTCAGCGTATTTCCTGTAATTCTTCTCAGTACTCTCATCTCTGCCGTTTCCAGTAGCCTTTGCGTTGTGGCTGTATTGGATCTTGTTTCTGAGGCATATGTTATTATTGGCCTTAGACTGGCTTTATACATTCTTGATTTCATCTCAGTGTTAATGTGTGAATTTCGCCATATAGTGTTATTAAGGCATCCTGCCAGTCTATTTGCTTTTTGTACTTGATCTCTCACTTTTTTGTCCAGGTCTCCATAGCTAGACAGTGTAATTCCCAGGTATTTTATTTCCATTACTTGTTCAATACTGATGCCATCAATTTCCATTTTACATCTGGTTGGTTCTTTGCTGACTACTATTGTTTTAGTTTTCTGAGATGAGATTGTCATATTAAATTCTTTTGCTCTTATATTTAATCTGTGTACCAGTCTTTGCAGACTATATTTATCCTGGATTATTAATATGGATATAATCTCCGAAATTAAATAGTATGTTTTAACTTTACGAAAGTTGGCCGAAAAATATGGTGTTGGAAAAACAAAAATTAACGATATTATAAAAAATAAAAGTGGCTTAAAAAGACTGTTGAGGTGTGTTAACTTCGATCAAAAATGAATGTGTTGAAGTAAGAAGAATTGGCTGTAAGTCAAGTTTTGTAAAGCCAGAAATAAAGACATTCCAATATCTGAGCCGATACTTAAAAAAGGACTTAAGGCAGCAAGCAGTTTGAAGAACAATTTTGCTGCATCAACTTCAAGGTTGAAAAGTTTCTGTAAGCGTCATAATATAACATCTAAATCAATTTGTGGTGAGTTTGCAGTGGTTAGTTTGGACGACATAGAAGTCTGGAAAACCAAGTAACCTTAACAAATGTCATACAGCTCAAAGAGACAGAAAGCGAAAGTGGTAAATCATTTTCTTTAAGGCCATCAAAATAGGTTAGGTCTTGCAGATTACCACTCGAGAAGTGGGAAAAAGCAGGACAATTCGCTGGTTTTTCGTGTGGTTGTTTGTATTTACCATCCTTTTTATCTCCTTTTTTGTGGATATTGCTAGGTGAAACATCCGCTAGTAATTCCCGCAATACTTGTGAGCTGTGTTTTAATAATTAGTTCGGTGTACCTTGTAATCCGCATGCTGTTTAGATTTCGTATTACTTCGACTTCCTGTACTGTTGTTTCATCGTCTTTGTCGTATTCTACTTTATATATTGTTGTATTGGTATTTGTGAATTGCGGTCTTGCTTCAGTCAGAAGTTGTGAGTAATGTTCGATCCTTTCTTCTATTAAATCTATCCTATTCACTTCTTTTCTGTTTGTTCTCAGGGTTTTTACCGTTTTCCACGCTTCTCTTGATCTTGTGGATCCTATATATATATATATATATATATATATATATATATATATATATATATATATATATATATATATATATATATATATATATTGTTGCTTTAGTTACTAGATTTTTTACTTCTATATTTGATCTTGCGTATGTCCGTTTATAATCTGGGTCATTTGTTTGCGGCCACTTTTATATATTTTTATATATAAGCTTTTATAAAAATAAAATAAAAAAAAATAAATAAAACTCAACCGAACTAGAGAGGAAGATACTGTAGAGGAGGAATGGAGACAATTAAAAACAATTATAACGGAGTCAGAAGAGGAAACTGTCGGAAAAGCCAAAAGGCAAAGAAATGCGGAATGGTATGATGATGAATGCAGAACTGCAGTAGAGGAAAATAGGCAAGCTAGGCTTAACCAACTTCAAAGAAACACAAGAAATAGCAATGAGATTTATACCGAAAAAATAATACAAGCGACTAGAATATGCAGAAAAAAAAGTGAGGCTATGAAAAAACAAGTACAAGAAATCGTAAAGCATAACAACAGACGCGAAAGCAGAAAATTCTATAAATGCATAAAAGAAAGCACACAGTCATTTAGACCAAAACTAACGATATGCAAAGACAAGGACGGAGAACTACTAACAGAGAAGCAAAAAATTATAATGAGACGGAAACAATATTTCGAAGAAAATCTAAATGCAGACAACGAAAATAATCAGAACGAGACAATATATTATACGGCGGAGCTGCGCATCGAAAATCCTAGTTATGAAGAAGTAGTTCAGATAATAAATAAACTAAAAAACAATAAAGCACCAGGAACGGATGGAATTTCGGCAGAATTATTAAAGCATGGAGGATCCGAACTCTGGGAAAGAATCCATTACCTAATAACATTAATATGGACGAAGGAGCAAATGCCAGAGGAATGGACAGTTGGCCTCATACAGCCAATATATAAAAAAGGAGATAAGAGGGAATGCCAGAATTATAGGCCAATTACATTGCTAAATGTAATATACAAAATTCTTTCTGATATAATCTACAATAGATTATTAGAATACTCCGAAAATATAATTGGTGATTATCAAAATGGATTCAGACCAAATAAAGCCACTACAGATAACATATTCATACTAAGAACGATACAAGAAAAAGCTTATGAATACGACATAGACCTATATAATATGGATATAGACTTTAAACAAGCTTTTGATAGTGTGAAAAGAGACAGAATGCTGGAAGACCTTTGTAATCTAGGTATACCTAAGAAATACATCAGCCTCATAAAAATGACGTTGCAGGGTTCAAAAGCTGCAGTCAGAGTAGATGAAAAACTGTCTCCCCTGTTTAACATCAACACGGGAGTAAGACAGGGAGATGCCCTATCAACCATGCTATTCAACCTAGTTCTTGAGGCAGTCATCAGAAAAACAAATATAACCGGCCATATAAACACCAAATCAGTACAAATTACTGCATATGCAGACGATGTAGCCATCATTAGTAGGAATAAGCTACGACTAATGGAAGTGTTCAAACAAATTGATCCTGAAGCAAGAAAAAGAGGTCTCAAAATAAACGAAGCAAAAACGAAGTATATGACAGTCAAAAGAATAACTGACAATGAAAATAATATCACAATAGACAACTATACTATCGAACGAGTGGATGCCTTTACATATCTCGGCACAGAAATCAATCAGAAGAACTCCGTAAGTAGCGAAATTAATGCACGTATTTCCAGCGGGAATTGTACATACTATGCTAATAAAAGATTGATGACATCGAAATTATTAGACAAGAACCAAAATGACTATCTACAGAACACTGATTAGACCCGTAGTAACCTATGGATGTGAAACTTGAGTAATGACGAAAAAAGATGAAGCCCAACTCAGGACATTCGAGAGAAAAATACTGAGGAAAGTATATGGCCCGGTACAAGAGGAAGATGGCACATGAAGAATCAGGAGAAACGACGAGGTTAATGAGTTAAATGAAGGTTATTATGACATTGTAAGATTTGTGAAAAGTCAAAGACTGTCATGGCTGGGACATGTGCAGAGACAAAACGATGCAAAAACAACAAAGAAAATGTTACAATGAAAGCCCATAGGAAGGCGAAAAAAAGGAAGGCCCAGAACGAGATGGTTGGATGACGTGGAAGACGACCTGAAAACAATGAACATAAGACAATGGAGAAGAAGGGCACAAGAGAGATCTGAATGGAAGGACATAGACAGACAAGCAAAGACCCATCCAGGGTTATGATGCCAAAAGAAAAAGAAGATATATATATATATATATATATATATATATATATATATATATATATATATATAACATATGTTATATCTATTATATGTATATGCTTGTTTCTTGTTGTGTAGTGCATTAGCGATGCCATTTGTTCATCACAAAGGATTATCCTTTATGTTTCTTTGGATTGTGCCGAGTGCTTTATAACCTGCTTCATTGACTTTATTTATTAACTCTTAGTAGATGTTCTGGGCTGAGGAGTAGATCAGGTGTTTGTTAATTTTTATTTTTAGTGGTTTTAATTGTGCTGGTTGTCATTTCGGTGTAGTGTGCGCGGTCGATAATGTAGGTAACATTTTGATCTTATATATATATATATATATATATATATATACAATATATTTTGATATATATATATATATATATATATATATATATATATATATATATATATATACAAGAAATACAGGATATTAGTGACTGTCGATATAAACAAAACCACAAGTTTATTAGAAGGTTGAGAAGGTTCGCCGAGATGTTAGAGAAACACTCTTTTGACTTTTTGTCGAGCTTTCGGAATGGTTTTATTCCTTTTTCAAGACACTGTAATGTATATAAAAGAAATGTGTAAATATTTACAAAATCTCACAATTCGTCAGTGCAACTTACTAGTCGTTGAGATTATTTAAAATAAACTTTGACACTCAACATTAAAAACACAAATTTAAAATATAATATTGGACAATACATTCTAAAAATTTTGGTCAGGATAGTAAAACTTAGTTTATTTCATGACATATTTTGATAGTATGTTTTAACTCTGATACATAGAAAACAGAAAAAAAAACAATGTGATTAAAGTGTAATTAGTTGTTCTTAATATTGTATTTATTTTTTTCAAGAAACAAGAGGCCCATATTTGGGTAGTTTAGATTTTTAATTATTAACCTGTCTTAATGGTATGCAACCAGTTATGCATACAAGAATATTTAGACATTTGTAATTATTTTATTTATATATATATATATATATATATATATATATATATATATATATATATATATATATATATATATATATATATATATATATATATACATGTATGAATATTTATCTGCAGGTATTTGTATCCATTTTATAATTACTACACCGAATTTTATTTACCAAAATAAATTTACAATGCAAATCAGTACAACACCGTTGACAACTCGACATTCTTTGCTGCCAGTCAAGTGAACGTTTATGTTGGAGTCAGACATTATGCGGCTCTTAATTAATTGACAAACCAAATTCTGTGACGAAGTTAATACGTAGACGAAGCAGAAACTCGTCGCAGTGAGCTCTTCCATGTGTTCTTGACAGAGTGACATCTATTTATGTGTCTCTAAATTAGATCTATATTATAGAGAATCTAAACGATATGAATGCTAATTTTGGTTAACAAGTTAAACTATGATTACAAATATGAATCAAATACGAAAACACCACGAATGCGATTATTGAAAAGATATTACCTACTGTTTAATAAACATTCGATCGATTTTCATAGCCAACTAACTGATTTCATTAATGAGTATTAAAATTCAATAAAATGAGGTTATTTTTTAAACTTGCTTTGCTTTTTTGATAATAAAGATATCAGGATGATTCTTTTACAAAAATGTTAAGAAATGATTAAGCTATCTCAAAATAATAATGATGTACGATGTAGCGTTTGTTACTAATAAATTTCACTGGGTATTGCAAAATAAGATGAAAAATACAGCTTTATTTGTAGACATATAACGGTAAAACGTTGACATTCCTCAGAAAGATTAATATATTAATTAATGAGTAATAGATCTGCAATGTGAAAAAAATTACAGGTAGGTAAATGTAGGTACATTTGAGGTGGTGCGTTAATTTTGGAGAGTAGTATATAATATGTACAAAAGTAACAAAAAGGTCTTGAATGTGTTTTCAATGATCATGTTTTCTAAAAATTTTCTAAAAATCATGTTTTCTAAAAATTTTCTAAAGAAAGCAAAAAAGTTGGATTTTATTTTAAATTCCTTCTGTTCTTGTGACTAACTATCCAAAAGACAGAAGGCTTATTATAAGGCCTGCTCTAACTCAGATATGCCTGACGTACAATAAATTTGTACACCACAAATATCTTTTAACTTGATTATCTATAAGGATTAAATTTCTTGATAACCATATAAATACTTTCAGTATGTAGTAATCAACCATAGAGTGTAGTTGTGAATTGCAGGCTTTGAAATATTTGGCGATATTGTGATAAAGTTTACAGTTTTTATAACATGGCCAAATTCCGAATACGATTTGCTAAGTAAATATTTGTTATAATGTATACAAAAAAAATATTCTTTTTGTGTTTACTTGTAGAAAACACATTTATATTTCAATTTAGATTTATAAATTGGATAATTATTATTTTATAACTAGAGTTAGGCCATTTGATTTTAGTGTACAAAATATTGTACGACAGGAAAATACCATACTATTTATTTTTAGGGGCTTTTCATTGGATGATGCGCTTAGTATGTTAGAAGATGATAAAAATTTAGTAGCAAATGTAGATAGTATTACTTTGATGCCTCCAATAAATGCATGTGATGTCCTAACAGACGAAGACTCTGGTGATGAAGATATAATGTTGATGGATAATTTACCTGGATCGCAATTACACGCTTCTGCTGAAATAAATGTGCAAAATATTGACGGTGGCGCATTAGTAACCGATTCCCAAGATAATATTTTATTACCAGAGCAGGAAGAAAAAAGAACAGTTAAAGGGTCTAAGAAAAAAAAAATGCTCCACTACGTAAACGAACTTCCACAACAACATGATTCAAAGAGTCTCCTTGAATGGTTTTCCCTTCTTTTTTGATAAAGAACTCATACACCCGATAACGTAGAAACTAATCGATATGCTTTACATAAGAATCGCCAACAAAAAGTTTGAGAATATGAAGTTAAAGCTTTTCTGGGAACTCTCATATTGAGTGGGTATGTAAATATTCCTCGCAGGAGAATGTTTTGGCAACGTGATAGAGATTCTAACAATCAACTTGTGACAAAAGCTCTTACGAGAGATAAATTTGAATTTATTATATCAAATTTTTATCTGAAAGATAACTGTACCTTAGAACAAGGAGATAAATTTGCAAAAGTCAGACTTTTATTTGTAAATTTGAATAAGAAGTTTATGAAGTACGGACCTTTAACGGCAACGCATTCTGTAGATGAAGCAATGGTTCCGTACTTTGGAAGGCATTCATGCAAACAATTTATACATGGTAAACCCATCAGATACGGTTACAAATTATGGGTTGGTACATCACGTCTTGGCTATATTTACTGGTTTGAACCATACCAAGGATCATCAACTAATATTAGTAAAATTCATACCGATTAAGGAGTCGGAGTAAGCGTATTGGAATATTCTGATGTGTTAAGGAAAACATGACCAAATGAAAACTTCCACTTGGTTTTTGATAACTTTTTTACCTCTATTTCCCTTATGGAAACACTAACAGAAAAAAGCTTTTTAGCCACTGGCACGGTTACAGAAAATCGTTTACCAGGAGTACACTTACAAGATTGAAAACTTATGAAAAAAGAAAAGAAAGGGACATATGACTACAGAAAAATTGCTGATCGAAATATAATTGCAGTAAAATGGCATGACAATAATTTAGTAACGCTCTGTTCAAACAAAAGCTGGACTTCAACCAATTCATCTTGTAAAGCGGTCTTCACAGAAGGAGAAGAAGACGATCCAGGTATGAAACAAAATAGACAATCTTCCTTTGTAATACTGGTAATATTTATCATTTTAGGTAGAACGACCGCATCTTGTACATGAGTATATTGTAAACATGGGCGGAGTAGATTGTAGTGATCAAAATATTAGTCTTTACAGCATTTTTATTCGTGGCAAAAAATGGTATTTTTCATTGACTAATCAATGCATTGACATGGCAGTTCAGAATGTTTGACAACTTGATCGTTTCCATGGAGGAAAACTGGACCAGTTATCATTTAGAAGACGCCTTGCAACATTATTGTTACAACAAAATAAAAAACCTACTTCCTATTCTCGAGGTTGTCCATCAGCCAATGAAAACATTGATATTTGTTATGATCGACTAGACCATTTAGTAATTCCACAGAGAAAACCAACTCGATGTGGTTTGTGCCACGATAGAGCAAAAATGAGGTGTTCAAATTTTGTGTACCATATTTTGTACAGCATTTTTTTTTTAATTATTTTTCATAAATATTTTGTTTTTACGATAAATATGTTTTTGTTAATTGATATAACATATAAATTTGGAGAAAAATATTAAAAAATATTTTCGTGTAGGTTTTAGGCATATCTGGGCTAATTAAGATTTTTTTTCGATAATTACGTAATGTAATTTTCTATGAATTAAATAGTAGAATTAAAAAATGGTTTTAAGTACATTTTGAGGTGAAATACTTCTCTATGGATTTCCGAAAGACAATTATGATTTTCCAAGCTAAGCAATAAACCTACTCCAAATAGTTAAGCTCATTTGCGTAAAAATAAACACTTATAATCCACAACCGGATTGCTTCTAAGCAATTAGCTTATTTTCCGCATTTCTTCAGGCGGAAAGCTCGAGGCGGTCTACATTTTCAGTATTTTATGTAAAGTTTCAAACTATCCCAGTAGAACATAATGACCTTTAATGCTTCTTTGAAACGAGCCGCGCCGAATAATTTAAGGAGATTGAATAGAACCTCCAGTGTAAAAATTTGAAAATTGTCCTACTTTTAGTGAAAACAATTTGTGATTTATTTAAATTTTTTGTCCTGTGTTTTATTTCAACATAAAGATGTTAAATTTTAAAATGGTTTAGCAAATATTTTTATTTTATCCACTTTTTTATGTCTTGGAATAAAGAAAAAA
Organism: Diabrotica undecimpunctata; assembly: GCF_040954645.1. Lineage (NCBI taxonomy): Eukaryota > Metazoa > Arthropoda > Insecta > Coleoptera > Chrysomelidae > Diabrotica > Diabrotica undecimpunctata. Next base: position 135,845,985 of record NC_092806.1, read on the forward strand.
CAAAGAAAGAAAAAATAATCTATTTACATATAAATTTTCATGACAATAAAATGAACATATGTATGGAGAAGGAGTTTGAGTAACTGGTTCAATGATTTTTACATTATGTTATAAAAGTCTTAACATACAGGGTGCAGCATTGGTGCGAGTAAGTCCAATTCATTGGTCGTAAGGCTTAAGTCACAAATAAGTAATTTTTACAAAAAAAAAATTCTTGTACCAACTAAGACGTGGGTCAGAAAAACATTTTTTTAGACCTGACTTTAGACCATTCAGATCTACAAATGACAAAATTATAGATCTAGAAAACGCTATTCACGAAGCTTTTAAAAATTATGAAATATGTAGGACAAATTATTTTGACATAACTAAAGCATTTGATACAGTATGAAAACAAAGTATATTGAATATTCTAAAAAACGGAATATCAAGGAAATATTTTGGCCTACAATTTTTTAACTGAAAAAACATTTTAAGTCCGAACAAATTGTGCTATGTTCTATCTTAGAGAACAACAAAACGGAATCCCACAAGGGTTGATTATTACTCCTACTCTATTTTTATTAGCAATAAATGATATAATAAAAATCATTGCGAAACATGTTCAGGCAAGACTATATGTTGATGACGTAAATATTTACATTAAAGGCGAGAACATTAATCGTATGGCGTCAATAGTACAAGAACTAATAAATTGGTGGTAAAGTACCGGTTGCAGCGTTTGCTCTAATAAAACAAAATGTATAATATTTTCAAAAAGACATATCGGGGATAAACCGAACCTAATGCTATGAGGCCAAAATCTTTTCTCTACAAACAAAATAAAATTTATAGAAGTGATATTTGATCAATAGTTAAATTGGAAAAGTCATATCCAGCAGTTAGTTCTTTTATGTCGAAATGGCCTTCACTTGTTAAAGTACCTAGCTCACAAAAACTTAGGGAAAGATGGTAAAGCACTACTCATGTTATACAGATTCTTAATTCGTTCCAAAATTAATTACAAATATGTTGCATATGTCTCTGCCCGCACAACAACGTTAAAACCTTTGGATACGTTACATAACACCTCCTTAAGGATTATACTTGGAGCGTACAGAACAACTTCGATAAATAGCATACAAGCTGAAATAGGTGAACCGTCGCTAGAGCTTCGTAGGCAGCTATTAACCGTTAATTACACTTCTAGCATAACTCTAAATAAAATAATTATAATAAATAACATTTTAGACATATCCGTAGCTAACGACTCTTCAAAGTTCAATCTTCCATATTCCCGCAGAATTATCATGCAATGTACCTACTTAACTGTAAGCAATTTCCACCCTTATATCAACACAAAAATATATCTACATCCTTCTTCTTTTTCAAGTGCCTTGTCCGTTGCGAACGTTGGCTATCAAAAAGGCAATTCTGATCTTGTTTGCGGCGCTTCTGAATAGTTCGACCGATGTGAGGCCGAACCACTTCTGCAGATTTTGGAGCCACGAGTGTCTTCTCCTGCCTGGCTCTCGCTTACTGTATACTTTCACCTGGACAATCAATTGTAGTAGACGGTACTTATCGTGTCTCAATATGTAGCCTAGATGGCCTTCAAGCTTTGTTTGATTGTGCTCACGATTTCTTTCTCCTTTCCGATTCTTTGAAGTACCTCTATGTTGGTGACATGTTTGGTCCAGGATATACGAAGAATGCGTCGGTACACCCACATTTCGAATGCTTCTAGTTTTGTGAGCATCTCTGTCAGCGTCCAGGCCTCCATACCATATAGTAAGATCGGAAAATGTAGCATTTAACTAGACGTAGTTTTAGGGCAAGAGACAAATCCTTGCTTACGAGAAGCTTTTTCATATTGTTAAATGCTGTTCTAGCTCGTTCTATTCTCGCCTTAATTTCTGTGGCCTGTTCCCATTTTGCATTTACGTTGGTGCCAAGGTACACATAAGATTCTACATGGTTAATTAGTATGTTACTTATCCGTAATTGTCGAGCAGGTTGATGCTTTTTGTTTATCAGCATCCACTTTGTCTTCTTGAAGTTGAGGCTCAGGCCGTATTCCTCACTAACTGAATAAACTCTTTCCATTACCTGTTGTAATTCGTCTATGGTATTGGCAAGGATCACCGTATCGTCGGCATATCTTATATTGTTCGTTAACTAGCCGTTTATTTTTATGCTCTCATTTGCATTTTCCATACATTTGTTAAATATTTCCTCGGAATAAATATTGAATAGGAGTGGGGATAAGATACACCCCTGACGGACACCTCTTTTGATCTGCACCCTTCCAGTGAGTTCGTTGCCAATTTTTCTCTTGCTGTTTGACCCCAGTATAGGTTTGCCACAATTCGAATGTCCTTGTCGTCAATACCTGTCTTTCGCAGAATATCCATCAATTGTTCATGATTGACATTGTCAAATGCTTTTCTAAAATCCATAAAGCACAAATACACGTCCTTATTAACACCGCTGTATAAGCACCTGGAGAGCGAAAACTGCTTCTCTATTTCTAAGTGCTTTCCGAAAACCAAACTGCGATCTATCGATATTTGATTCACATTTATCATATATTCTTCTATGAATGATCTTAGTGACATGCTTGATCAAGCTTATAAGCCGGTAGTCATCACAGATCTGGGCATTTGGTTTCTTCGGGATTGTAATAAATGTTGACTGTAGCCAGTTTTCCGGGATTTTACCGCTATTATATATGTTGTTAAAAAAGTACAACTAGATTATCAAGGAACTGTTTGTCTGATTTACATAGGATCTTTAATATTTCGCAGGGTAAATTGTCCGGACCTGTTGATGTATTTTAGCACTGCAATGGCATCTTCTATCTACGATTTAAGGATTGAAGAACCTGTTTCTCCTTCTCCGTATAGGTGATCGTCAGTCCTGTCAGATGCAAATAATTTTTCCATGTATGATTTCCACGTTTCTAAGATCGTTGATGGCTCCGAGATAAGATTTCCATCTCTATCTTTTATGCTGTTGGGTGACTTATTGAATTTCCTCTTGTTTGTCATTGATTTTATTTTTTTGTGCATATTGTAACTGTCGTATTTCCGTTCGTATTGTTCTATTTCCCTGCATTCGTTGGAAAACTATTTTTCTTTGGCTTCTCGAATTTTCGTTCTTATGACTTTGTGGATTTCGTTCTACATCCTTACCTTAAGTTATATAAATTCTAACAGTCAATTGCAGTTTACTACAATACCAAAAAAAATAGCAGCCACACTAATCTTTAGAGATCATACAACTCTTCAGAGATCTGGTCAACACCCATAACGATTACACAGTATACTATACAGACATGTCTAAAACTAAAAATTGGGTAGGAGTGGTAATAATAGCACAGAGATTCTTAAACATAGAATTCCAGATATTGCAACTATATTACCCGAGTACTCTATGTAATTTACCAAGCGATACTACACGCAAATGCCAATAAGATATTAATCGTGACAGATTCTATGTCATCACTGCAAATAATCAGGAAAATATACCCGCAGCATCCATTAGGTTTACTAATAAAGGAAAAACTAAATAAATTGCATACTAAAGATACAAGCATCAAGTTTCTCTAGGTCCCATCACATGTTGTAATAGCAGGTAATGAAGCAGCAACAAAAATGCCAAAGAAGTTATAAACGACAACAGTATCCCCATATCACCCCAATCTGTAAGCATGGATCTAAAAAGCTATTTCATAAAGCACCTGTTCGAGAACTGAAACAATAAATGGAAATCCACGCCATCAAAGCTTCAGGAGATAAAAAAATCAGATTGGACCATGGAACCCCCCGAGATATCCAGACGAAAGCAAATAATTATTTTCTGCTTACGATTTGGACATACCCAGTTTTCTCATAAGCATTTATTTAAGAAAGAAGAACGCCCAATTTTTGATGAATGTGGTTCACTCCTAACGGTAAAACATGTGCTAGTGGAAAAGTGCGAAAAGTTAATCGTCACAGAATTTAATACCATTTACCAAACAATCTCAAAGACATTTTAAATTCAAAAAACACTATGGATAACCTACTTCTGTTTGTAAAAGATTGTAATTTAATAAGTAAAGTGTAATTAATTGTAACCGTTCCGCCAATAACCTTATTAGGTTAAAGAGGTTTTTTTTAAATAAAAAAGAAGAAAATATTTTCAAATATACAGGGTCACCCATATTGAACGGATTGAAGAAACTTCTATTGTTTAATATAGAACACCCTATATATTTTTATTTTCTTCGGTTCTTTTCCATGTTTTTGTTTGTGTAATATTGTATGAGGTAGTTGAAAAGATAATTACGTTTTTTTATTAACTTCGTAGCAACATTCAAACCCTGTAGAATTGTGGAAATTTGACCTCAAAAAATATTTTTATGTTTAAAAGATTCTTAGTACATTCTATCATGATCCAAAATTATTAACATAGCGAAATACCGAATTTTGGTTTACACGAATGAGCAAAACTTTTTTTTTTATTATTATTGCTATTCAATGCTATTCAAACTTGAGAAGTATGGTCTGAGAGGACGGGTTTTGACATTACTAAAAAGTTACTTAACTGACAAAAAACAATTTGTAGAAATTGATGGTGTCAAAAGTGATCTTGAAGTAATTAATTATGGCGTACCGTAAGGGACCGTTTTAGGCCGCCCACTTTTTACACTCTATGTTAATGACATTCTCAAACTAAAAACTGTTGAAAACATAATTAGTTTTGCTGATGACACCGCAATTTTTTATAAGGCCGATAATTGGGAAGATCTTAAAATTATAGCAGAACAAGACTTCAAAATTATAAAAACATGATTGCAAATAAACAAACTCACATTAAACTATGAAAAAACTAAATATGTACCCTTTGCAATATATAAAAATTCTCTGCCAACTTTTAATTCATTAAAAATAAATAAAAAATAACAAATATTTAAAGCAGAGTACATAAAATATTTAGGAGTTTTAATCGACAGGCATCTTAAATCAGACTTACAAAATAAAAAATATTATACCAAAAATACGAGGACTCCTACTAAAATTCCGCTACTTAAAAGAGTTTTTGGATATTGAACAGCTTAAAATGCTTTACCTATCTCTAGTACAATCTCATCTTGTATATGGGAAATTAGGATGCAGTGGAGTAGCTGATTGCCATCTGGTGACCCTTCAAAATATTCAGAAATGGTTTCTTAAACTAATATATAAAAAACGAAAAACATATCCCTCAGACCAACTTTTTTATGAAACTCAGGTTCTTGATGTTTGGCAACTGTACTGCTTAGAGCTACTTAAAAATATTTATAAAGATAAAATTCCTCTTAAAGTAAAAGCGTCAAATTATGAAACAAGAAGAAAATTGAATGTCGAATGTCGTTTAAACATTTTGCTCCAAGAATATACAATCAATTGCCCATAAATTATAAAAATATCAAAAATTTTTATTTGACTAAAAAATTAGTTACTGCTTGGGTAAAAGAAAAAAGGGAGTTGTGTAACAATTTAATAAATTTAAATTATACTAGATAAAAAACATATAGAAATTAGATTAGAAACTGTAAAAATAAAATAATGATTTGTAAAAATAACAATAAACATAAACCTGTCAATATTAGACAGATTAAGTCAACAACCATGTTTATGCTTTTAAGACTTTTTTTACGATTATTTTATTGTAAGTAAACTGAAATTGTAAATTAATGTAATAACTATTGATTTGAATAAACGTTTATTATTATTATTAATGATATCGAGACAAAGCACAGCTTATGTGACACAAAATACGAAATACTTTTACTAAAAAATAAAGGTTATAAAAGTAAAATTAAGTAATAAATTAATAACATAATATAAAAGAAATTTTCTAACAAAATAAAAATGAAAGATAAATATAATATTTAAAAGAATTGCTTTCTTCTTCTTAAAAAAGTTCTTAAAATAATAGTAAATAAAAAAAATAATAAAAACATTACAAAGTATACATAAGATTACAAAAGTTATACTAACGAAGAGAAAACATATAAAATATATTCTTACATTTATCATAGTTTTTTTTAATTAAAAACATTATATAAAGTTAACATAAGATTAGGTATAATATCCAGTTAGTTTTCATCAAACTTGTTTTTGATAATATTTAAACTAGAAACTTCCACGATGCCATCAAATAAACTGTCTCATTTGTCAAAAACACGGACAACCAAAAATTTTTTTTTTACTTCTTCTTCTTAAGGTGCCGTGCATTTCTGCGTAGGCGTCCACCGTACATCGTCTTGTCAGGTGAGATGTTAAATATTCTGGATTAAATAATTCTGTCTTTAGCAGCATTGCGAAGCATTTCATAGCTGTGGATTCCTGTCCATTGTCGAATATTGCGCAGCCATGACATTTTTTTACGTCCGAGACCTCTCCTACCCTCTATTTTCCCTTCGAGTATCAGTTGCTGAAAAGTATATCTTTCTCCTCGTAATATGTGTCCCAAGTATGCAGTCTTCTTACTTTTTACATAACTAAAAAGTTCCCTATCCTGTAAGCCCGCTCTTCTGAGTACTTCTTCATTTCTGACCCTGTCCATCCATGATATTCTAGGCATTCGACGCAGGCACCACATTTCAAACACTTTAAGTTTGTCAATGGAACTGGCCTTTAACGTCCATGCTTCTGTTGTTATTAATAAATATGCCGTTAACTTTAATACCCTTATTAGAGTCAGCCACTGCTTCTGCCAAGGCTTTTTTACGTATAAATTGAACAGCATTGGAGACAGTAAACAACCTTGCCTTACTCCTTTTTTAATGGAGAAATCTTCTGTTTCGTTGAAATTTTGAAGACGTACTGTTGCTGTCTGGTTCCAATATAGATTGGCGATAATTCTTATATCCTTGTCGTCGAATCCTTGTAGGTATTTTATCATCAATTCGTGTTTTACATTATCGAATGCTTTTTCATAATCGATGAAACAGACAAAATCATCCTTTCTTTGATCTAAACTTTCTTTGATCTTTTTCTTTACGGTAGTTTTAAAAGACTACTTTTTCAATTAACAGTTATGACTTCGTAGTCAAGCATCTTTGTTGATATTAAAAAAGTTTGATGTCCCAAAAAAACCCCCCCTAAGAATTCTATAAGTAGATATAAATTCGCCTCTTTCTCATCTATGAGTTAATGAAGACAACTTGAGATTTCTCAATCGGGTCTCATAGTTTAATCTTCCATAATTAAAAGGTAGCTTAGTAGCTTCGTTGTAATTCTTCTAATAAACTAATGTCTCTGTGCAAATGGGGTGACCAAACTGACACTACAAATTCGTGGTGAGTTCTGAAATAACTTTCAGCCTGGACACATTGTATGAAAAGCTTTTGATGTATAGTATAAAGCTGAGTTCGCTCTACTACTTTTGCTGTTTGAGTAGACTAACTGAATGTTTGGTTTATTGTAACACCAAGATCATTAACTTTCTGTACTGATTTCAGAGCAACTCCATCCAAAAATATGTTACATACGGATTATTCCAAAAAAACGACACGACACTTAAGCGTGTTTATTGGAATAGCCCATACCTAAAGAGCTTATATAAAACTATAATTCACCCCATCAGAACGCATGGCATTGGGACATGGACACTGAACCAACGTGAAACAACAAAATTATTAGTCTTAGAATGAAAGATCCTCCGAAGAACAATCTTTAAGCCTTCTAGAGACGAGATATTAGAAGAGTGAAAATAAAGACATAAAACAGGAACTCCAAGAACTCTATGGAGATGAAAATGTAGTACGATATTTCAAGGCATATTGTATAAGATGGGCAGAGCATATGTACTCAGATCGAATAATGAAAGATTACTAAGTAAAACCTTCTGGGAAAGGCCCAATAGTAAAAAGTCAGTTGATCGCCCAAGAAAAAGATAAAAGGATGCAGTAACGAATGATTTACGTAAGATGGAAGGGAAACAATGGGAGATTGCTGTACAAGATTGGCAAGAGTGAAAGAGTATAGTAAACGCCGCCAAGACTCACTTAGAGTTGTGGAGCCAAGAAAGAGGAAGAAGAAGGTTTTAGACAAATGTGACTGTGCAATTTTCGAGTTCACAAAGTGGTCAGATCACTTCTTGTAAAAATAGCAATGCGCGTGTCTACTGTGAGATATTTCAATGGCACGGTTCATCCCGTTTATATTCGGTCGTCTCTGCTTCTGGTTGTGGTGCGTTACCTCAACACGCAAAATGTCACCTCTAAAGTTTTAAACATATGTGAAAAAGAACTGTGTTTGATAAAATTCGTTCATCTTGAGCTCTTTTTTGTTCACGTTTGGTGTTGAAAGGATTGTTTGTTACCATTTTATAACGCTACCAGGGACTCCGACTGCTTTATCGCTTATCGATGGCAAAGATAGCAGTACTCGGGAAGCCCTTCCCGTGTGCAGATAGAGTTCCTGTTCTACTGTATGCAGTAGAAAAAGAGGGCACATATAAGCAGTTGGTAATTTTCTACATATAAGTAAGACACTTAGAGTAAATACCAAAAAAAAATGTTTTAGGTTGTACCACAAGAAGAGAGTCAATACTCCAGTGGTTTCGTGACTATTAAAAATTTTTGACAAAATTAAAATTAGGTATAATACTTCAATTATATATTTTAACAAGTTGGTCATAAAAATTATTAAAAAAAATCAACTTTGTGGGAAGTACGGGGTTAAAGTTCCATAAAAAATAATTTTTAAAGTTTTATTTAATGATTACACCATTGATCAAATACTTAGATCAAATACTTAAAAATGTTTAGTTTAAGATCTATTTTTCAAAAAGATATAACCCTTTTTAATTCAAATGAATATTTTCAATCTTAGGTTAAAATCGATAGTTGTGTAAATATCACTAAAAATAACTTAAAACGTGATTTCAAACAAGGATGAACATGCCATATAAGTCCATTTAAAATAACTTTGTAATACGTTACTTATTCGCCTTATAAATTTTAATGATTGCTCCACTGAATCAATATGCACCTAAAGTCGCTAAATTGCGCAAATACGTATTACATAATATAAATTTTATGGATCAGAAAATGTGTTCGGTAGGAGTAAACTTTAGACTCGTACTTTTTAAGAATTCTAGACTTTTATCAAACATAATATTTAGGTTAGCTAAATTGGGAAAATTCTTTTTTTTTTATGTATTAATTTGAGCAGCAAAAAAAGTTTATTTAAATTTTATTTATCAATACTAATTTGTCAGCGTATGTCAAATGAAGTGAAAAATTAGATTGCCGTATGATACGATATCTGTTTTATTCCTCTTGTCCTGAATATAATGGGTATTAAATTCTTATTCCTTTACTTCAGACTTAACAAACTCATTAAAAGCAAATTAATTTAATTTGAATTTAAATGATTTGAATCTTTTCGTGAAGGTTTTTCACACTAATATATCTTAAAACGTATATCTAAAAAGAGACAGAACCTGATCAGGCTGAAAAATAAATATATACCTAAGTCATTTTGTTGGTTACGCATTTATTAGAGATTTTCATAAAACTATTAAAATTGATAAAAATAATATTATAAAGTAGAATCAAGAGAAACTAAAATATTAATGGATAGGTAATAATAACCCCTTATTAATTAAAATCAATTAAAAAGTTTGCCACTGCGTAGGTATATAACTTTTTGTTCTTTTCGTTTCTTAGTCACTCATTTATTTTTTGAATTTTAAGAAGTATGCGACAAAAGATTATAAAAATTACTTAATGACTAATTATAAATCTGGCCTTTAGAGACAGCGTAGGCACTAGCGGGTTTCTATTCGGAATAAATGTGCTCATGCAAAAAAATCTAGATATGAACCAGGATGTGTACACATGTTTCATTTATTTTGTAAAAGCCTCTACTAGGTTTCATTAATTAACGTTATTAAAACAAAGATTATTAATTCTCGTGACATCCGAACAATTACAATTGCATTAAGAAAGTCAAAATAAGAATCAAATATTCTTCTTCTTAAGGTGCCGTGCATTTCTGTGTAGGCGTCCACCGTACATCGTCTTGTCATATTTAAATAATTCTGTTTTTAGCAGCATTGCAAAGCATTTCATAGCTGTGGATTCCTGTCCATTGTCGAATATTGCGCAGCCATGACATTTTTTTACGTCCCAGACCTCTCCTACCCTCTGTCATCCCTTCGAGTATCAGTTGCTGAAAAGTATATCTTTCTCCTCGTAATATGTGTCCCAATTATGCAGTCTTCTTACTTTTTACATAACTAAAAAGTTCCCTATCCTGTAAGCACGCTTTTCTGAGTACTTCCTCATTTCTGACCCTGTCCATCCATGATATTCTAAGCATTCGACGCAGGCACCACATTTCAAACACTTCAAGTTTGTTAATGGAACTGGCCTTTAACGTCCATGCTTCCATTCCATACATAAGAACAGGCCACACGTAACACTTAACATCTTGTATCGGATGTTGAAGTCCAATTTGCGATCAGTCAGAAACTTACGAAGCCTCAAAAAAGCATTTCTGGCTTGTTCAACTCTGCTCTTTATTTCATTCTCGGGGTCCCAACCCTCGTTCAGCAAACAATCCAAGTATTTAAATTGCCTGACCTGTTCGATTTCTTCTCCAGAGACATATATCTTTGCGTTGGGGTAATCATTTCTACTTATAATCATTGTTTTTGTCTTCTTGATATTTATTTTCAAACCCCGAGATTTACTTGCAAGAGTTAGATCATTTAAAAGGCATTGAAGATCTTCGATGTTATCTGCCACTATTGCTGTACCATCGGCATACCTGATGTTATTAATAAATATGCCGTTAACTTTAATACCCTTATTAGAGTCTGCCACTGCTTCTGCGAAGGCTTTTTCTACGTATAAATTGAACAGCATTGGAGACAGTATACAACCTTGCCTTACTCCTTTTTTAATGAAGAAATCTTCTGTTTCTTTGAAATTTTGAAGACGTACGTAAGACGTTAATCAAATATTAATTGTCAGAAAAGATTGATATTTTTAGGAAGGTTAGACACAGGTATGTTTTTTCACCACTGCTATTTAAAATATACAATGAGTTTATCTTCAAATAGATTCCAGAAGATCGTAAAGAAAGCATGATTAGAAATGAAGAAATTATGGACCTTGGAAGATTCATGACAACAACTGTAGATAAACTGTTACGAATATTGCATCAGAATGACCTTAAGGAAGCCAAATTCATAGTTACCACGAAGCCTCTACGAGACAACGAAACGTTACATATGAACTATATTCAAATAGTGAGAGTAAACAGATACAAGTGCTTGGGAACATGGTTAACTCATAATGCACAGTAAATTCAAGAGACTAAAAAATGATGAAATTGTGATAAAACCAAAAATCACCTGTCACCAGTTTACTACATCAGTTTTTAAACCATGTTTTCTCAAACATTTAATAACAATCCTTTTATCGGTATGCAAGTGATATTTATTTATTTAATTTCAATTTTACTAGATCGTTTTTCATTTTACTTTTATTTAATTAATTTAAATTTATATTTAATAATCTCACACATATAATATTGGAATAATTTGTATATAGTATTTGTACCAGACAGCACCCTAATATTAATAATTGTATTTTCAGCATTTAGTTTACCATATACCGTTGACCTGAAAATGCATAGCAAATTATATTATGCGAAATCGATCGTTAGTACAAGAATAAATTGATTGGGAGTAAGTCTTATTCTTATTTCTTCTTACCTAGATTAAAAATAGTATTAAAATTACTAAAGCCAAATTTGTAAGTATGAAGAAAGCATTATGTAATAAAAATCTACAGATGGAGCTAATGATAAGGCTACTGCACTGCTATGTTAGACCGCTAATATACAGCTCTGAGACCTGGACGCAGAAACAATGAGAGACCAAAAAATTGGAGGCATTTGAACGCTGTGTATATCATGAATAGACAGAGTTAGCAATATTAAAGTCCTGCGCAGAGTTAATAAAAATGAAAGGAAGTCGTTCAAATCATTAAAAAGCCAAAACTTGAATATTTTGGACATGTCATGAGAGGATCAAGATACAAACTGCTACAGTCTTTATCTTGACCCAGACCGTGATCTTATCTATTTGGTGATATCCAACCTTCGATAGAAGACAGAACTTTAAGAGAAGGAATCTGCAGTAAAGTAATTTACCAAAAATGGTTGTGCGTTTTAATGAGACACATCATTCATCATCATCATTCATCGTTCAATCTTCGCTTATCCACTGCTGGACATAGATCTCCCTCATAATTTTCCATCTATTTCGATCTTGTGCCTCTTGCATCCAATTCCTATGACAACGTTTTAGATCGTCAGTCCAACGTGTTGGTGGACGACTTCTACTTCGGAAGGCATCATCTCTTGGTCTCCATTCCAGTATCCGCTTTGTCCATCTATTGTCTGTCATTCGAGTCACGTGACCTGCCCAGTTCCATTTTAGTGTTGCTACTCTCTCTACTGCATCAGCCACTCCTGTTCTTTGTCGTAGCTGGCGATTTGGGATCTTGTCTCGTAGTGAAACGCCCAACATAGCACGCTCCATCGCCCTTTGACACACACGGATCTTTTGAACTGTTCTCCTTGTCATGGTCAACGTTTCGGCACCGTAAGTTAACACTGGCAAAACACACTGATTAAACGTTTTTCTTTTAAGGCATATTGGTATATCAGACGATTTGAAAATATGGTTCAGCTTGCCGAAGGCTGCCCAAGTCAGTCTTATACGACGGAGAAGCTCAACGGATGAGACACAATTAATCGAAATTTTGGCAAGGTTTGGTTTTTGGAGACAAATTGTGCAAATTATTTAATATTAACTATCCAGAACAGAGAACTAAATAAACAATTGTAAGTAGAGTAATCAGAAAAGTTGATACAATTGGAAGCGTCAATGATTTGCCCAGATAAGAAAGGCCAAGGACGATGAATCAAAATGACATTTTATTATAGCGAATATAAAAAGATAAATAATAGACTAGTATTGTATGTACTCTCCAATCAAAACGCTATGGAGAAAATTTATACACAATTGAACCTCTGATAATCCGAGGCAAGTTATATTTTTAGATGAAATTTTCGCTAAAGGAAATCTGACAAAATTATAGTGGCAAGATGGCACCATGAAATACTATTTTTCTAGCAGTTCTTATAATGGTGGTAAAAGATACACTATACTTTATGCCGAAAATGATGAGCGTTTTATTTACAATACTAATTTAATTCTATCTTCCACAAGGAGTATAGACGATTACCACAAAAATGTGGATGCCAATATTTTTAAAGAATGGTTTGAAGAAAATTTGTTAAAAAAGTTAGAGCGACCATTTACTTAGTATTTAATTTATTTAATTTTTAGTATAGTTAGTATTATTAATTAGTAATTAGTCTAGTATAGTATAGTAAACTGTTTCTTTCAAGTAAGTTTTGTAAGTTCACTAATTGTGACTTTAGCACTGTAGTTACGTCTTCACAATTTGTATCAACATCAAAATATAAAAGGTAGAAATACTTGCTCGTTTGATAAACAGTTACTAATTTATTTTGATTGCTTATTTTGAGACAGTAAATAAATTTTATTAATTAATTACAAAAAAATGAATTCTAGAGCTCAACGTTTAATAAATCAAACAAAAAAATCCAGTTGGGCCCAATATGTCTCTAGCATTAACAGCTGAACTCCTGTAAGAGAAGTATGGAAGAAAATACGTAAACTTTCTGGTATAAAGGAGTCATCCCCAATATTTAGTCTCAAAATAGGTAATCAAATTGTCACCTCTCCTCTTGAAATTGTTAATACATTAGCTAAAAACTACAGAGAAATGTCTTCCAATGAAAATTTTGACCCTGTATTTCTGGAAAATAAACTAGAGGCCGAAAGGTCTAACCTCTATTTAGAAAACTATAACATTCCATTAAACGCTCCTCTCACGTTACAAGAACTAAACAACTCACTGAACGATCTAAAAGAAACAAGTCCTGGGCCTGACGATATCCCAACTATTTTCTTAAAACACCTACCCACTTCCGCTAAAAATTACATGCTTCAATTATTTAACTTCATTTGGTAGCGACACCAGTGCCCATCTGTTTGGTCAAAATCTATTATTCTCCCATTTCTCAAAAGGCAAAAATCTCGTCTAGACCCCAATTCCTATAGACCGATAAGCCTAACTTGTGCAATGGGCAATCTACTAGAAAAAATTATTAACTTAAGGCTGATTTGGCATCTAGAAAATTCGAACTTACTTATAAACAAACAAAATGGTTTCCGACAAAACCGATCCGGGATAGACAACATATTAGACCTGGAAAGTGATATTCACGAATCTCTGGCAACAAAACAGCATTGTATCGCAGTATTTTTTGACTTAAGAAAAGAATTTAATACATGTTGGAGATTGACCATTTTAAAAAAGTTACAGTCATGGAACATTTGTGGAAATTGCCTTCATTTTATTAAGAACTTTCTAGAAAACAGATCTTTTCGTGTAAGAGTTAACAACTACTATTCCGAAATGTAGGAGGAAGAAAACTGTATCCCTCAAGGCTCAATTATTAGTCCTACACTTTTCTTAATTGCTATTAATGACATAATCAAAAACCTCAAAAAACCTTTAAAAGCACGTTTATATGCAGATGACTTGGTGGTTTACGTAAAAGGCAAAGATATTAATTTAACTTCAACAATTTTGCAAACTTTCTTACAAAAACTCGAAAAGTGGTCTCGCGATACTGGTTTTCAATTCTCGGTTACAAAAACCGTTGGTATGGTATTCTCAAAAAAGAACGTCTCAAATAATCCCAATGTCAAGTTTTTCAATACATCGCTATCCTTCAAATCATGTGTAAAATTCTTAGGTATGTGGTTTGATAATCAATTTACTTGGAAAGAACATATTAGACAATTAGTTTTGACTTGTCGTAAGAACTTTAACCTAATGAGAACACTGTCAAATAGATATTGGGGCTCTGATCTCTCTACCTTACTTACAATCTACAGAACTCTAATTAGATCAAAAATTGATTATGGATCAATCGCTTACGCCTCCGCTTCCCCCACATTGTTAAAATAACTAGACTCTATTCACAACACAGCACTTAGACTCTCTCTTGGCGCATTTCGAACGTCACCGGTGGAAAGTTTATATTCTGTTACGCAGAGATTAAGAATAATCTAGATCTAGTTCTCCGTCAGCATTACGAACATTGCTATAAAATCTTTACAGATGCATCTAAGTGCCATAAAGGAGTAGGTGCTGCATTCGTTACTCCAAGCGATACATATCAATTTCGTCTTCCAACCTTCTTTTCGATTTTCTCTGCTGAGCTCTGTGCAATGTTTAAAGCTATCATGCATATAAATTCTAATAACATTCCTAACTCTGTTATCTTAAGTGACTCACTAAGCGCCCTTCAAACCCTTAAACAGATCTATCCTAAAGGTCCCCTTGAGAAACTGATAAAACTAGAACTCATAAAGGCTCAAGAAAATTCTAGGAGTATCAGATTTATATGGATTCCATCCCACATTGGCATTGCTGGCAACGAAAGTGCGGACCAGTGCGAGAGTGAAATTGCTAAATGTGCCGATATAGAAAAAGCCGAGAATCGAAATACCGCGAGTGATATAAAAGCTTTTATAAAAAATCGAGTATTGTGCAAGTGGAAAAACGAATGGCAATCTTCTCAAACATCACTGAAGCAAATTAAAAATGACGTTACAGCTTGGTAACCCTCAACCAGGAACAGAAGAGAACAATTGGTTGATTACGAATTGGACACACGAGACTTACTCACTCATATTTACTGTCCAAAAGTGATCCACCTATTTGTGAAACATGTAATGTACAAATAACCGTTAACCATTTATTAATTGAATGCCATAGATTTGCCAATTTTCGTCTTACATTTAACATACCATTAACAGTTTAAGTAATTTATTAGGCACTAATTTTTCAGTTAGTAATATCCTAAATTTTTTAAAATCTATAGGAATATTTTATAAACTCTAATTTTGTAATTCTGTAGCCGCCGCTAATAACCATTATGGTGGATGCGGCTGTAATTTCTAAATAAAAAAAAATAAATTTTATTGCATTTGATTTTAGAAATCTTAGATGGATGATGTGAGGTTGAAGTATTTACGTATTTCTTATTTTATTGCTACTACTATTAACGAATTTTTAGTCAGATGACCATGAAATTATTTGTGTAATTCTCATAAATTAATTTGATTTGCTACCTTATTTATTCTAATTGGATTTAGGATTTACTTTTTAAAGATAGTCTTCGCTTTACCACTAATACCAGTATCATGACTGGAATTTTCTATTCTGAAGTGCTATTACGTTGAGTAAAACCTTGAACTAAAACCGTTACTATCTGTAAGGAAATCGAAGCGTTTTAGTTATGTTTGTGTAACTGAACAAAGAAAAATAATAATTATTAACATATAGAACAATGAGATATAAAGTGCCCCGATTCGCTAACATAATAAACGAATAGGGACTATTTGAAGAAACGATAAATACTATAAGCAATATGCTGTTAAAACTATTCGGAATACAACTTAACTGTGAAAACAAGAATCGACAAATATGTTGTTATTGCGGAATATCTCTAGCGCTTTAATTCTTTAAAGTAATTGGATATTTTCTTAAGGTAATTATTTATGACCAGAATTATTTATAACCCTATTTCATAAGCTAACTAGATATTTCTGTTTAGTTCTTCATATTTATACAATAAAAACCTTTTTGCAATATCAACATTAGGTTGGCATACTAGATAACGAGGCAACATCATAAAAAGTATCTATTAGAGTCAAGATTTAATTTAAAAGTTTTCAATACTTTTAGTGAGTATTTACTATCGCACTTAAAAGTTCCTCCTTTATGGAAGTTACAAAACTTCGGAAAGAACTTATTAAATTTTTTTCTTGACCTTTTACTAGTTACTAACTTTTAACTTTAATATTCTTCTTTTTGAATATATGAGACACATACTTAATCTCATTAATCTTATAAACATAAAAGCTTTCTAAAACTTGGCAAAAATAGTCTGTAGACGACTTACTTTAAATATTCAGTGTTATATCAATTTCCTTGTTCAATAAAGGTGTTGATCATATCGGATTTTCAAGCATAGATGGGTATTTTTTTTACAATTATAGGTGATATAGATTGTACAATTGCTTAATTCATTTACTACCAAAAGCAGGAATTTGCGTCTTCTATGTTTTCTGTGCAAAGCCAAGGACATAAATATTTCAGGATCTCGAAAGAGATATCTGGGGTAGGGCTTCAAGATTGTCTGTACCAAATTAAAGGGAAAAAAGACACCCTACTCCCTGCCTGAGAAGGAAAAACTTCGTTTTATACGAGAACTCTTTCCTCAGGTGGAGGATAGGTGTAAAAGGGTTATTGGTTTCGTAGATGCGAACCTTTTATTAAGTTGGAACTCGGCGAGGGGCTGTTGGACAGATGAAGATCCAAAAGGCACCTGACATAGATGGAGTCATGCCGGATCTCGGAAGGGGTGCGATCTCGGCCAATTTGCCTTCTTAGTTCGATAGCTAAATTGTACGAACAGCTTGTAAAAGGCCGCCTTGAGCGAGAGCTAGAAGAAAAACATGCGCTGAGCGACCGCCAATATGGTTTTAGGGCCAAAAAGTTCACCATAGATGCGGTCACAGAAGTAACCTCTTTAGTTACGCTAAATACAAAGAGATAGGTGGCTCTTATCCTGCTTTACTTCAAGAATGCCTTTAATACGGCATCAAGGGAAAAAATCAAGTCCAGGCTGAAAGAATTGGGCGTAAGTGAGTACCTGGTCAACGTAATTGACATATACTTTACTGACAGGCCAACAAGAGAAAAAGATACCAGTATCAGTTTATCGCAGGGTGTTCCGCATGGTTTAGTACTAGGTCCCATTCTGTGGAATGTCCTGTACAACGGGGTGTTGAGGCTATAGATACCAAGGGGATGAAGTTTTGTAGCTTGTACCGTTGATCTTGCACTGGTTGCGAAGGCGAGTCAGAAAACGGACATGGCTAATGCGGCTAAAACAGCCCTGGGTCGCATTAATAGGTGGATCAGAGAGAACGATCTACAGCTAGCGCCTCAGAAAACTGAGGTGTTAGTTGTCAAAGGGAGCCGGGAAAAATCTTCTCTTCGCTTTATAGTGGAAGGTGTGGAGGTTGTACCGGTTAAATCGATTTAATATCTGGGAGTTTGGTTGTCGGAAGGACTAAGGTTCGGAGTACACATTCAAAAGACGGTAGAGAAGGCGAACTGAAATTTGGAGGCGTTGATATGGCTGATGCCAAACATTGGAGGCTCAGGTAGCACCAAAAGAAAGGTGCCAAATGGAGTTTTCCAGTCGGTAGTAACCTACGCTGCCCCCATGTGGTGTAGTGTACTAAACACTGCGAAATACGCTAAGCTGATGGAGACTTCGCAAAGGCGAATGTTCCTTTGGGTATCTAGCGCATATAGGACAGTTTCAAATACGGCTCTATATGTTATTGGAGCGGTGATACCGATCGTTTTGTTGTGCAAAGAGCGAGCGGGGGTGTATGCGAGGAGGATGGATGTAAATATAGATGAGAATGAGAGAGAAAAAACGATAGTAGATTGGCAGAGAGAATGGGCAAATGATAGCGGAAAAGAAAGGTGGAAGAAGGAGCTTATTCCCGATCTGAGGTCGTGGTGGGAATGTAAGTTCAGGAAACTACACTACTTCCTGACGCAGTTTCTGACCGGACATGGTAGTTTTGGCACCTTCATAAATAGAATAGGTAAATCTGCCTTGGCAAACTGTACTTTTTGTGGGGTACCGGAGGCTCCCGTCCACGTTTTTAAGTGTCAGAGATAGGCAAATGAGAGGGGAGATTTCGAGAGGCGAATGGGTTTCGGGATGGATGAAAGAAACATTGTAAACATTATGTTAAGAGGAGAGAAGAATGGAGAGAAGTACACTGTCTGATGTACGCTAAGCTGATTTAGACTTCGCAAAGGCGAATGCTCCTCAGGGTATCTAGCGCATATAGGACAGTTTCAAATGAGGCTCTATATATCATTGGAGCGGTAATACCGATCGTTTTGTTGTGCAAAGAGCGAGCGAGGGTGTATGCGAGGAGGATGGATGTAAATATAGATGGGTGTGATGAAGAAAAAGAGAGCAGGAGTACAGAGGAGGAAACTAAGCCAGGGATCTGAAATTTATGGTTAATATTATTTATATTATCATATTATTTAGTTTATGACCTAACGTCTGAAACATTTTCTGATCTACGGTAATAGGTATGGTTATTTATAAATTTTTAGTTTTTTATTTTAGTTGTTCATCAACCTGGAGTCTTCTGGCCTAGTATCCTACTCGACTGAAAGATGCCAGCGTGTTTTGTTCGGTGATGTAGATGTCCAAAAAATATTTCCCCCACCAACATAAATATGAAGTTTTGAATAGTGCTAATTTTAATCCAATTGATTGTTAAGGAAACTGTAATTGGGAGTGTGGATACCTACAAATACTTATAAACATGGATAACATCAAACCAAAGAAATTAAGACACGTATTGAAATAACCGATGCATCATTTGTTAAACTTCAAAAGTTTCTTTGTTGTCAGGATATAAGGTTACGACTAAAGCCTTAGAATGCTTCTGTGTTACGTATTCACTTCTATTCTTTATGGCTTGGAAGCATGGTCATTAAAACACGTGCATCTGAATAAGCTGACTGCCTTTAATTTTTGGTGTTACAGAAGAACCCTACGAATATCATAGTCTCAAATAATGTCAAACGCAGAAGTTACTAAAAGAATAGAAAATAAAGCTGAAGTAATGTTGACTCTCAAAAGAAGAAAACTTAAGTACCAGGCTATGTTATGAGACGGCAAAGATACTCATTATTGCAGCTTATTATGCAAGGCATAATTCGAGGAAAGCGAAATGTGAAAAGACAAAGAATAACGTGGCTTAAGAACTTAAGGAAATGTTTTAAATGAAGTAGTGCAGAACTATTTAGAGCAGCAGTCAACAGGGCACACGGCCATGATGATTTCCAACCTTTGTTAGAAGGTGGACCCTAAAGAAGGAGAAGTTTATTTCATAAATAGTCCAGAAACATTAAACATTTCAGGTTGCATTAATTTCTAACAAGCTAGATTTTTTCTAGGTATTAAATATGTGAATAAAAATGTTATGTCAAAGGCCTCAGTGATCATGGTTGTGCATTGTTTTTTATCCAAGGTTAAAAGTGTCATATTTTTGTTTTTACGTATATTTCTGAAACGAAAAAACTAATAAAACAAAGTTTGTAGATTCTGACATTCTGTATAAAAAAAAAGACTGTCTATTTTTTTTCCTATGAGCGCTGTTCTCGCGTTGTGGCGATTTTAGACCGTAGGGCAATCGTATTTTCAATTACATCCACACATTTCCGCACGGCCTCTGGGTTTGTGCACTCGTAACTTGTTTTTTACCGTGGTTTTCACATTAGGAATACTCCACGACATATTTAGATAGAGTAAATTAAATGGAACAATTTTAATGAACATTATAGTAGCATACAAACTATATTATTGATCACATTCCACATGATCAATCGTGTCGACTTGTCAATAAAGCAAATGAATTCTATTACCATACTTCAATTTCAGTTTTGATTGATTATTGTTTTCTTTGCCAATATCTTTTAATTCTTGTATTGAAAACAGACAATAATGATTTTTAATAAATGCAAATATTTTTTCAGAGTCATTAAACTCTTAAATACTTGTAACGAATATATTTGCTTACCGCATAGAGTATTTCTATAAGGGGTTGAAAATTGGGACAGAAAGTATTGAGGCATGGAGATAGGGCAAGCAAAATAAACGATACTGTCAAACGACACGTAGGGTTTGGTTGGAAAGCTGGGTCGTGGATAAGTTGAATGACAATGGAGTTGGATTGGGGCAACTACAAAAATCAGACAAATGGATACTTTGGAAACCAATCTCCTGGACAAAATGGCAAATAGAAACAACAAGAAAGACCTCTAGCTATTTGAAATAAGGACGCCGCTTCGAAGAATCCTAATCTTGCTGGAAAAAGGAAAACTCTTCTTTAATAAAATAAAGAACACAAACAGGTGTTAGGAGAGTTTTCTAAATTAAACAAAATGGTTCATAGAGATAAATTAAACATTTATTACTATCTCAATACAAACAGTTACAAATACAGATAATACATAAAGATTATATTAATAGCCACAAAAGTAAATATACAAATAACAAAGAAAACTTACATGTGTCCCATTCGTTTACAAGTGGGAATTGCTGCATAACTTAAAAATGTTACTTGGCTATAAACTGTAGCAAAAAAAATTAGTACAAGTAAAGAATTATCTTTTTAAATAAAACTACTCACAAAGATTAACCTTTTTAAAAAACAAAACAAGCTAATGTCACAAAAATATGAATCTATATGTCAACATTGAATTTAACAGAGAACAATTAAAATGACACCATAGCCAAACCCTAAGATTTACAATATTAATTATTAAAACCTTTATTTTTATTATTTAAATTATGAAAGCAATTATTATTTTATTGTTTATTTATTTTTTTTTTGAAAGTTTAAAACAAAAAAGTTACCTTGGTTTCACAAAAAAACAATGCACTAGCACTTCTGGGGTTAAACTGGAATCATGCTGAAATTTGTGCTATGCATGAACAAAAAGGACTGCTTCAAATGGTCTGGAATGTTGATCAGCCGGGGACAAACATAGGTGAGGTAGAAACAAGGTTTCCATAAAAAAAAATGAAGAAACACAAGAACAATACAAATTTGACGAACAATTTGGACCCACACTTTTTTTTTGACAAATTTGACAGCGATAAAACGAGGGTGAACTAATAATCTTTTAAATTCATTCGCTTAACTTAGCATAAACAAAACATATAAACTAGAATATTTATTTGAAACGCAGAATATCCTAAAAGCGGTTTCGACCAAAGAAAATACCAAGGAAAAATGCATCTGTAAAATATAAACAAACTTTAAAATGGTTTACATTAACTTCGGCGACGTAAAAAGAACGAAATACTATTTGGGTTTTAACTCGTACGATAGGAACAGAGAAACATGGAAAACATTCTTCATTATTTTAATACACATATGAGGGGATTTCAATTTAATACATATACGAGGGGATTTCAAAATATATATCAAGGAAAATGCAAATGCTACAGACTTACCTCCAGTAGTCACAAATTCGTCAGGGCTTGAACGAGTTACTAATCACGAGTGTAGGTAAACTTTAAACAGCAATATCTTAACAAATTTTTATAACGAATAAATTTATTTGGGGTGCTAATTATAGAGTGATTTTCACGACGTTTTTACCAAAAAAAAGGGACCAACTTTGTTTTGATCGTAACTCGCTTGGTTTTGATACTTTGATGACTTTTCCATAAAAAGTGCTTTATTTTTTGGTTATTTCACGATGAAATATTTGATTTGGAGTTTGACAAATAAGAACCTACTTCTCATAAGCTACAACTACAGCTTCTACTGGATCTACAGAAAAGACATCTGAAGACGTTGTTTTTATTTTGAAAAATAACCATTTTTACTCAAAATTATCTCATTAGCTCAATTGATACCTCTAATACCAAAAACCCAAAAAGACTATTGAAAAAACTGTCATCGAATGCCATAGTCTGTGGACTAGTACGCATTTCGATGCGCATCGCCCCGCCTCGAATTTTCCCATTGGCTCTTGACCTGGAAATTCCTATTTATCGCTCGAACAGCGCATATAAATATTGGCGATTTTCAGGTCAGCCAAGTGAGTCCCTCACCGGCTCTCCGAGAGCTTAGTGCTCTCGGGGCTCTGCTTCCTGCATTTATTTTCCATACTCTGTGGCTGAGAATTGTTTCAACTTAACTTGGTGTTTTATTTCGACGAAGAAATTGTCATGTAAGAAATATCTTGCCATCTTACAAGGCAAGACACCGAAGATAAATATTTTCCAAGTCCATAACCCGAAAATTGACTTAAGTAGAGGAGCTCTCGACAGTATATTCGAAGCCCTCTACAGAGCACCCGGGGACAACAGAAGGTGGTTAGACCCTTATTTGTTCCCCCGAGGTGACAAAACTATAATATAAAAGTTGCTTAGAATTAGTGAATTAATCCATTTCCAAACTTATTTTTGAACTCATGTTTTTTCACCCCCGAGAAGTAGTGACTTTTACTCTTCAAGTAAAAACAACCCTGAGCTCAAGTCCAAATGTAAAGAAGAGGGTAACAGGAACCAAATTAAAATTTTCAAGCAAATATGTTGTGACGAGGAAAATTACACCTGTATTATGAGTGTGTATTATTAATCCTAAAAGCCCAAGTTGTTCTTGGACTGGCACGACTATGCATGTTTTAAAAATCTAAGTGACTACTGGAAGGTTAATATGACTGGTATGTCATTTTGATGTGATTACTCAGTCGCCCAGAGAAATATATCAGATAGTCTTGGGATTTCTAGGACCATTATATTTGGTAAACTATATAATACAGAGGTCTGTGTATTTCTTTTAATATATATAAACATCAAGAACATACAACTTCAGAAAGATGTAAAATTTCAGATGTAATGATTGGATTTGTACTATTTTGGTCTAAAAGTTTTTTTACTATAGAAAATGTCACACCGAGAGTGCAGTACGGCTAATATAGGAATGCACAATTGCCGGATTTCACGCCTTGTGCTTGGCGATACAAACAGGTCCAAGTGGTAGTCACAGAACCGTACCCAGATCTCTACGCCGGGCTCTGTTATTTATTATAAAATAATATATTGATAAAATAATTGCCTTCAAGTAGCCAAATAAGAGGCATGAATTTGAATAAAAAGACCTTAAGTTTTTAGCGAGAATTTTATTATAAAACTGTATACTTTATTAAACTAACAAATGTATTTTAAATTACATTTCTTGGTAGCTATAAATATACCGGGTGGAACCTCCGGTAACTCGATTTCCGTGCACCCAGCCCAATATCCAAGAAAAACTTTTTCTTTTGTAAATATGTGAAAAATTATCAGGAACAGGAATATCGAAAAAGCTTTGCACATTTTTTAATCCCGGCGATGTTATTAAAAAAACAAGTTGCGCACTTGAATCACTGCGAAATTTTAACACCTACTATGAAATTTTTTTTTGTGGAAATCTGAAGTGCAGTTTTTGTCCTTGTTAAAACATAATGCAGTCTCGCATTTTTTACACACAACATAAGTTTACCTAGTTCCTTGGCATAGCAACCTGGTAGTTTTCAGCGAAACCTTGTGTTATTCCATATGGGATAATGGTTTTCCTTGCCCACACTTGACCAGATGAGCAGGTATAAGGTTTATAGTTTAAGTTATTTAACATTATATTATATTTATACTTTATTAAACTAACAAATATATTTTAAATTACATTTCTTGATAGCTATAAATATACAGGGTGGAACCTCCGGGAACTCGATTTCCGTGCACCCAGCCCAATATCCGAAAAGCCCATACTCTGATTGGACTGGTAAATGCATTTTATTGGTTATACAGTGTAAAATAATCCAGGTTACTCACAGATATTCAATTAATTATGTGGGATACGCTTTCGCTACTCTCCCCTGTGTTCGCGTGTATTATCAATTGGTCTACGTCATCTTGCAGGTTGTCCGCAGTCCACATCTCAGTTTCCGTTTTCTCAACAATATGATTGACATAATTGCGCCAATTTTGCTCTGTGACGCGTGCGAAACCGTCGTCGATCAACTGGCGTACCTCGTTGTTTTTAAAAGTGGTATTATGGGTACCTACATATCGCTTAACTTAATTCCACACCATTTCTATAGGATTCAATTTGCAGTGATAAAGAGGAAGCCTTAAAATATAAACATTATGTTGTGAAGCATACTCATCAAGATGATACTTATCGTTTTGATCTTTATAAGCACGCGCTGCTTCTAATAGCTCGGATTTCAAATAACACTTCTCGAAAAAAATGTCTTTTTCCACTAGCCATTCCTTGATTGCAGCTTTATTTCAGGAATTGTTAGGGAATCTCTCTTTACGGGAGTGGTACAATGCATTGTCCATTACAATGACATTCCTGCGACCATTATTTGGTAAATTTGATATTAATGTCTCCTTAAACCACGACTCAAAATATGCGACATCCATTTCATCGTGATAGTCGCCATCATTTTTCTTTGCCAGAAAAACACGCTGTGTACCAGGAAGGAAACCTCCTGAAAAACCTGCATGCAATAAAACATATCGTGGACCTTGTTTAGTAGGTGCTTTTAAGCCAGTACTTAAACCTTTGAGAAAAGCATCACGACTGTTTTGTATCGTAGTATCGCACCATTCGTAATTTATAGATTGGCCAACATTAACCCACGATTCGTCCAAATATATGATATTGCAATGGTCTTTTCGCAAACGTCGTATACTTCTCAAATAATTATGGCGCCAATGAATAATATCCTTTCGCTCCACCATGATGCTTCTTCGGCCACGTTTCTTTTAAAAAAATCCAATATCTTTCAGAAGTCTGTATAAAGTAGAAAGAGACAACGGCTGTATATTCTCATTACCTTGTATGAAGTTATGTATATGCTTTAAGAATGGCGGCAAATTTTTCATGAAAAATTCACAATGAACAATTCTCCGTAGAATACTTCTTACACCCTCGTCATATGTGAATATTCTAGAATTTGATTGACACACTCGTTTTTTACGTTTTTTTGGCGATTTCAACGTTCCACTCTGTTCTTTTTCTTTTTTGAAATTGTAAATGCTTTTTTCGCTAACACCAGTCATCAACGTCTTATGGTAGCACTTACATTAAGTTGTTCCGTATTTTGTAAAAAATACAACACATTTAACACTACGAGTTTAGCGCAACCGTTAAATAATTCACCGGATTTAAACTTATGGGACTCCATGCTCTCTGTTGAAACTCGGACTAAATTTTAAAGTGTAGTTTCGTTTTCCAAAAGCACTTTCACCTCCTACCCATCCTTAGGATGGGTAGGGGGTGAAATAGGGAAAGCTTAGAGTTTATCAAATACTAATTATGACAAACAAGTTTATGGCCATATTTAGGTGATTATGTTAATGATGGTAATTTGTAGCAGAAGTTTTACAAAAGAAATGAAGACCTATTTATAGAAACAACATAACTGTATTTTTAATATTTTACATACAATAGAAAAAATCTAATTTCTATGAAAGAATTGGAAATTTGAATATTATATATAATATCTATAAATAATATCATTTCCAAGTTTCCAAATTCTTTCCTAGAAATTATGTAGGTTTTTTCTATTTTATGTAAAACATTAAAACTACAGTTATTGTATGTTGTTCTTGTAAAGAGGTGTTCAAATGTTACTCTTATGAATATGATTCAATTGTATATCTCATGTTGACGTTTTATATGCAAAATTCATAGTTTTCGTTGTCAATAACTCATCAATGCCTTTTTATTCTACTGTATACGTATACACGATATAAAATATTTTACTCGTACTGCCGGCAGATGCATTTTATCCAAGCCGGTCCTGTGAGACAATGAGCAATCAACAGCTGGAGAAAACCGACAACCCTGCG
Organism: Diabrotica undecimpunctata; assembly: GCF_040954645.1. Classification (NCBI taxonomy): domain Eukaryota; kingdom Metazoa; phylum Arthropoda; class Insecta; order Coleoptera; family Chrysomelidae; genus Diabrotica; species Diabrotica undecimpunctata. Next base: position 135,872,666 of record NC_092806.1, read on the forward strand.
CGTTTATTCTCCATAAGAAAAGCATTGCCGTATCTTACCCGTACTGCACTCTCAGTGTGACATTTTCTATAGAATAAAAGTTTCTGTAGGAGGGATACTAGGAAAAAGATTTTTCACGTCAAATGAAATTTTACATCTTCTTGAAGTTTGCATAAACCAGGACTACTTTGAATTTAATAATGAAATATATACAAATAACAGTGCAGGACTTATAATGAGCAATCCTCTAAGCCCATTGCTATCAGATATTTTTATGGATAATCTAGAGACAAAGATTTCAAAACATCCCATATTCAAACAGTTTTTATATTGGTGGAGATACGTAGACGACACACTGGTATGTTTCACAGGAACTAACAGGCAATTCGACCAATTTTTATCGTATATTTATTCACTTCATAGTCATATTGAATTTACAATAGAAACAGAACAAAATCAATCCATAAATTTTTTAGATTTAAAAATTATTAGACTTAAAAACAAACATGACTTCTCCATATTTCATAAACCTTCCTATACTGATACGACGATTCACAATTCATCATCCCATCCCACACAACATAAACTGGCAGCCTATCATAGTATGTTACATAGATTAACAGAAATTCCGATGTCAAAATATAATTTTGAGACAGAATTAAATAGCATTAAGCAAATAGCAGTAAACAATGGATACAACGAACGAACAAATAATAAAATGATAAATCAAAAACTAGACAAGAAAGCCCTGAACTTAGTATTTCCACCACCAGAGTAAAAACCCAGTACCTTCAGCTCGATTACATATACAGGCAAAATATCAACAAAAATAGCCAAACACATAAAAAAGAAAGGAATAACACCAGCTTTCAGAACAAATAACAACCTAGGCAAATATATTAAAAACAACCAAAAAAGAGCCAAAATAAAAAACACTTACACAGTGGTGTGTACAAACTTAAATGTGGCGACTGCCCAAAAACTTACATCGGTCAAACTGGTAGAAATTTTAATAAACAAATAGCAGAACATAAAAGGGCTTTCAATAATAGAAAAACAGATTCTACATACGCACTTCACCTTCTAGATTATAATCATTCCTTTAATGACGAATTTAAAATTCTTCACATTCAAAATAAAGGCCTTAAGCTATCTTTGTTAGAATCTATCGAAATCAACAAATTAAAAAACACAGATATAATTCTGAATGACCAACTTAAGACAAACAGTACTCCCCTCCTCGACCTATTTCAATAGAGACTATAAAGTGTAAACGCATGCCAAAAATAGATCACTTGAGAAAGGCAATCAGCCGAAACAGCTGTAGTGATACGAATTTAAAATAAATTTTGTGGAAGTTTTGAAAACAATGTTTTCAGTGTTTTATTGTTACATAAAATGAATTTCCATCAAGTAACGGTCGAATCCATTAATTAATTGTATATTCTCCTATAAACATACGTTCTCTTTTTAATTAAGTTTTAATTTTATAGTAAACCTGGATTTAATTAAAATATACAACAATTATATAAAAATATGTAATATCTAATAATGACGATATTTAATTTAGGTCAGTGTACTTTAAATCTCGTAGTTAACTTCGCCATGTCATTCTCGAGCTGTCTGTGGAATTCGGAGTATGCTTTTCTGTCTCCATATTTTCAACTAGGACAAATAGTTAAATCTACCAACCGCGTAATAATACTTGACCGCACAGACCCTTCTCCATTCTCTTATCTTTGGATTTTGGTTACAAAGAAATTCTTCACGTAAGTGAACACCCTGCAAAACCACTGCGGATAATGATGGTTGTAAGAGTGCTTGAAAATGATCTCAGAAAGCCAAATTGAATTGCTAGAGGTAGGATTTTCAACTAATAAACTTAAGAGCTTACCAAGTAGATTTATAAGGTACATAATACGGGTTTAAGAATTTTCAGTGTAAAGAATTTTTTAATCGTCTAATAAATTTGTCATTACAATAAATGAGCAAGTGGTTAAAAATACACAAACGGGTTCTTTTGTTGATGTTCTTTTTTATACATGTTGATTTAACCAAACTTACAGATCTGTCTATGGAAGCAGTGATGCACAATAGACCAAATTGTACCCGTCTGTTCACAAGTCGCATTAATAATATTTTATTTAACAAAATTTCTACTTGTTCATAAATTAGGCATTTTTTGCCAAGTACTTTCGCTCTTAGAGCATCTTCATGTGCATTTCGTCAAAATTAAGCTATCCAACAATATGGTGAATGTCATGAACATTAACTAATACATTTATACAACACGAGACAAAGGAAAAACAGTTTAAAAATATATTATAAATTCGAAGAACGAAACATCTACACAAAATAGGAGTTCTCCCAACAGACCCGATGTGAGTGTGGAACTACTATAGCTGATTCAAATCACATATTTTTCAACTGCCCACTACATCGTAATACAAGCACGTGGCTGCTAAAAGAATTAATAAAAGAGCTTGGAACCTTTGGCCACGTAATTACATATAAATATTAGTATTCATTCATACAGAATTGTATAAGGAGGACACTTTTATGCTCAGCGATTCATCAGAGCAGATTTATTTTAACAAACAAGACATAAACCACGGTTAGGTAGGTGGGCAACATATATGGTAAACATACAAAGGAAATGTTAATGCATACGATCAATTTTACACTCATACCTTTAATTTAATTTTTAGAAGAAATATCATAATGATTTTAAAAATTTTATATTGTCTTCACTTAATAGTAATTTACGTAACACGTGGGAGTTTTTATCAGTTCTTCTATCAGGCGCGACTCCCTGCAAATGGGAGATACTCTCTGGGTATTTTTAGCAGTGATACCCAGAGGGTAGCAGGATTACCTGCCGTGGAACAAAAACTGACACCTGGCAGGAGGTAAAAATGCACACCCATGAAAATGGAGATTAATAATTTATGTTTAAGGTAGCTACCTGGGGATTACCAGTAAACGTCTGGATCCGGCGCTGGACGTGACAGCATGCGGGACTCAGTCATTTCTAACCAGGCATATACCAAAAAAGGAACCAAGCCTTCATTGACTACAACCAGGCTTTTGATTCAGTGCCGCATGAATGGCTTATAGATATATTGAAAATATATCTCGATGATATAAGTCAATGATAATCTCGTGACCTTTTTAAAGCATATAATGACAGAGTGGAAGACTAAAATTCACCTTCAAATACCTGGTGAAACCAATATCGAAACTGAAGATATCCCTATTAACCGGGGCCTTTTCCAGGGTGACTCGTTGAGTCCACTTTGGTTCTGCCTAGCGATGAACCCACTATCTCAGCTGCAGAAATCCACTGACTCAGCTTTTAGCATCAAAAATAACAACACTATTGTGGCGAAGCTTAATCATCTGTTGTATATAAATGATTTGGCCTTAATGGCTTCCACTTGAAACCACCTAGATCAGATGCTAAAAACTGTAGAAACTTTCTCAAATGATATCAGTATGTATTTAGGAACTAGACAAGTGCCGTATACTAAATATAGTCAGAGGAAAGGTTCAGCCCGGAGGTTTCGACATGCAAGATGGCCAAAATAATATGTACAAAAAATTGACCATAAACCAATGAAAAGCGAACTAACTTCCGAGTTCGTACGACTATACGAATATAGTACATAAAAAATATCTCTTTAAAAGCTTGAAAAACCAAAAAGCTTTATATCTAATATTTTTCAAGTACTTCCTAAGGGTTTAAAAGATAATGTAATGATAAGGCAATATATGATTTTCCGACTTTCTTTCACATAAATGCGCCAAGCTGATATTTTACTTTTTACCTTTTTCACTCTTCGGGCAAGTAACATCCATCGGTGTAGTTTTTAAACCAAAAAGAAGAGCCTTTCGGTTGTGTTTCGCCCGTTCTCTGCCTGTTTTTCCGCTTCCGCCCGGTACGTATAAATGCGGGGATGGGGGAGCGAATGCCCTTTGGACCACTCTGATGCCCATTCGGATGGTCGAGCGTCTAAGCAATTTTTCGTCGACTCGGTCTGAAAATAAACAAAAACCAAAAGGAAATATCAGATGGGTAATTTTAAAGTTGGGTGACGTAAACATATTTGATAAAGTTGCAATTTTTCATACTATATTTTATTTCTACACTGTAACAGTGGAACTTAATGTTCCACTTTAAAAGTGGAAATGAATGCATTTTAAGTTTTTATTTAACTTTTTATGAAGAGTACTTAGTAATATAAAATTGCATTAAGATTAACATTAATTTTAAAACTGACTAAATTCAATCAATCAATCAATCAATAATTCCTTTTTATTTCTCATTAAAAAAAGTACAATACAATATTCTCTTTTAGTGACATTTGTTCTCCTTGGTACATGCCATCAGGAGGGTTGGCAAACAAATATTATTCTCTAATATACAAAAAATACACTAAGGCTCATTATATCTAACAAGGTCATTAAAATTAATAAAAAATAAATTAAGTAAATATTCATATAAATTTTATAGTAAAAAAATAAATGTGTATATTCTACTGAGTAACACTTTGCAGTAGACTAAACAATAATAACAATGTATAACAGTAAGGTATAGCTTGCATTTGAAATGATTGAATTTGTCCCTTAGAGGGAGTGAAAGCTGTTTATGTAATAATAATAATAACAACAATAAACGGATATAGAGGGTCTTCAGCGGAAAGTAAGAACACTTCTCACAAAGGCGCAAAAATATCATCCACGTAGTGCAGTAGAGAGAACAACATTACCGCGGTATCAAGGGGGAAGAGGACTTATGGATATAGGTGAGCAATTGGATAAACAAATTGCTAATTTAAGAACGTATTTTCAGGTACAGGCTGAGACATCTACTTTACATCGAGCAATTTGCGCAGTAGATGATACGACACCGCTTAAACTGAGGAAACAAGAAATGCGCATAAACCACCTAACTAAGCAAGACAAAATGCGCGCCTGGATGAGTAAACCTCTGCATGGGCGACATCTTAATGAGATCAGCCAAGAATATGTCGACAATACAGCGTCGAACTACTGGTTGACATCAGGAAAGATGTTTCCCGAGACTGAGGGTTTCCTACTTGCCATTCAGGATCAGGTTATTCCAACTAAAAATTACCTGAAATATATTGTTAAAGATCCTCAAGTCCAAAATGACAAATGCCGATATGGATGCCAAGCCCAAGAAACCATCCAACATCTTACCGGTGGCTGCCAGGCATTTGTCGGTACTGATTATGAAGAACGTCATGACTCAGTAGGAAAGATTATCCACCAAGAACTAGCTGACAAACTGGGACTTATCCAAACCGACCATCTTCCTTATTATCAATACGTCCCTGATAGAATGCTTGAAAATGACAACTACAACTACAACTATACTGGGACCTCACTGTGCTTACAGACCAACCAGTGGCCCATAATAGATCCGATCTCATACTAGTTAATAAAATTACTAGGCAAACAACACTTATTAATGTGGCGATACCCAACACCAATAATTTACGTGTTAAATACAACGAAAAGATCGCCAAGTACAGAGATCTAGAAATACAAATCAGGAGACAATGGAGAATGGAAAGTACCCAGACGATACCTATTATTCTTTCTACCACTGGAGTCATACCGAAGAGCCTCCTAGAAAACATAAAAAAGCTGGGTCTAAATGAACATCTATATAAGATTATGCAGAAAGCTGTGTTACTTTCGACGTCCAGATGCGTACGAAAATTTTTGGGAGATACACCGACATACCAAGTCACCTAGGACTCGATAACATGGAAAGAGTCCCACCAGAGCTCAGAGGATGAGTGAATTTTCCCCTTAGAGGGAGTGTGAGCCGTATGGCTAAATCTGGACAACAATAATAACAAGATAGTCAAGATAGACAAGACAGATAAAAAGATACTAGCTATACGCAAACAAATTATTAATGCTAATTTTAATATTTTTATCCTATTGAACTAACAACATGCTAATAGATTTTCTAATTAAATAGACTCACTAACTCATACCTATACGGCCATGCCTCCCTACAATAACCTGCTAACTCAGCCTGTCCCTGTCCCATCATAGTAACTAGTTCCACTCTACTAAGTTCATTTCTACCCAACCACTTTAACCTAATCTGTCTCAACACCGAACATCTTCCCAAAAATGTATTATATCTTCCCTTTCTTTCGTGTTACACATTGAGCAAAGGCTTCCTTCATCATTTCTGCCAGGTCGATTATTAGAATATAGAACTCCACATCTTAATTTGAACAGCCATTGAATGTCCCCAAAATTTTCCATTTCCAGTAGATAATGCATGTTTACTCCTTCTTACCGCAGTTCTTTGTAGTGTCCACAAAAATTTGATTCGGGTGCCCTATTCTCAACCTGACGCTGTATCTCCTCCTTCTTTTTTTCTATCATATTCTCAATCATACTAGGCCAGCTATCTCTCCATTCCCTTTCACACCTTACCTCAATACCAAATTTTTCTCCCATGCTCATCCAATGTTTCCACCAGCCACACCTTGCTCTCATCATTTCTTTCAATAGAAATTTTGGCAACCTGTCATTCGAATATCCTAGTATTTTTTTAGCATATTTTTTATGTAAATTCATCGTATATAGGCTGACTCTAGCAATACCTGTCTCCAAATCTAACATAAAGTTAAGACAATACCTTGGACAAGAAAACATTTTTTTTTATATAAAATCTTCTGATTATTTCCACCTCATTGTACTCAAAAAGACCCCATACCTAAGACCCATAAGTCAAAATTGATCTTACCACCGACTCATATACTGGGACTTTAGTAAGAAAGGGTATATCAGCCTTAGACACTAAACTACTCTAAGCCGTGTGAATCGCCACTGTTACCAAACTCTGGCGCTTTTTTAGATGAGCTTTAAACGATAACTTGGTTGTTAGTATCATTCCCAAATAATTATAGTTATTCACTACCTATTTGGACACATATTTAGACACGACAGGTATAACTTCCTATAGCTTATTACTACTACTACTTGTCGGTTTATAACGTTCTCCGCCGTTTTCCGACTTCCAATCGCCACTTAGATCGGTTGTTCCATAGATCTTCTTCTATGGCCCTCTCTCTCAGTTCTTTATTTATTCCTTCGCTCCAACTTTTTCTCGGTCTACCTCGTTTTCTCTTTCCTTCTGGTTGCCACTTTAGTATTTCTTTTGGCATTCGTTGTTCGTCCATTCTTTGTAAGTGTCCGAACCAGATAAGTTGTTTTGTTGTTAGGTCATCTGTGATTGTTCGTTTGATTCCCATTATTTCTCTAATGCGTTCGTTGGTAATCCTTTCTCTTCTAGATCTTCCTGCGGCTCTTCTCCAAAAATCCATTTCCGTCGCTTTCAGCGTTGACAGTGTTCTTTCTTTCAGTGGCCATACCTCACAGCTGTATAAAGTGATACTATAGCTTATTATAAAAGGGAAAAAGGGAAAGGCAGACGCGGCCCGGGTAGACGACAAATGACTTGGCTGCGCAACATCAAAGATTGGACAAGATTAGACTTTTAATTTAGACCTTAATAAGGAAAGACTAGATTAGACTTTAATAAGGAAAGCCCAAAATAGGGAAGACTTTGCAGAGGTCATCGCCAACCTTCGCTAAGAAGACGGCACATAAAGAAGAGGAATTCACTACCTCTAATACTTGATCATTCAGTTTCTAAGATTCCCTGATCACACCACCTCCTCTTCTGAATAAAATAATTTTGCATTTACCTAAATTTATTTTTAGATTCCACATCCTGCAATATTTTTCTAGTTCATTAATCATCCGCTGCAGCACCTTAGGATTGATTGAAATCAAAACCAAATCATCTGCATATAATAAAAGTCTTATAATCAAACCATTTATCTCCAAATCGCCTTCCAATGCTTTATGTTGGTTATTCAAGAAAGGCGTAAACAGTAATGGACTTAAAATACATCCCTGTCTCACTACTACTATACACAGCCCTTGCTGTCCAATTTTGGACACAGTTTTCCTCTTCCTTCTTTCACGTCTCTCTATTGTACGCAGTTTGTATCCCATTCGGGCCTGCGTGTTTCTTCAAGTCATCTGACCATCTCATTTGTGGCCTTCCTCTTTTTCGTTTGTAACTATATGGTCTCCAGTGTATAATCATCTTATTCCATCTGTGGTCATTCTGTCTTATGGTTTGTCGAGCGAACTTCCACTTAAGTTTTGCTATCTGCGTTAATACATCGGTCACTTTTGTTTTGTTGCGGATCCAAGTATTTCTTTTCTTGTCTGATATCCTGATGTTCAGCATTTGTCTTTCCATGGCTCTTTGCTATTTTTTCCATGTTTTCCTTTGTAAACGTCCAAGTTTGAGAACCGTAGGCGAGAACAGGAAGTATACATTGGTTAAAGACTCTTGTTTTTAAATATTGGTTAATACACTTCTACATTACTGTCAAACCATTCAGATAGACCATCCCTTGACCAGACTGCCGATTTTGTATTCGCGAAGATACTTTTTAACAAATTCAGCACTTTGGTAAATAATCCCAAGTGAATCAATTTGTAAAAAAGGGCCTGCCGATCAACTGTATCAAAAGCCGCACTAAAGTCCACAAAAAATGTATAAACATTTTTTACTTCCCGTGTATGTTGGATTTTTACTATACTCGTAAGATTAAAAATATTGTCTATAGTCGAATAGCGGGTTCTATTCTGCCTGGAACTCATTTAAAATGTTATTATTTTGTATCCACGAAGTAAGTCTGGTTAAAGTCAATGCCGCAATGAGTTTGGTTATTGCATTTAAGAAGCTAATACCTCTATAACTTTCTGCACTTTCCATGTTTCCTTTCTTATAAAGAGGAAAAATTATTGCATCATAAAAACCCTGAGGAGAGCCTGGTTTGACGAAAAAATTATTAGCAAGCCCAAGTACAAACATTTTTTCGTTTTCTGGAAGAAACTTGTAGAACTCAGCAGCAATTCTATCCACTCGTGGTGATTTATTTGGTTTTAAAGAACCAAATGATATTTGAAGATCTTCCATACTAAACGGCCGTTCAAAATATTCATTGAGGATAAACGGTTCTGCATACAACACAGTATTCGCAGTTATCTCCGTATTTAAATGTCTTGCAAAATGTTGCAGTATACCGTTTAAGTTAACACCTTCCCCAATGGCCCAACTGATCAAATTAATGGACTATGCATTTTATAATCAATGTTCAAAATTATATTTAAATTGATAAAAATATAAAAGCAACAATTTTAAATAAAATAAATACACTTTGGTAAAGTTAAAAAGCACTATAAGTAGTATTTAATTTTTTACAGTATATGACATTGAAAATGTCACTACATGAAACTACTACACTTTTTTAACTGATAGTAGGGGATCCGAATCTAGATCGATTTTCACCCATGTATTGTACTGAATGAAACATTTTTTTTTTAATAAATTTTATACAGAGACAAGTACGTCCTGCATCTATTCTTAATTAAAAAAATATTAATTGTCTTTTTTTAGAAGTTTCACCCATTTGTTTACCAATAAAATTTTATTGAAACTAAAAGTTTAAATCATATAAAATAGGTCTATGAGGTATTGCCTACATGTTACGTTCATGGCTACCTTGGCAAGCAGGTGTAAACAGGTAGATAAGCAAATGTAGGTGACTGCACTGATCTGTTTGTCAATCAAATTATAGATTAAAATAAATATCATTTAATTAAAAACGCGATGATATATTTTTGTAAACTGTTAATTGCCTGCAATTAACAGTTTAAAAAATACTATTACCAGGTTTTAAAGTTTAAAATTTGGAAAAAGTAAATTTAAAAAATTCTCTTTTTCTTCTTCTTCTTATGTAGACATGACTTTGTCTCTTTTTCAATGTGCCACCAGTAAGTTGTCGTTCCATCGTTTTCGTGGTCTTTCTACTGATCGCCTTCCCATTGGGTATAGTACGGCATAGTATGTATTCACCTAATTTTGATTCTTCTCTTTCTTTTTTTTTATTTCCTGTAGAGCACAAATGTCTATTTCTTTGTTTTTCAGCAATTGGGTTATTTCTTGGTCCCTTGAGTTAAGCGATCTGATATTTCAAGTAGTAATTCTTGTCTGGGTTTTTTGATGTTTTTCGCTTGTACTTATTTCTTACCTTGGTCGACTTAATAGTATTATTCTGGTTTCGAGACTGTAGATTGTTTCTTTGAGCAGTATTCTTTTTGACGATTGGTAGGTTGCTAACCTTGCCAATCACACTTAACATTTTCTCCAGGCTTAGGACCGGCTATGGTAACCGCAGAGCTACTCAATCCACCCTGCAATCACCCCAGGCAGTGTTAAAAGAGAGAAAAAGAGAGAGAGGAAATCCAAGCGTCGTATTTAGTGTAATAAAAGGGAATGTAGAAATTCTGGCCGGAGATGCTGCCAAAGTAGAAGCAGCATTTTGATGGCCGCATGAGTAGTCGTGTTTTAGCTCGATTTCGATTCGGCCAAGGTCGCTCCGATCAATCGTCGTGGTGTTAGCTTTAAAAAAGACAGCACTGGGAATAGAGTTTCTCTGAACACCAGAATGGCTCAAGAGTCAGTACATAAAACTTATTAACGCTCAACTGAACCAGCCTTTGTGTGTTAGATCAGGCACAATCAAGGCCACGCCTACGTACTGGCTACCAGTATTGAGCCACATAGCCCTCTCACACGACCATCGAGAACGTGCACCCACGTTGTTATAACCGGTAGAGACATAAGTGAGCTTCACTCAAGAAACAACCCTCTGGACTCTGCAAGAATTCAAGTGTAAAGGAACTTCAAGATAACCGATTGTTGGCAAAAAGAATGGGATAATAGAAAAGAATGCATCGCATGCCAGCCGAAATATGCCATATTTCACAAGAAAACCAGAGGGCTTAGACTAACCAAGACAAATCTGGGACACACTGACATAATAAGAACAAACTTTGGCAGATACTCGGGCTCATTTTTCAAGTGGGACCACGTGGAGTCTCCAAATTACGATTGCGGCGAAGCAGGACAAACCGTTAAACATCTAGTGGAGCAATGCCCGATCAGACCCTACAGGGGTAATCTGTCCGATTTCTTACTTGCGACCAAAGAGTCAATTGAATAAATTATTTGTCAACTAAATGTTTCTTTGTTAAAATTAATTATTGTTATTTACTTTGTGTACTGTGTGAAACTCACCTGGGATGTAGCCAAACCCTAAATAAATAATAAATCTTAAGGTAAGGGACAAAAAGGATTTGGGCAACTTCTACTTTTTATTCATGATAGTTCAATTTAGTTTCTTACCCTCTCCACATCTTTACATTTTATCTTGACTAGTGATTTAGCTTCTAATTTTACTTCTACTATATAAATACTGATGAATGGTGTTTGGAAGTTATTCCAATATTTTTCCTCACTTTATTAATTTAATTTGGATATGACATTAGATTCCAAGCTACGTTGAAAAGCAAATATTATGAAAAAAACAGAGGAAATAGAAATTAAGTTCAGAAAGATGTACTGGTTGATGGGAAAAAATCCACTCTGTCTACTTATAACAAATTGTTGTTGTATAAGCAAGTCCTTAAACCGATATGGACATATGGGATACAGCTATGGGACTGTACAAAAAAAAGTAACATCCAAATTATACAACGATATCAGAATAAATTATTAAGGAACATCGTTAACGCTCCATGGTACTTCAGAAACTGTGATCTTCATCGAGACCTACAGATGGATACGATTATCCAGACAATAAGTAAGTTTGCCGAGAGTCATGAACAAAGGCTCTCCATCGACGTGAATGTCGAGGCAATCAAACTCCTAGACAACGCCAACCAGATAAGAAGACTTAAGAGAACGAAGCCGTTTAAGTTAGTGCTATAAGTGAGTGAAAGTGAAAAAGCAGAGCAAAGTGCGGCTAAATTGTACACGTTAGCTAGTAGTACTAGAATGTATTAGAGTCTAAGGAATATAGCTGAATGTAACCTTGGATAAATTTTTGTAATATTTTGTAGATAGAACTAACTTGCTTATTGATCATAGTGAATAATCAGATAGCAATAATCATAAGATTCCTGTTGGAGTTTTATTAAAAAAAAACTTTATTAATTTATTCCATCCTTGAAATTAAGACCGCTTATATTAATCACATCTTCCAATCGATTTTATGCGTTGGTCTGCTGGTTAGATATTTTTTGTTAACTTTTGCTAATATACTTGTATACAGAATGGTAGGCATCGGTGTGAGTCAGAGCTGAGTATTGTTCTCTGTACAACTGAATGTATTATTGTAGTACTAAGATCCATAAATACTTTAAGGATTTCCAGCTTCTGTTTATCTTGGTTTATAGGACGTGATATGGAATTATTAAGATCAATATCAAGAAGCAGTGTGACAAACATGACTAAAGAAATGCGGCAACGGTTGGAGTGTTCTTTCTGACGACGCGACGGCTGGTCTCTATCAAAGATAAATGGCACATGAAGAACAAGGATGGTATATTAATATAATTGCTATATTGTTTTATACTTTTTTTATTTTTGTTAGAACTTTTATCTAATCCCTGTGGCTAACTAAAACTTCGTTCTTTGTCATTTAAGCTTTTAATCGGATAAAGTCGATAAACGAATCCTGTTAATTTAACATAATTTTAATTTCCGTTTTCTCTTCAGGTACGGGTATTTGTATAAAAGAGAAGCTTTTAAAATGAACATAATCGATATTGTGCTTATAAATGAAAATTTTAATAAGCAAAATCAGTTCACGTTGTTTTAGGGGCTTCTTGCGTTTTCTGTTATTGCAGCATTAAAAGAGCAAACTCCTTACAAAACATTTTAGCAAAAGAATAATTTATTAACTGGATTCAAAAAGTTTCTTCAGTATTAATTTTCCTATTTTCGTATATATTTTTATGGAGTTTACTCTCCAGGGTAATTAATATAACAATTTAACAAATTAATTTGGTTGAAAGCTAACCAAAACAATATTATACACATACAACAGAATTAATATTATTATTTTTTAAATAATCGGTAATCTTAACCTGTTTTTTTTATTACATAAATTATTAGTCACTTGTTGCTTACAGTAATTACAGTAATTAGAAAAATTGACACTATATTGGCCCTTCAGAAAACTTCTTATAATATTTCATATAACTTCTTATAATCTAACAATTTTTTATGCAATTTTCTGAAATATTACGCCAACTTTTGTTCATCATATGGATTGCAGAGAAAACTGATATTTTTTTTTGCCATGTCATTGGAGCTAGCTGAAGACATTGTGTTATAAGAATATGTCATATTTGCTATAATTTTTTATACAATTTCTTTTCTATAATTTCTTTTAAAAGCATAAATTATTGCTTGATGAAAATTCGTTAGGTTAATGAGCAGAGCAGATCAACAAATAACAGAACTTTTCTATTTTTTCTGTAATTTTCTTGTCGTAGTCAAGTCAAGTCATTCCTTGAACATGATTGTTATCATTTAAGCATTTTTATTAAAACTGTATTTTACGGATTTAAAACAACTTAGACTTTTTGCTTTTTCAGTAATAAAAAATGCAAAAAATTGCAATTTATGGTTATCGGAATAAGCACGACACATAATCGTCAATCTGTTCTTTGAAACTTTTCCGCTTACAGCTTTGTCTCCTAATAAACAGAAGGTGCCGTCTGGAACAGCTCGGTAATAAAAAGCGCAGTTTCGTCACAATTTCACACACCCACTGGTTCATAATTTTTAATTAATAAATCGGCATCTTGTGCCCAACAATTCTGCTTTCTCCAATGTGCAATTGTGCTTCTCCAACAATTTTTTTAAAGGAAACTTTCGAACAATTTTTTCATCTGCAAAACCATTTATTTGTCGCTTTAAAGTTCGCCTTACCCAAATTTTCCGTTATTTTTTCAGATTTTTTTTTAACTGGTTCGCTGATAGAAACATTTCGGGCCCTCTTCTCATTAAACCACTCGGCTTATGTTTGTTCCACGTCTGAATCTTTCCCACCGCGTTTTCGTGTTTGGGTTAATTTTGAATTAACTCGCCCATAGTTGATGAAACTGATTTTTTAAACGTTTGCTCACCTGAGCTTGAGAAATTGCAAACTTTCTAGCAATTTTGATTTGACTGCACTTAGATTGTTTTGCGTATTCAATTATATAAACTTTTTCTTTTAAATTAGGATTTCTTTTCGAATTTAAGAATGCCATGATTTACTTGTACGCAGGTAGGTATCTGGGTGAATTCTAAATTAACTATTTCTAAAAATGTACATATTAACAGGCAATGAAGTGGGTGAGAAATAAAAATTTTTAGAGAAATGAAAAAGTGCTTTATGACCTGTCGATGTTTCGGGGAAGTATCGATTTGGTAAATAAGGTATAAAAAGGTAAATAAGGCTAAGAAAGTAATAAGGTTGTTATTACCTGACAGACCCTAATAAACCAGAAATCATTTAAATTTGTATAAAATTGTACATATAAAAATATTTTTTTATCTGAAAATATTCTATTAAGCGGTAATATTTTATTTAAACGTATTTCTATAACCGGATAAATTTATTAAGGAGTTTGGGAACCTCAAATTTCTATTCCTTAAACCGGGATATTCTATAACTCGTATTTAAATAATACGTAATTCCTATAACCAGGTTCGACTGTAAATACAATTACACTGAGAATTTTTTGTTGGGTAAGATCTGCCACTTGTTTTCCACTAATTTTTGTCATCTGAATCTAAAAATATTCTCAGATTTTGTCTATCACTTCAACTTTTTAAACTACAGGATATCCTCAAAAATTATGCATATAAATGATGCATATGAATTAATGAACAGTACTTACAAATTAAGACAAAAATTTTCGTTTATAGCTTTTTTTGGAGTGTTCAGTTTGTGTACATTCGCGTTTGATGCTCCAACAATAGTCAGCCATCGTATGTACGTCCCATCTACCTTGATACCGTACTTCCATGACCTTCAAATCTTGATAGAAACGCTCACCCCACTTTAATGCTCATGTTGCAACCTAGCGTTTGGAAGCTCTCCAAAAGTTGCTGGACAATGTCGGCGTAATTTAATGCTCGTGTATTTCCAAGCAAGTTTTTAACAATATTTTTGAATGCCAACCAAGCATTCTTTTCAATTTCTGACATTCCACGAAATGGTAATCTGCAAGAAGTTGTCGAATCTGTGTACCATTAAAAACATCGGCCTTTATCTTTTCAAATGACAGGCTAGGACATTTCGATACGAGATACTTAAAACACTCTCCTCAGTTGGCAAAACTTTAACAAATTGCTTCATAAGAACCAATTTTATATTTTATTGTCAACACAAATGACCCCTTGGCGCCTGTGATCTCATCACGCAAACAAACTGAATGACCAATTGAAACTGAACCAAATAAATTTACATTGTGAAGGAGAACACACTTCAAGCTCTGCTTTGAGCTATCTATAAGTAACGAGTCAGTTGCGTTATAGTTTGAAATTTCCAATTCTTTCATTAATATTTACATTATTGCAAAACACAAATCCACCATTACTTTAAAAGTATTGCAGAAATGCCCTTTCTCATATTCGAAAATAAGATATCTTGGCTCCCTTTTTAAGAAAGATTTTCTTATTGAGTCGTGATGATAAGAGCTCTGAAGCTTTTTTGGAAAGATCCCAAATCTCGTACCAAATAATTTAGCTCTTGCTGCTCGAATCCCTTACGTATGGAGTCATCTTCAATTTTGAAATCTTCATCGTTGGAATCGCTTTCATCTGCACCATATCCGTATTCCCCTTTTTCCAAAGAGGAAAATTCGCCAAATGGTAGTTTATACTTGAATTCTACGTTTGTAGCAGCTAAAAAGTATGCGCATCCAGTCCCTTTTGTTGTTTTTGATGCGTCCGTGTATATTACTGTGGCTTCCCTATAATCCTGCAGTAGAGATCTTAGAAGATTGCTACTCATAATGGTGTTCTCACTATAAGTGGGTATTATAACCTGAGTTCTGTGGAATTAAGAAAAGTAGTCTAAGCTTCTGTCAACCGTGTCCAATTTCTTGAAAAAAATAGGATTATTCTGTAATGCCATGCATAAAGGCAGAGAAGGTTTTTTCTCCCAATATTTGTTTGTAAGATCTGATTCGTTAAGTTGACGGATGCTTAAAAATAACTGGGAGTTAGTTACTAGAATTTTAAGAAGGCTTTTTTCAATTAAAAAGTTTCTTCTATTTTCCAGGGTAGCTCAGTGGCTTCAACACATAAGGGTTGTATAGGGGTTGATATCATAGCACCCAAACATACCCTCATTACAGAATTTTGAAACGTGTCGATTTTTCTTAAAAGGTTCTTGGAGTCAAATCATAGGTATACCAAATGGAACTTTAGCACGTGCTCCCTTGGTCCACATCCGTAAACCCTCTCCACACTGTTTACACACTTTATGAGGTGCTTATGCTTTATCTTGATTATCAAGTTTTATTTTAGACTATGCAAAATATGCTTATCTGACAAATGTACTGATGTACCTTATGGCTACCTATGCCCCTACACTTACGTGTAGGAGCATAGGTAGCCATATGTAGGAGCATAGGTAGCCAACATGTACCCCATCCACATAGAAAACGAACGTGACGTGATAGAAGAAAACTAAAAACAGTTTTGAAACCAGAATGTATAATTCTATAGAAAACAACTAAAAAATCTAACTCAACAGAAATTGAGTTTCAAATTGTTCCCCAGTGTTATTATTTTTAAGCATCATATTTAGTTTATATAATAATTAAATATATAATCAAATGATATTTATTCATATTTTATAAATAATTTAATATTTCTTCTGAATTTGGCGGTCCGTCAGAAGTAAGCAACGCATGCTTTGTTATGCTCCCAGCACCACATGTTAGCATGTGGTGCTGGGAGCAAACGTAACAATTTATTGACTTATTTTAATATAATATCACTTGTTTTAAATATAAGTAATAAATAAATAATAAAAATCCTTCATTAAATTAAAAAAAAAATCTTTATATTTTAAAAATACATGAAGGTATAAAGCTTCGCACTAATCTACTGCACCGCCTAGTGTTACATCTTTTTTTATTTTGTTTAAAGGCGGGTACACATTTGCGAGCAGAACTGTTCGCGAACCGTTTGTGAACGCTATATTCGTTAATGTGTACGGCAGAAAAAACCGCTTGCGTACTGTTTCATCGTGACTCGTCGCGAACCAAATTGTTGCGGTTTATTTCACGACTTCAAAGGAAGCTCGGCTTTCAGTTTGGACGGCGCTTACTAGACGCAGCGAACATTTTTATTGTGTCATCAAATCGACATTGTGTGAATGACGTGTTCCTTCCTAGAGAGACGTGAGAAAACAGTAAACTGATTATTGTCATGGACGTATAAATAAAGATAAAATCTTTATTTATACGTCGATGATTACTGTACATAATTTTATTTTTGTTAAACAAGCAAAAACAGGAACATAAATCAGTACCCAAATTATAAATAAAATGAATCATTTCGCACATGTGTGTTCGTTGTTGATTTGTCGCTTTCCATGGATCGAGATAAGTATGCGATTAGTACGATGTAGAATATTTTTCAAGGATCTGTACGCGTACTGTACGTATACCGTTCGGCTCGCATATGTGTACCCGCCTTAACACTCTCGCCACCAAGTGAAACATTAATGTACACTTACAGCGTTTTACGTTAATAAAATAAAATAGTTTTGGCCCCCGACGAAAAAATTTAAAATATCATTGGCGGCGAGAGTAACTAATATGATCTCTTGTATTTATAGCTTTTTATAAATTTATATTTGATTATCTTATTATTTGTAAGGCTTCGCAAAGTTTGGATCCTTTGTTACTTCCCTTAAGAATTTTTCTTAAATTATATTGTTACTGTCTGTTATACTGGGTCACGGCTGTCTTCAATAAAATATACAATACAGGAATCATCCCTGATAAATGGCTAGAATCAGAATTCATAGCGATACTTAAAAAACAGGGAGCTAAAAAGTGCGAAGAATATCGAACAATCAGCCTAATGAGCCACATGTTGAAACTGTTTCTTAGAGTCATCCATGGAAGAATTTATAAGAAGTGCGAGGAACAAATATCGGACAGACAGTTCGGCTTCATTAACGCAGTGGGTACCAGAGAGGCACTTTTCGGAGTACAGGTACTGATTCAAAGATGCAGGGACGTTAACTGAGACGTACACGCGTGCTTGAACGACTATGAAAAGGCATTTGACAGAGTTCAACATCAAAAGATGATAAACATTTTAAATGAAGCAGACCTGGATGACAAAGACCTCGGAATAATTTCCGAACTCTACTGGAATCAGACCGCATACATGAAAATTAACGGAGAAGAAACAGATCACATAAAAATACTACGTGGAGTTAGACAGGGATGTATCCTATTGCCGTTGATATTTAATATGTACTCAGAGAAAATTTTTAACGAGGCTCTTTATGGAATAGACGAAGGCATCCTTCTAAATGGTGAAAGAGTAAACAATGTTAGATATGCCGACGACACCATGGTGAAAGCAGATGGTTTAGAGGGACTTCAGAGCCTAATGGACAGAATAAACGAGTACAGTCAATAGTACGGACTAGACATTAATACCCATAAAACGAAACAAATGATTATCAGTAAGGAGAATATAAATGGGGCTCATCTATACATTAATGGGATAGAGCGAGTAAAACAGTATTACTACCTGGGAACTATTATAAACGAACAGTGGAGCAATGTACAGGAAATAAAGTGCCGCATAGGAAAGGCAAGAACGGTCTTTAACAAAATGAGCGCCATCTTTAAAAGTCATAACATATCCCTAGATACAAAAATGAGACATTTGAGATGCTATGTTTTCTCTGTGTTGTTGTACGGGGCGGAGGCATGGACGCTTACAGACACCACTATTAAAAAACTTGAAGCATTTGAGATGTGGCTTTATAGAAGAATGCTGAGAATATCATGGACAGCAAGGATCACGAACAAGGAAGTTCTAGAAAAAATGAAGAAGGAACCAGAGATTGTGTTTACGATCAAACGCATAAAATTGCAATATCTGGGACACGTTATGAGAAATCAGCATCGTTACTCCCTGCTGAAGTCTATATTGCAAGGTAAAGTCAAAGGTAAGCGAGGACCCGGTAGAAGGAAAATATCATGGCTGCGGAATTTAAGAACATGGATTAAGAAAACCTCAACGGAGCTGTTTCGAGCCGCAGCGAACAAGGTCATGATTGCCAATATGATTTCCAACATCCGAAACGGATAGGAACCAGAAGAAGAAGAATATTGTTACTAACCAACCAAAGAACGCAATTCCCATAAAAGGAGACTCTATACTTGATCATTGAACATCACAACCATTTCGTGGTTTGAATATTTTTTGTCAAAGTTTAACTGGATGCATCCTCAAATAACATTTCCTTTCTATTTAATAAATACTTGGAATTGTGCCCAGGCTGTCTTAATTTTTAGTTCTAGTCTTATCCAGTCCTATCTTCCGTTTTTATAACTTAACTGTGTAATAAAATTTATTAATATTATACTTCGTTTATTCAAGGAATTGTTTCTCTTCCTGTAAAATGCGTTTTTAATCAGAGCATTGTTATTTTTATTTATTCTCTGTAAAGCTTTTCGTGAGCGTAGTTATTCTCGTATTAAAAACTTTGCAGTCGTATACAATATTATAGAGGCAATCGATTCTGCTGCACTTCTGATAAATAAGTTATTTAGAATTATGTATTTTTGTATTCTTCTTGGGACAGTAAATTGGGTTTATTAAAACTGACTTAAAAATACACAGTTATAATTTTGTCTAAAAGGTTTTAGCGCAAACAAATACTTTAATACTAATTTACGTTACAGGACTGGAAAGTGGTGTCGTTCGCTCAAGACAAGAAGTTTGGGGAGAGACCTGAAAAGCACTAATTTTCGATCGCGTGATGTACAATATTTTTTAAAACTTTTGAACACTTAAGGCGGGGTCCCACCAGACGCGCTATTCTGCGCTGCGGCGCTCTGCTTCGAGCAGCGCGGAGCAGAACTACACAGAGCGGCGCAACTTTGCGCATGTGATTCTAGAGGAACAAATAAGTTTCAGTTTTTATTTACGCGCGCACGATGGAAACAAAATTACCAATAGCAAGTGCGGCTGTTATAGTAATTAACCATTTTTTATAAGAAAAACAAAAGACCCAGAGGAGACGTCGTTATTGGGTTACACCAGTATTTAAAAGTAGACAAGTTTATAATGAAAATAATCTTTTAAATGATTTAGTTGCAGGACAGTTTCAAAATTTTTTTTCGTATGTCGTTACACGATTTCGAGTACCTGTTTACAATGATTGAACCAGTAATAAGAAAGAGATGAAACAAAGCATTTATCAATGTCTACTGAAATTAAAATGTAAAATTAGCTTTGCCTGTGTCCATTGACTTTTTCATTTTCACCTTTTCTCTTTTATATGAAGACAACAAAGACGTCGTCTTTGTTTTAGCTTCAGTGACGGAACAACCGATATTGTCTGCAATAAATACCCGTGCATCATATTTATTACTTTTTATATGATAATTATTTCTTTTCGGATTCCACAATTCCGGTTTGTCTCTGTATGCCTAAATAAATTTTTCAACTTCTTCATGATTCCACTCAAAACTCATTGCGGAGATAGTACAGAAACACAATAATCTGTAAAAATGATCTTCAATCACAAACACCGTTCCAACTAAACGCGCACTTTTCTTTGATCTACACTACTTTACCGACAACCAACGGATAATGTTCGTTCTTGTTTGAACTTGCACGGCGCAGCGCTACTTGTCGTTCCCACTAGTCGCTCAAGCTCGCTCCGCGCACAAATGAACCAAAACAAACAGCGCGGCGCAGCGCAGCCTTTAAATGTAAACTTAATTCTTCATTTATTTAATTTTATATAATAAATTAATGAACACATTAAAACTACATTCATAAATACAACTGCATAAACTAAATGAATCTATTATTCTTTTTGAAGTGCCTTCTGAAGTGAAGAATCACAAATCTTTTCAGAGCAGCAGTTTGCAAAATACCTATTGCCATGATGGTCGCCAATATCCGAAACGGATAGGCACTTCAAGAAGAAGAAATGAATACATTACTTTTGGAATATTTTTGTCTTTTTCTTCCTTCTTGTATGTAGGGTTTAAAGCCTGTTTCTTCTTCAATATTAGCCTCCTAAATTGTTTAAATTGTCGCACCATCTTTTTCTTGGTCTGTCAATACTTCTTCGTCCATTTGCTGACTTATCTCCTGCTAGTCGTACTATCCTTTCCTCTGCCATTTTACTAATGTGTTCGTTCTACTAATGTTTTCGTTTTGTCACCCATCCATTTATGTCTTTTAAATTGCATGCTCTTCTTATGTTTTCGCTTCTCTCCCTATCCAACAGACTTTTCCCTGATATTCGTCGGAGTATTTTCATCTCTGTTGTTTCTAGTAGTCGTCTCGTTTTAGATGTGTCAGGTCTTGTCTCCCCGCCGTGTATGTTAATATGGGCATATGTTAATATATAATTCCAGCTTTATAGATTCTTGTTTTTGTATCTTGTCTTAGGTGTTTGTTCTTCCAGATTGTGTCATTAAGAGATCCCGCCGCTTAACTTTCTTTTAAGCTTTGTTGTCGTACTTCTTCTTCAGCATCTCCGTAACTAGTTATATCTATTCCCAGATATCCAAACCTTGCGTCATGCTTTATTATCTTCCCATCAATTTAAATTTTACATGGTAGTGGGTATTTAAATGTTGTCATACATTTGGTTTTTTCTGATGAATATTTTTGTCAAATGTAGAATTGTAAGCGTTTAATATCTAAAGGGGAGATGTGTCTGAAATGTTTTAAAATCTGAATACATATTTTTAAATTTGCAAACTTGTAAAAGAAGCTTTTTTGTGAGTTTGATGGTCTTGGCCGAGCCAATTAGCCAGACATTTGCAGATATGAAAGAATATTGACAAACATCAAATTAAAAATCAACTGTCACTTATAATAAATCGCAACTTTTTTATCACGTTAACGAAATCAAGGCAGACTGTATTATCAAACTATACTGTATTCACTATATTCTATATACTATATACTATACACTTTATGCACTATTCTGTAAATGATAGTTTAAACGATTTATTTACCAAACCCATTAGACATATATACATATATAATAAAAAAAAATGTCATTTTCATGCACTGGTACAGAATATACCAGAAATTTGGAGTAACAACTATATTTGTCTTCTTTTTGTGCCGTTTTCTACCGAAGATTGGCAACCATCATACGATGTTTCTTTGTTTTGTACCGCATGTATGTATGTATTATGTATTATGTAGCTTCCGGTATTTGGAAGTATTCCCTTAAGTTTGTCAGCCAGGATTTTTTCTTTTTGCCCATCCTTGTTTTACCTTTAATCTTGCCTTTCATTATAAGCTGTATCAGACTACTTATCAGTACGAAATACATGACAAATATATGACGCCTTCCAATTGTTAACAGTTAGTTTGTTAGGAATTTCATCTCTTTACCTATTCATCTCAAGACCTCCCTATTGATCATCCTGTGTGGTTATTTAAGGTTTTCTCAGTGCACGTCGATACAGCCACCTTTCTAAATTATATAACATAATTCTTATAAGTTTTAGGGAAACGATATTACCATACAAAATAGAGTGATAGTCTCCTTTTAAAAATCAATTTAAGGTAATACATTTTACGAAACTCTATCACGAAAATATTAACCATATTTTCTTCTGCCAACTTAACTAAGTAAAAAATTATATTTCTTTAACTTACCAACATATGCACGAAAATCGTAACATGTTCCAATCGGAGCCCCATGGTATTCTTTGGCTGGTACTAATTGTACGCTAGGTGGAGCGAAGGGAGTGATTGTCATAGTGAATGGATAAGCGTTTTCACCTAGACGTTTCATTAAAGCCTCCTAAAACAAGAAAAAAATTATTATATAAAATAAAATTAAATTACCACGCTGTAGGAAGAATTAAGAGAACGCCTTAAAAAATAGTGAGACAATTGTCAGCCAACGTCATAAATACTACTACAAACTTAACATTGGGCAAGAAAATACCTTAGATGTATTAAAAGATAAAGAAGAGGTCTTATATTTAAAACTTCCTTTTTTATCAGGACTTGATACCGGCTGTCCTGCTGTTACGCTACTCGACCTACCTAAGAGCAGCACAGGCAGAATAGCAAATTCTCCCAATATTTGAAGCATTGTCGAAGACAAGCGAAAATACGATTTTAACTGATAATGTATTTTACATTTATTCAGAATAATATACAGTTATTAGTGCAAAAGTAAAAGAACGTTACAAATTCTATTGTTTCTAAATTTTAGTGCTAAGTGTTTACTGATAAAATCATACTAACAATAATAGTCAAAATTTTTCTTAAAGAGAAAATGAAAACTAATTACTTTGTAGTGTAATCAAGAATTCATCCATAGTCATAATCACTGAGGTAGGTTTCTCAATTTTGATTGTAAATGATGACTGTATTAGTTGATTTTCTTTGTGATTTTCACGCATACAACCTTATTCTATTAACTTTTCACATTTTCGTAAACTTCTTGAAGCTAAGCTTCTATACTGGCGTTGTATTTTACTTTTTCCTCTTCTTCTTCGTCTTCTTCTTCTTCTTCGTCTAGCCATTCACGTCCACATTTGAACATAAGCCTCTTCAAGTCTTCCTTTCCATTGTTTTTTATTGTACGCTACTTGTAGCCAATTTTTCCCGGCAGTCCTTTTCAGATCATCTGTCCATCTCATAGGAGGTCTGCCTCTGGGTCTTTTGTGTTGGTATGGTCTCCAGGTTAAAATTGATCTGTGCCATTTGTTTAGATCGCTCCTAGCTACATGTCCAGCGTATTCCCATTTCAACTTTAATGATTTTTGCACCATATCGGTGACTTTGGTTTTCTGACTTATCCATGTGTTTGTTTTCTTGTCCTTAAGTGATATACCTAGCATTGCTCTTTCCATCGCGTGTTGAGTGACTCTAAGTATATTCATATTCTTTTTTTTGATTGTCCATGTTTGTGCCGCATAAGTTAATATCGGAATAATGCATGCATCAAAAACTTTAGAACTAAGATGTAATTGAATTTGTTGATTTCTGAGTATATAGTTCAGTTTACCGAATGCTGCCCAAGCTAACTTTCTTCTTCTTTTTATTTCTTCAGTTTGAATTTCCCTATTTAGTATTATTTTTTGTCCCAAGTATATATATTCTTCAACTTTTTCTATAACTTTTTCCTCTATAGTGAAATAATTAGGCGAGCGTCGCGGAACTAGCGCCACAAAACGACATCGTCACAGGTAGCGTCATAGAACAACAGATCTTCCCAACGATTCACTACTCTCAATCAATAATTCATTGATAAATAATTGATTGAGAGTAGTGAATCATAGCAATAGAAATACGTAGAGAAGTATGACAGGGATACATTTTGTCGCCGCTACTATTTAATGTTTATAGTGAAAGGATCTGCCAGGAAACCCTTTTGCAAGCAAACTAAGGAATCGTAATCAATGGAGAGGTTGTAAATAATATTCGATACGCAGACGACACTGTACTAGTTGCAAGAACAGTAGAAGAATTACAACAATTACTTACAAATATAAATATTGCCTGCAACAGTTATGGCATAAGTATCAATATCAAAAAAACTAAGTATATGGTCTTCAGTAAGAACATGACACAACCAACACATATTAGTATAAACGGCATTCAAATTGAAAAAGTATCAAGTTACAAATACTTGGGTACTTCAATAAACGACACTGGAGACCAAAACGATGAAATAAAAAGACGTATCGAAATTGCCAGGGCCGCTTTCATAAAGATGAGGAAATTCTTCTGCAACAGAGATATAAGCATCCCACTCCGATTAAGAATGCTAAGGGGCTACGTATTTAACACGCTATTATACGGTGTAGAGGCCTGGACTCTTAAGCAGAACAATATAAAAAATATTGAAAGTTTCGAGATGTGGTGCTACCGTCGAATGCTGAAGATAAGTTGGGTTGAAAGAGTTACAAATTTTGAAGTAATGCAAGGGATAGGAAAAGACCCAGAAATTTTGTCAACGATCAAACGAAGAAAACTCGAATATTTGGGTCACCTGATGAGAGGACATAAATACGCATCACTTCAAAATATATCGCAAGGAAAAATAGAAGGAAAACGGAATCCAGGCCGTAGAAGAATGTCATGGTTGCGTAATTTAAGAGAGTGGTTTGGCTGTACCACTAATGAACTCTTTAGGTAAGCTGTAAACAAGGTCAGGATAGCCTTCATGATTTCCAATCTCCGATAGGAGTGGCACAAGAAATAGAAAAAGAAGTGAATCATAAATCCCTATATGGGATTTATGATCTGTTGCACTCGATAGACCCACCGATTCATGATCTGTTGCACTCATGATCAAACAAATGGTCCAAGTTGAAGAAGAGTTTTATTATATTCTGTAGTTATTTGTGCTTTAATACGTTAGAGTTAAACAATTTAAGTAAAATAGTTTAAAAATTAGAAATATTGTTACAAAATGGCTGAGTTCTGTACATCATCACACAACATTTAGTAATAGTGACATACAAAGATTTGAAGCTAGAGACTTTGATAGGTTTGTAATATTTTTTTATAGTTAATCAATGTGGTTAAGTTTGAAATCATATTTGATGACACAGCTAGACAAGATACTAGAACAGAAGCAAAGAGCGAAATTTATAATAAATATCCTACACGAACTAGGATTGTTGTGGAAAGGCAATACAAGGTATGAAAACTAGAACTAGCTAGAACAGAAGCAAAGAGAGATATTTATAATGAATCTCCCATACGAAGTAGGATTGTTGTGAAAAGGCAATACAAGGTATGAGAACGATGATTTCCAATTATTAAAAATCAAAGGAGATTGAAAGTATCTATGAATGCTATAGTGCAACAGCAGTATTTTATAACATCACAATAGAAAATGAAGTCTTGTTTTCTGAAGATCATAATGTAGATCAGCAATAAAACATTTAATTAAGGCTATAAAAAGGAAAAAAAGTAGACAATTTCGGTCAATTTCAAGGTGAAACCAGTCATTTTCGACTTGTTATAAAAAAATATAATATATAAAATTATTACACAAGACAAGTGTATATCGAGACACCCGTCTTGATTTTTCGAGTCATGCTAAATAGGATTTCGGGCTAATGCAAAACATCCTACCGAGCGATAAGAAATATTCACTTAAAAAAACACAACTTGGTTCATTTCATGTTTCCACTGACCTTTATAATCGAAAATAACTTTTTTATATTTAATATTCATCAATTTTGTTATAAAAAATTTTTATATACTTCATAGTTTAGCCGTAAAAAGAAAACCAGATGTTTGGCGCACCCTGTATATATTCAATACTCACAAAGTTTCGTTATTGTTAAAATATAATTTAGAAAAAGTAAACAAATAGTTATATTCAATATTTTATTTAGTTTTAATATTGGATCTCAATCAATGATCCATATTTAATATTTACTTTAGGCAAACTTTTTAAAGCATTCAAAACACGCCAGCTGGGAATATAAAGCTGAGGAAATCAATAAACCAGAATCTAATTATTTAAATCAGTAACCGAACGTACGTTAGCTATGGTTTAAATTAGGTAGGTGTGATTATTCATTCAAGTCGGTGAGATCCGAGGCTCAGAATCTGGAGGAAATAAATATCAGGTTTTATCCAGGATTTAGCTAGCTTTTGAGGTGATATTTTTAAATCAAATTTCAAAAGACTTTTAGGCGCGGTAG
The DNA here is from genome assembly GCF_040954645.1 of Diabrotica undecimpunctata. Lineage (NCBI taxonomy): Eukaryota > Metazoa > Arthropoda > Insecta > Coleoptera > Chrysomelidae > Diabrotica > Diabrotica undecimpunctata. The sequence continues at coordinate 135,899,555 of NC_092806.1, forward strand.
TTTATTTTTGGTGTACAGGTAAATAGACATTTTCGAAACTATATTTGATATTGTTCTGAAGCTATTTTCTTAAGGCAGAATTTTACTTTAAAATGAGTTTCTTTTGACGTTTCAATTACCACTTTGTTCTTAAAACACAAAGCATTAATAATTATATTATTTATATTAATTACAAAAAAGTTATTATTTGTTAAATAATATAAACAAATTGAAGCAGGAAACAGATTACTATAACCATTAACAAATGTTTAATTATTCTCTATGGATTCCAACTCACAATATATCACTATCCTTAGAAATATTGTCAACTTTTTTTTAGACCTTCCGTCCAATGGATCCGGAAAGCTGCGAACTATGAAGGTGCTAATTCGGCCGAAGCCTGTTATAACGAAATCGTGCGAACGCCGACTGTCTATTGTCTCAGCATTCGTCCGAGCTCTATGATGTAATGATGGCCCTACGGAACGGTGTTTCTGTTTCTGTTTCTGATGAGTTTTTAGTTTTTTTTTTAACAATCTCCTTTGACTTATCGACGTATCAGACAATGCAGGCAAAGAACAGAAGTATGGTTAAATCATATTTACGCAAAAGGAAACAAGTTTGGGAAATTTATTGATTTGTGGTACGATCTTCAAGTCAAAGATGGCCACCACTTCTCCCATTTATGAATAAAAAAGGATACATTCTTAACAAAATTCATGATAACCTTGAAAAATTCTGTAATTTCTGTAACCGTCTTAATTTCAGGGTTTTAAGGATAATACAAAATCATAAACTAAGATTTATTCAACCTAAAGGCACTATCCATCAACATAATAATTTTCTAATTTTACACTTATTACATGGTTTTCTCTTTACTGGTACCTAGAAACTGGAGCGTCATTCAAAGCTTTTTGTTATTTTTTCCCATTGTCAGATGTCACAGTTGGCAGAAATATTCATGAAACTTGTGCAGTCATATGGGAATCATTAAGGAATGTGCATATGGCATTTCTTTTAACAAAGAAGTTGATGAAATCTCCATTCAGGGAAAGCGCATTCGTGTCAAATGTCCGTCGAATTCTGGTACAATGTTTTATATTTATATACAATTCTTTCTATAGTTCTGCAAGGAGTAGTTGTTCCCAACTACAAATTCATTTACATCGATGTTGGATTGTATGGGAAATAAAGAAACAAAGTCTTGAAGATTTTCAATTGGTATTTTTGTGATGTATTGGCATTGTAGGTTCTTGTTGAATATTGACTTGATCATTTGTATTTTCCCTACATCTAATTTGTGATCACTTCTTATTTATGCAGAGATTCATGACGGTATATCGAAGATTCTTCTTCTTCTTTTTCTTATTTTTGTGTAAACATGACTCTGTCTGTTTTTCAATGTGCCTCCAGTAAGTTGCCGTTCCATCGTTTTCGTGGTCTTCCTACTGATCGTCTTCCTATTGTGGAACCGTCACTTGCCGTCTTTGCTACTCTATTTGTTGTCATTTGGCTTACATGATTGTTCCATCTTACTCTTCTATTTCTTACCCAGTTCTTGATGTTCTTCATCTTGCATCTACGTCGTATATCTGTACTTCTAGCTCTGTCCCATAGTGTCTTCACATTAATTTTTCTAAGTATTTTAATTTTTGCCGTTTCTAATATCTTTTTTGTCCTCTCTGTGTCAGGTAGTGTTTCTGTCGCGTATGCCATTACTGGTCTGATGACTGTTTTGTAAATTCTGCCTTTCTTTTCTTTTCCAAAATTTTTATTTCTCCATATTGTTTCATTTGGGTAGCCTGCGACTCTGTTTGCTCTATTCACTTGATCTTCCACTTCAGTTTCGAGCTTTCCGTAGCTAGATAATCTGATTCCTAGATATTTAAATTCCATCACTTCTTCTATTATCTGACCTTCCAGCTCCAATTTACATCTTAGTAAATTTGCTGGTATAACCATGCATTTTGTCTTTTTTGGGGAAATTAACATGTTAAATTTTCTGGCGGTTATATTAAATTGGTGCAACATACATTGTAAATCGACTTTACTTTGAGATAGTAGTATTGCGTCGCGTCGTCTGCATATCAGATTATTTTAAGTTGTTTTTCTCCCATTTGGTATCCTTCTTCAGTTCTCATTTTTTTTATTATTTCATCCATAATCAGGTTGAACAATAGAGAACTCAGTGAATCTCTCTGTCTTATCCCATTGCCAGCTTCAATAGAATCGGTTAGTTCTTCTTCTACTTTTACTTTTATTGTGTTGTTTTGGTAGATATTTTCGATCGTTTTGATTATTCCTAGAGGTATTTCTCTTTCGTACAGTAAGTGGATAACGTCCCTTAATTTTACCCGGTCAACTGTCTTCTTAAGGTCCACGAAACATAGATATGCCGGTTTGTTTTATTTTAATGATTTCTTTTGCACTTCCATCCATCCAATGGCGCTACAGCCCAAATCAGGCCTTGGCCTCCTTCAACAGGCTTCTCCAATCATCTCGATTTACCGCTGTTCTTTTCGATGAACGCGTTCCCGGGCAGTTCCTGGCATCCTCATCGACTTCATCTTCCCATCTCTTTTTAGGTCTTCCAACAGGTCTTTTTCCCTGCATTCTTGCATTTAATAATTTTCTGGGGATTCTATTCTCATGCATGCGGATCACGTGCCCTGCCCATCGTAATCTCTGTAGTTTAGTATGTTGTGCTAGAGTTGGTTCGCTAGATTGCTCGTATATTTCTCTATTATGCCTAATTCGCCAGTTGTTGTTTTCACTTATTGGACCCAGGATCCTACGTAATATTTTTCTTTCAAACACATCTAATGCATTGGCAGATTTCTGTGTCACCACCCATGTTTCGCAACCATAACTTACTATGGGCCTGATTATTGTTTTATAGACCCGGAGTTTTGTTTTCCGGTGTACGTCTCGCGATTTGAATATGTGGCCCATCGCGAAATAGGCTTTATTTGCCAGCACAAGCCTTCTATTTATTTCCGGTTCTTCTTAATTGCTTGCGACCAGATCCATTCCTAGGTATGTGAATCTATTTACATGTTCTATATCGTCAATAAAGTGTTGTTGCACCGGTCTATTTGATCTGGTTTGTATGAGTAGTTTTGTTTTATTTGTATGTATTGCTAGCCCTACTGCTTCTGCACTCTGTCTCAACTCAACGTAGGTTTCTTTCGCTGCATTCACTGTTCTGCTCATTTCTTTTGCACTTACCTCATTATAAATATAGCGTCGGTGCATGATCTTCCCGACCTAAAACCTCGTTGTTCTTCTGCTAGTGTTTTCATTCAGTTTATTTGTTATCACATTGGCTGTTAATTTTAGTGTTATGTTTAATAAAATAATTCCTCTGCAATTTTTCGGGTCTGTTTTGTCTCTCTTTTTGAAGAGATATATTGGGATGCTTGATTTTCATTCTTGAGGAATTCTGTTTTGTTCTATTATTATTGGATTGGTTTTAATAGTTGTTTTTTCAGATCTGGTCCTCTATACTTTAGGAATTCGTTTAGTATTCTGTCCTCTCCTGGTGATTTTCTATTTTTTAATTTACTTAATGCTTCCTTTATCTCTTCCTCATTAATATTTATGTCTTCGTTTGTAGTTATTTCTAGTGTTGGTGGTTCATTATCGTCACCTTTAGCAAATATTATTCGAAAGTTGTCTACCCATGTTTCCTTCTTAATGTTTTTTTTAATAGTTGGTTTATATCTTTTCTTTGTCCTCTAATCATTCTCCAGATTTCTTTTTGTGTTCCGTAGAAGTCGTGTTTCATCTGTTTTAAGAAGCTCTACCAGTGTTCCCTTTTTATTTGTCTAACAAAAACATTTCTGATTCGTTTATAGTGGTTACATGCCTGTTGTGTTTGTTGTGTTCTGTATTGTAAAAAGGCTTTCTTCTTTTCTTTTCATTTTTTTTATTTCCTCTCCAAATCATAGTGTTTTCTTTTTTGATACGTTAGTGTTCGTTATTAAGTTTTTGTACTAGAGGAAAGTAATGTTGTCCTCTTGCATTCTTTAAGATGTACTTAAACTGCTCCTTATGTAGGAAAAATGTCTGATTTATACTTGTATTACATAGTTTTGTTAAAATATTTCCATTCTTATTTCCAACATCCTAACATCCTCATTTAATCGTTGTTTTATTTCTGGGATAGTATAGTTACTGAATCGAGTATTGAAGTCGCCCAAAATAATTATAATCTTTTGCTGGAGCGTCGTTTATTATCGACTGAAGATTTTTTAAAAAATCCTTTCTGATGTATTTATCGCTATCATTTTCTGGTGCTTTTTTTTTCTTTTAAAAAGTATTTGCACTCGTCTACGTGATTACGTTAATTTTCTATTGAATAATCTGGCGACTTTTTCCTTAGCTCTTGTTTCTTTTGGTACGCCACTGTATACCATCAGGTAGTTTGGTTCTAACATGGTTTGGTCTTTTCTCTTTTATACTGTTTCTTAAATAACACATATGTCTATATGTGCATCAGCCAGGTTACGTTATCTTATGGTTAGGGTACGATGTTGCAAGTGGTTATCCTTAACATATTCTTTTTTTTCTTATTTTTTACACCATAAATAAATAATATACAAAAAAGAAAATACGGGGATACTAAAACACGTATTATTTGTGTATTTTATTTTATATAAAAATAAAAATATCATTTCTATTATTGATAAAATACACCCAGAATTTCCCAGAAGCTTTTTAAATTAGGTCGCGAAGTGAAACTGAGGAAGCATAATTTCAAAAAGAAACGTCAGGTAATTAAATAGATAAGAGGATCCAGAAGACACTGCACATCGTCTAAGCATGATCTCAAATTAAACTAGGGAATTTCTGGAGAAGTACGAACTAGTTGGTTTAATTAGGAACTTGGATGTTTACTAATAAAATGAACCTAGAAAGTGTAAGAAGACCTTATTTGGCAAAATTAGTTTTAAGCAAATAGTAGAATTGTTTTTATAAAAAAAAATACTGATTTAAAATACTAATTAACCTTCGTAATATTAGGGGGACAAATTAGCTTGCCTATTTCCGTTAATAATTTTGTTTGAATGTACTTCCGAGGTTGTCCTGTGTATTAAGACTCACCACCCGATAGCGCCACTATCTCAAGTGAAATCTACTATCGGGTAATACATTCTCGGAGACGGTTAATGTCAAAATCTTAGCCGAATCGGACTCGTAGTATTGTGAGAAAGCGGGCGTATCCGCGGATTTAACAAAAATGAAATAAAAGAGCTCTTGGATGCTATGGACGGAGACTCTTCACCTTCGATGGAAAACCTCGAAAATTGGTTTAATGAGTTTCAACGTAGTCGCACGTCGGTTTTTGATGGGCTGCGTCCAGGTGCCTCAAAATCGACTACCATAAAGGATAACGTGACAAAAATCCACGATCTCATATTTACAGACCACCGACTAAAGTTACGCGAGATAGCTGAGACAGTACCCATCTCAAAAGACCAAGCATGTCATATCCTGCGTGAAATTTTAAGTATTAGAAAGCTGCCAGCGCGATGATTGCCGCGTTTGCTAACTCTGGACAGCAAGCTTAATTGTGAGACCTCTTCAGAACAGTGTTTGACACTATTTAAGCTTAATACAAAGGAGTTTTTACGTCGTTTCGTAACCATTGACGAAGCATGAATCCATTGCTACATATCAGGGACCAATAAACAGTCGAAACAGTGACGGCAACCGGCGAAAGTGCTTTAAAAGTACCACGCCGAATTTTTGGGTAGATTCGACTCCGAATTGCAGAAAAAATGACCCCATTTAGCGAAGAAAATTGGTGGCGACATGGGTCGAATTGGGTTAGTGGGACAATGTTTTTCATTTAAATAAGGTAATAAGGTAACAAACTTTTTTAATATTTAAAAAAAATAGCCAGTGAAGTAAGTAGTTATGTTGAATTTTTCTAAATAAACATTAACCGACAATAAAGATTTGCTCTCATAATAATTTAAAAAATTTATAAATAAATATGAGTTTTATGTATCAGCTAATTGTCATATTTTAGTTTCTTTTAAATAAAATTAACCTTTCATAGTTAATTATATTAATTCGGAAAACTTGGGTAGTTTCATTTCGACATATGAAATTTAGTACATCTTTTCTGCTATTTGGTATGTAACCTTAGTTTTAATTCTGTTTTGTTAGAAGGTTTAGTGTAATATTTGTTGATAAATTTAAGGATTTTTGGAATAAATGTTTATGTATAATAAAAATAAATATGTAGTTCTTCTCTTTAAACTTGGAGTTTAAAAAATTATCTCTTTTAAACAGATATTAACCCTTAAAAACTTGTAGAAAAGAAAACTTGTACAAAACTTGTAGAAAACCTAAACCTTTCTTTCTGTGCAGTAAAAACATTTTTTTAACTGGCGTCCTAATTTTAAATAGTGCAGAAATCTCCTGGTTTGGTATTTGCCCAGGACACCTCTGTGTGTAATTCTTGATTTCTTTTTTGTAGTAAGTTCTCCCAGTTCCACCCAAAAAGAGAAATTCTTATCCACGACCTTGCTCTCTAACCAAAACACAAGCACCGTTCGAAAACGTTTAATTTTTTGCTTATCCTATCTCCAAGCCCAGTAATTGTTCAGTCCCCCCTTTTAACCACCTATCAGCAATAATTATATTGTTAGATACTTAAAAGCAAAATATTGACTAAGAAAACCAAGATGAACATTATAACATAATAATTGGACCAATATTATTATTCGCAGCAGAAACAAACAGTGACAATGTCTAAACAATATGAAAAAAAAAAAAAATCTTAAGACCCATACTGGGACCAGTGATAACAGATCAAAATAAATATAGAAGTAGAATCAATGCAGAGATTAAAAAAGTATTGAAAGAAGATATCGTGACCAAAATAAAACAGTGTACAACTAGATGGCTAGGCCACATTTGACGAGCAGGAGATGAATCAGTGAAATACGCAACAATACAATGAAATCCAGAAGAAATAAAGACAAGAGAAAGACCAAGATCACGGCGGTTACAAGTAGTGGAAGAAGACTTGCAAAACGATGGAGTAATAGAATGGCAGGAAAAAACTAAAAACTGGAAAAACTGAAGAGAGGTCGTTAAGAAGATAAAAGTGTAACGATTATATTGCCTACCACATTGGGATCATTATAAGGGGTTGAAAATTGGGTACAGAAATTACGGGGCTAGAGATAGGGTAAGCAAAACAAACCGAAACGTTTGCGAACGGCTACTCAGGGTTTGTTTAGACAGCTGGGTCGTAGATAAGTGGATGACAAGAGGTATCGAATGAGGTAACTACAAAAGTGAAACAAAAAGGGGTACTTACATAAATCTCCTAGACAAACACAATACAAGAAGGTTCTTAAGCTGTTTAAATTAATGACGCCGCTTAAAAGAATCCTCCTGTTGAATGAAAGAAAGGCTTTATCTTCCTAAAAAATATAATTATATTTATTGTTGTCTCATCACAAATAGTTACAAATATAAATAGTAATACAAAGTAACAAAAAACAAACTTACTATGTTACTATCGGTTTACAAACTCTAGAAGTTGGAGATACTATAAGAACTTACAATTGTTAATGGGCGATATTTTGTAGCAGAAATAAATTATTACAAATGAAAAATATCTTTTTAAATGGAACTATGCACAAAGGTTAACATTTTTCTAAAAAACAAAACAAAACAAGACCTCAATTTATGATTAGGTATGTATCAATTGTCAAGAAAATAAAGCTAGCTGTCAGACGTCAATATTAAATTTTAAAACTTTGAGAATAATTTATATGACAGTTAGACCATACCCTAACACATTTTGATTTTACTTATTACAATTTCTTAACTGGTTATGAAAGCAATTATTGATGGAAAATGTCTATTTTTACTTTAAAAGTTCAATAAAAAATTTTTTCCTTTAAAATTTCTGTGGTTGAAACTGGCCTCAGATTCACTGCAACACAAACAACTGCGAAAATAGTCTGGAATGACAACCAAGGACAAACAAAATGAGGGTGGAAGCTGGGCACTGAGACGCAATCTTCAAAACTCAGCTTCTTAAAAACTCAACGCATTAGAACCATGTGGGTATCCTTCAAAGTTGTTGGAAACGCCGTTTTACAAATCTCTCAGATAAGAGAAGGCACGAAACAAAACAGTAATTCCTCTTTCAAAAACTGACACATTACATTCAAGTATAACTCACTTTTTTACAACAAATTTGCCGGTTTCTGGTTTCTCCCGACTACCCGCGCCGCGTTTGCTCTCTATAAAATCTTTTCCAAACCTTACCTACTGCACAATTAACTGCCACAATACTACTAAACTTCACTATTTCCGATAACAAAAAAAAATTAGATGAAATTCGGACCAACACCGAAACCAATTGCTTCTGACAGCGACTTCACAGAGAGTAATGTAATTATCTTTAAAATTAATTCGTCCAACTCAGTATAAATAGAAAGATTTATTTTCACGTTCAGAGCGTCTGTGAATAGCCGTTCTAAGGATCCCTTTTAGGGTGAAATGCATATAAGCGGATATACAGACGCACTATACGTGAAATCAAATCTTAACTGTCTTTTCCTCTTGTTCCGGTATACTCTTTATGAGTACTAGAAACCAATTCGCTAAGGATTTTTGTTTAGTTCAGGAGATATGTTGTGGAATGCAATTTTAGATTCCCCATGTCTAATAACATCTTTATCAACGTCTGTTTTGCCTTGCAATTCTTAGAAGGCACAGATTAAAGCACAAATCTGATTTAGGTTTCGAAAAATTAGTTTGCGGATTTATTATCAGATGTCGCTATTTGCGTCCATACGAAGCCATGTTAGAGTTGCTTTCCAAGACAGGAAAGATTTATTTTTACGTTTAGAGCGTCTGTGAATAACCGTTATGATGACCCCTTTTAGAGTGAAATACGTATAAGCGGATATACAGACGCACTATATGTGAAATCAAATCTTAACTGTCTTTTTCCTTTTATTCCGGTATACTCGTTATGAGTACTAGAAACCAATTCGCTAAGAATTTTTGCTTAGTTGAGGAGATATGTTGTGGAATGCAATTTTAGATTCCCCATGTCTCTAATAATAACATCTTTATCAACCTTTTTTTGCCTTGACATTCTTAGAAGGCACAGATTAAAGCATAAATCTAAATTTGGTTTCGAAAAATTAGTTTACGGAGAAATATTTCTGTTTATTTAGAAATACGCATCTGTGATATATAAACAAACTTTAAAATGTGTTTATTATCAATTCTCGGCAACTCAAAAAGGATTGAAATAATATTTCGGTGTTTTCATATATACAAGGTGATTTGAAATGCTACAACAGACGCAAAAAAACTAATCTCACCAAGAAATAGGATCTAGAATGTAATATATGATTAAATCCGCAATATCAACTAAAAGGATCTTTTTCATTTAATTTTAATGGAATAGTCCAAGTCGATGTTTAAATTAGAATTTATGTAATTAAAAGTTTACCTTGTATTTATTTACAAATTATGTTGTTAAATATAAATGCCATACATATTACTTCTTTGAGCATTTTAATCAACTCCGCACAGTTTTAACTCGACTAATTAAAAAGACGTTTCAATCCTCTTCGTTCTTTTCGCTGAAAACTTTCTTAATAAAACTGATAATTAATGATTTAAACTTGGCCCTAATTTCCCAATCAAAAACTAAAAGGTAAGAATTTCTAACAAGGTGCAAACGGCTGACTTCAATCGAATGAAAAAGTTGATAGCTTCGAATTCGTTAATTAAATGAGGAAAGGGAGAAATCACGACAATCTATAAAAATTGAATCAATCATTTTATTATGGAAGGTTCTAGAATAGCTGAAAGAAAAATATGCAAATTTTTTTTATGAATCTGGGACCATTTAAACTTAAATAGTTGTTTCGAAGAGTTCGGATTCGTCCGTAAAAATATTCCCTTGAGATTTTTTTTCATAATCACTTTTATTTTTGCATATAACCCCAAAATACGGTCCAAAATGGTCGCACAGGCATAAATTTTTTTAAACAAATTTTACAAACACTCAATTTGTTCAGCCCGGAATTTTTTTTAGAAAAGTTTATTTAAAAGGTATAAATACCTTTTATAAAATTCTTTATATAAGTTATATACCTTTTATAAAATTCTTTATAAAAGGTATATAACTTAAAATTCCTTTCGGACTACATCACAGAACGTTTTCGGACTAAAGAGCCCATCATCAGTGTTTTGTTACTCGGTGCACATGAATTAGGCCACTAAATACCAAAATGATTAACCGTTTATTAATGTTCTCGACCTATTTGGGAGGAAGGAAAAGTCAATTATTATTACTGAAGTTTAACATTTCATCATAACATCATTTAACTGTTTCTGCAACAACCGAATGCCACCTCTCACATCCAAATTTAGTCGATTTTTTACAGATTCGCCCTGGTCTACCCGTAAAATTCAGCATATTATCTAAGCCTGAAGAGTATGGTATAAAATGTAATGGCATGTCTAGCAAAACAGATAACCAAAAAAGGTATATCGATGAAAGGCAACCGTATATACGTATTTCTGACTATTGGTCGTCTTCAGTACGGTGCATCCAAGTTAGAAAAGATGCATGTCAACTTGGGAAAGTATCACTACAGGAGCAATGCGACCAATTTGTGGCATTAGAGTTAGAAGACGCTGATGGTTTCCAGGGCAACAACTAACAATAACCACGGAGGAAGCTACAGCAGCCTAGGGAAAGGAATGCCAAACGTTGAAACGTTTAAAACAAATGGAAAAAGATTCTTCTTCTTCTTAAAGTGCCCTCTCGTCAATGGAGGTTGGCTACTACAATTTTAAACTCTTCTCTATCTTCAGCTGTTCTTATTAGCTGTTCAAAATTTAGCCCTGTCCATTGTCGGATGTTTCTGAGCCACGATAGTCTTTTCCTTCCTAGGCCTTTCTTTCCCTGGATTTTTCCTTTCACTATAAGTTGGGCATATTGGTACTTATTATTTCTCAGTATGTGGCCTAGGTATGATGTTTTTCTAACTTTTACTGTGTTAAAAAGTTCTCTTTCCTTGCCTATTCTATGCAGCACTTTTTCGTTTGAGGTATGCGATGTCCATGAAATTTTGAGTATTCTCCGGTAGATCCACATTTCAAAGGCCTCCAATTTATTTACGGTTGATGTTTTTAGGGTCCACGTTTCAACTGCATATAGAAGAGTCGACCAGACGTAGCATTTTGATAAACGTAGTCGAATTTCAAATTTTATTCGAGAATCACAAAGCAGTTTTTTTATTTTTTCGAAAGATTTTCTGGACTGTTCTATTCTCGATCTTATTTCTAGATCAGGATTTAGGCTGCTATCGATCCAACATCCCAGGTACTTAAATCTATTGACCTGTTCTAAAATGTGCCCATTTATTGTGCAAGGTTGAGGTATGTTTTGGTTTTTTCGGATTGACATCACTTTGGTTTTTTTAATGTTAATTTTCATACCAAATTGCTCACAGGTCGAGTTGTTCTTGTCGATGACTCGTTGTAGACCTAAGTAGAAATCCGCAATTAACACTGTATCATCGGCGTATCTGATACTGTTGATATTTACGCCATTCACCTTGACTCCATCCTTGGATTCCTTCAATGCTTCTTTAAATAGAAACTCGGAGTGAAGATTAAACAGCAGAGACGACAGAACACATCCTTGTCTAACTGCCGTCCTAATTTCTACGTCTGCGGATGTGAAACCTTCGATCCTAACTCTGGCGTTTTGGTTCCAGTACAAGTTTTTTAAGAATTTGATGTCTTTTCCATCTAAACCGACTTCTTGCAAACGTTCTAATAGTAGGTCGTGTCTTACTCTATCAAATGCTTTTTCGAAGTCTATAACTATATTTTTCTGGAAAAAGATAATGCGGGTAAATAATAAAATTAAAATGTAATGGCATGTCTCGCAAAACAGAAAACCAGAAAGTGTATATATCGATGGAAGGCAACCGTATATACGTATTTCTGACTATTGATTGTCTTCAGTGCGCTGCAGTCAAGTTAGAAAAGGAGCATGTCAACTTGGGAAACAATCACTACAGGAGCAATGCGACCAATTTGTGGTATTAGAGTTAGAAGACCCTGATGGTTTTCAGTGCAACAACTGACAATAACCACGGAGGAAGCTACAACTACCTGGGGAAAGAATTGCCAAGGTATGCTTCCTGTAGTGACCCTTTCTCAAGTTGACATGCTCCTTTCCATCCATATACCTTTTTTGATTTTCTGTTTTGTGAGACATGCCATTACATTTTACTTTTATTATTTACTCGTATTATCCCTTTTAATTTGTTTTAAACGTTTCAACGTCTTATGTCACAAATACTTTGACTGAACTTTAAGGTAGACTCGTTGTTTTCCTACGGACACTTATTATTCACAATGTTTACTTTTAATATTTGATTGGTTTTTTTTTAATATAACATTTGCTTTGTAAGTCATAATTGTGCTGTAATTTTATTTTCCTATTGTCTATCCTTTTTTCCTCAAAGGCAACTATCAAAAAATACTTTGAAGCCACGTTTTGTTTTTAATAAGTAAAAGAGCCCTGAGATATCATATTAATTTGTTAAAAAAATAAATATTATAAACATACAGTTTGAGCAAATCACAACAACATATATATAAATTTTAACTTTGACTTACTTGTAATGGGGTAACCATTTCTTCCACTACTGGAGTGGGTGGATAAAGTTGAGCTATGCACATAATAGCCTCGTTGCAAAATTTTAAGCCCATAACTTCTTCGTCCTCCCTCCCATATCTGTAACAAATAGAGTTTTTCAAATTAAGTTTATATTTTTTAATGTACAATTATCTTATATCTTTTTTATCTCTTAGGGTAAATATATTGACACAAACATGACGAAACTTATTTGAAATCTTTGGATCTGGTTTTAAGTTATTACATTTTAAGAAAAGAATTAAACAAAAAAGGTATAGGATAGCTTAATCCTGTAATTTAAATTTTTTATAATTGCAAAAAAAATTCTACTGTTATATACTTTTAGGATAGGATCAAATTAAAACATTTTCGAAGATTTTTTTTATTTCCGGATTTCCTTTGTTTTAATGATGTTTGTGATTATCTTTAGGCTAGATTTGATCTCAAGTTATAGTGGGAAAAAAAGTTAATTCTTATAAAAGTCCACAAAGCAATTAGAATTAGGCCTTAAGCACAAAATTTACATTACATTTTTCACATATTACTTTTGGCACGACTAGGCATCCCGGTTTCTTGGAACGACCGAACTTTTTTGAAAATTTAGGACAATGGCGTATTGCGTCTTTCTTTACTCTCTTGACAAAGACAAGCGACATTAGATGTTTTGAAGTCTAAAACACTTAGTTTATTATTTTTTCTTATATCAAGTAACTGGGTGTCTCTTCTATAAAGTAACCAAGCATTCACAACTCATCATCATCATAAGTGGCTCGACAATCTGTTGTGGAGCTTGGCCTGCTCACAAAGAAGTCGCCACTCCTGTCGATTCCTGGCAACTTCCCTATATCTTCTAACCCTTAGAATCTGTAGGTCTTCTTCCACATCATCAATCCATCTCATTCTTGGTCGTCCTCTGCTTCTTGTGCCCTCTGGTTTTGAAAATGTTAATCTCTTCGTGTATTCGTGATCTGACATCCTAGCAATGTGTCCAGCCCATTTAAGTCTCTGCACTTTAACGAATTTCACAATATCTGGGTCGGTGTATAACTGATATAGTTCAAAGTTGTATCTTTGATGTCATAGCCCATTTTCATTTAAGGCCTCAAAAATGTTTCTAAACATTTTTCTCTCAAAAATACCAAGAAGTCTTTTATCATTTTGAGATAAGGTCCACGTTTCAGCCCTATATATCAAAACAGGTCTTATTAAGGTCTTGTATATATTAAGCTTTACTGCACGTTTTATATTTTCATTATTTTTTTAATGTTTCTGGAGACCGTGAACAGTTCTGTTTGCTATTGCTATGCGTCTTTTTATTTCGTCGCTTGTTGTGTTTGTTGCGTTTACTAGTGATCCAAGATATGTAAATCCTTTGACTTGCTCAAAGGTTTGGTTGTTAATTTGAATTCTCTGTTGGATATTTCGAGGGTTTTTAGAAACGTATATTTGGTTTTTTCCTCGTTTACCACAAGTCCTAATTCACTTGCTGCGTCCGCAAGCCTAAAACACTGCACGATGTCTCTCATACTTCTGCCTACTATAACTATATCGTCAGCGAATGCGAGAATTTGCGTCGATCTATTAAAAATAGTTCCATTCATTCTAATATTAATTGTCTGCTTGCCTTTTCCAAGGCAATATTAAAGAGCAGACAAGCCAATGCGTCCCCCTGTCTTATACCATTATTAATGTCAAAGACAGTAGAGTTTTCTCCTTCAATTCTAACGCATGAGCTTACGTTTTGTATTGTTAGTTGGGTCAACTTAACCAACTTGGTTGGGATCCCAAAGTCTATCATTGCAATTTATAATGCAGTTCTTTTCACACTGTCATAGGCTGTTTTGAAGTCAATGAAGGGATGGTGTGATTCTATGTTATATTCTAGTGACTTTTCTAGAATTTGCCTATTTGCTTGAATTTGATGTATAGTTGACTTTCCAGCAGTAAATCCGCATTGATATTGACCAACAATATCCTCTGTAAAATGTTTAAGTCTCTCAAATAAAACATTGGCGAAGATTTTATACGCAGATGCTAACAGAGTAATGCCATTTTAGTTTCTACACTCCATTTGATCATCCTTTTTATGCAACGGACATATTATTCCCTTCAGCCACTCTTCTGGTACCCATTCATTCTGTCATATAAGTACTATCAGTTTATGGATTGCTGCAAAAAGTTGATCACCACCTTTTTTATACATTTCCGAACAGATTTCATCGATTCCTGGGGCTTTATTGTATTTGAGGTTTAGGATCGCATTTGACACTTCTTTTCTTGTTGGGTCTTCACTGTGTAGTCGACGTTGTATATTTTGTTGATTTTCTATGTTGTACTCTCCTTCAATATCGTTTATATTTAGATGTTCCCTGAATTGTTGTGCCCATCTGTTAAGAACTGAGTTTTTATCATGTAAAATTTCACCATTAGTGTCTTTACAAATTTTTAATCGTGGTTTAAATTCTGGGCGGCTAGTATTTAAGGATTTGTAGTATTTCCTCGTTTCATTTTTATCGAATAAACTTTGTATCTCACTGAGAGTGTTCTGTTTATTCCCTCTTCTTACGTCGATGGATCCGTTTTTCCTCTCTTCTAAGACGTCTATGCTCTTCTTTTTTTCTGCGTGTACAACCTGTGTCAATGGTTTTTTGATATGCTGCGTTCTTTCTATTTGTGGCCATTTCGCACTCATGATCAAACCAATGATTTCTTTTTTCTGACTTGGTTTTGCCCAATATTTCAACGGATTTCTGTAACACAATATCTCGTATATTTGCCCATAGTTGGTTAATATCTTCTTCTTCTTCTAAGTTTTTTGTCCTTATTTCATTTTCTATTTGCTGTCAGTATAGATTTGCAATGTCGGGATCTTTTAGTTTATTAATGTCGATTTTTTCTCTCCTTCTCCCCATATCCTTTTTTAAATTGGATATTCTCTTTTTAAATCATGCTTTAACTAGATAATGATCACTATCTATGTTTGCTCCTTTAAAAGACCTAACATCTAATAAGTTAGAGCAGTCTCTTGCATCGATGATTATATGATCTATTTGGTTAATCGCATTCACAACTGCTAAATCAAATATTTGGAACACAATGTGGAGGTATCACTTTTTAGAACGAATCTTAGTTCTATATAAAGCCATCAGCGAGTCCGTTGAGTCCACTTTGCTCATACATTTATTATAAAACGTTACAATGTTAACACATTTCAAAAGAATGGTGTCTTTCCATGCTTTGTCCCATCTTTGAAGTTGACTTATAGGATACGTGCCTAAAAACGAACCCAAATATAATCGTAAATGCAGTGGCTTGTTATACCATTTGACTGCTCTTTTTCATATTTTTGTCGGTACAGAAATTACATCCTTTCAATCTGTTAGGACGCACCGTACCTACAGAGGGAATACCCAACTTGTCCAGTTCAATTTGCAATTGCATACTTGTAAACCATTTATCAAAATATATCTTATGGTAAGTATTTCTAGGAATTATTGTGGTCTATCGAAGAACCACACTTTCGCTGACTCCAATATTTGGTAAATATTCTGGATGCTCTTCTTTACGAGTATACAGTTCAAAATTATATACAATTCATTTTTAGACTATGTTTTCTTTTGAATTTTTTTGAATGTTAATTCACTGATAGTTTTTATTTCATTAAAATTTTCCGTTTGCTATAACTGGTTCTAAAAGCGGTTTGATTTTGTATAATTTATCTCCGGAAATTATCTGACTATTGTAATTGAAGTGGATATTGTTTTTAATTTATTCCCAACAGTTCCGACTCATAATATCTTCAACAACTGAAATTCTAGTAGATGCTTTCCATTACATTCTAGTTGAGGGTAAACCATACACTGACATGAACAAAGATACACCGAAAACCTGTTCTATTTCATTCTTGTCCACATTTAAGGATTTTTCGCTGTTCTTTTGGGTAAAATATAGATTTGTTTGATAAACGATATTGTCCAAAATATTGTCATCTATCAGCGTACTAAAATACTTGATTGGAGTATACAAGTTTTCAGGTCCTGGCGGTAAACTACCTTTCCAAGGTTGAATTGGCTGTACAGAATGACTAGTTATTCATTTCCATATAATATTCTGATGATTAGGTACGTCATTTTCGTTGTCATTGTCATCCTCTTTTTTATTATCATATTCCTGGTTCTAAGTATGGTCTTCCGTATCTCCAGCGCTCACTTCTTCCGAAAAAATATTTTCTAAAATATGTACCACTTCATCATCGTCACTGTCGGATTCTAGAATGGAATCCTCAGAGTTATATCCACAAATGTCTCTAATTTGAATATTATTCAGTTCTTTATTGCCATAAAATGATTTTACACAAATAGGTTCCATTTCTGTTCCCACCTGCAAAAAAAAGTTATACATTATGGACCATTGTAACTTTAAAGTTACACAACATTTTTTACTCACAAAATACCTAATATTTTATTATCAAAGTATATATTTGCCCCAATAAGAGTTAGAATATACTTACTTTTAGTTTTATTTTTTTTATTTCGTCAGCTAGTACAGAAAATACTTAAAATTGTTATCAAAGTCACCTATTACAAAGCTGCAACACTACTAACGACAACACACGACAACTGTTAGAACCTATGCATCAAAATGCGACCTTATGTCTGATTGGAATGATCTGTAGTAGAGAGCTGTCTGTAAACTTATAGAAACAACGGACGTTTACGGAAATGTCAGGTTTAGAAAGTATTTTATGACTCTTAAACAAAAAAAAGTATAAACATTTTCTTAAAAAATAAGATTTTCTTTGCTTAAAAATTACAAAGATATTTTAGACCCTGCTAATTGTTACGTCCCACATTACAAAAAAACTCACCGTTAACCATTTCCTACCCTTAAAAAAAAGCAGACAAAAGCTTTTTCGTGACCTTTATCACAACCTTTTTTATTTCCCGAGTAGCTGCAAAAAAAATCGTGTGTAAAATAATATAAAAAAGGACGTTGGACGTCGTTATGAGAAAATTCGATATGGAATATTCCGAAAACCCTGAATGGTCCCTACAGCTTGCCTTATATTACTTATCAATCTACTAACTAAATGATGTTGGAAGCGGCGCTGTTAGGGTCCCAGTAGGAAAATACGTGGAGGATAATGGAGAAAATGAAAGGGTGGAGGGGGGGCGGACAGAGTGTAGCAATAGAGCAACCGACGAGGTAACTGGAAATTTTACCGCTACTTAAGTTGTATATACTTTTATATACGCTTACAAGAGGGTACATTCACGATCGATAGCATTACATTCAACGGGAGAGTTTGCATAAATAAAGATACAGCAAGGTTTGTTGTTTTTAAGGTAATAAGAAGAATATTTTAAATAAAGTAAAAAGTAAGTAAATATTGCAGCGGGTTTAAAATACACCGGCATATAGACCAGTAACTCGAACAGATAATAGGATCTTACCTCCAAATTCTGTCGGACAGCAGAGTGACTCTCTTTTACAAACGTTATAAATGGGCCAAGTGTGCTTTCTGTTTTTAAGGGGTAAAAACTATCCTTAAGTAGAAAAAATAGGAAAAAACATGTGTTTATATACCCTTTTAATCCCAGAAGAAATTATAATTTGTCGGCATTTAAGTCCCACCGGTACACGTAAGTACCACTTCATTTATTTTACATTAAAACTACTCTGACTAGCTTTAAACGATTATTTCCCAGCTTTCATCTAAGTCTAGCCTTGAACAACGCGATTTCATTGGTTGTAGTTACTGTCATACGTACAGTGCGAAATCTTCATTAGTTTGTATCATTGTTATGGTAGTCAGGGCTATTTATAAGTGCTTCCTTATATTTTTTATTGTTGAAATACCGTCTACAGTGTTTTTGTTTATAAAAATGGCAGGGTAAGTAAGGTTTTTTGTTCAACTAATTAATGTGTTTAAATTGTTTTGAATGTTTAATCACTAAAAATGACACTTGTTTCATTGGTACTTGAGAGTACCGTTGGTCATAATTCTAATAAATTTTTTTCATTTTAGACTTTGTCTATAGTGGAGAAAAAAAAAAGATTTGACTGATGCCGAATTAATAGAACTTATAGAAAATGATGATGATTTTTTGCATTCATTAAATAATGCAGAATATACTGATGTTGAATCACATGTCGAGGTTGAGCTGGATATTTCTACTGCTGACATAGAGTTAGAAATAAATCAAGAAGAAGAGGCAAATAATGAAGACCCTAAATTAGTTCCTTATGAATAATCTAACGAACGACAAATTCAGGATCCTAATGAACATCAAGATCAAGAGCCTGATAACTACATTTAACCTGAATGTCCAGAAAGAAAATAGAGTAAATTGGAAAAAACCACAGAAATTCCTCAATATACAGAAGAAGGCTTGGTGGAAAACTACAGGATAAGGATGCAGTCTAAAAAACAGAACAACAAATATTGGTGAAAAAGAAACCACTAAATTTACTAAAACTCAAAAAATCTTGAAAAATCCACAATTGTTTCACAAGATAAACTAATAAGTAAGTATTAGTATATAAGTATTTCTAAGAAACGGATAAAAAGGATAAAAGCGCCGTGTTGCCGTTTTTATCGGAAGATTAAAATAACAGTTGAATCTAAAGTTTAAAGGAAATTCCAAGTTTCTGACCTAAACGTTCACTTTATAATATGAAAAACTAACCTGTGATGTTTTAAAATCCTTAGAACAGTAGTTTTGGGTATGTTTCATTCTATAGAGATCATCCACATTATATGTAGATTCTGTTGAATTAAAGGAAGAACATTGATTGAATTATCTTCAGTCATACCTCTACTACGTCGTTTAAAACAAGGACGATGAAAACTACCAGTTTCTCTTAATCTTGCTTTTCTTTCAAATACTTCTTTGCCATAATGTCTTCTGTCAGGATATCTTACAGAATATATACGTGAGGCAATAGTGGCATTTTGGTGACATTCGAAATAAACTCCAATCATATCATACAATTCTGCATTTGATATACTCATCACGAATTATTAGTACTGATAATTAATTACTAATATTACCAATATTAATATCTATTGAAAAAATTGCAATCTTCAATTCGAATTACAATATAACACTTCTTAACAATGTTTTGAATGCTGTCAATAAATAAACAATATGAACTCCCCGTCAAATTCATTGTCGTAGCCTACTTAGTTTCGAAAAAACTATTTTTAATCATATGAAACAACAATGGTCAAAATAGGTATCAAAATTAAGATTCTTCTGCTATAAAAAAATTTTAAAGTACCTACTGACTTATTTTTTAATTTTATTTATAATACAGGGTGAGTCAATACTATACTTACTTATGTATATGTGTTTTTTTTTCATATCTCGAGTTCGACAATAGCTATTAACATGCAGTGTGAGCCATTGTGTTACAAATTTAATCCAGTTTCATTATAATTTACAATAAATAGGTGTTTCCATTAAACATTTTGAAGAAACACAAATTATAATTTGTTCTATTCGAAAGTACCCTCTGCCTATGACAATTAAAACTAAATGCAATTATTTTATAGTAGATGTAAATTAAATTATCCACACGCTTTCTATTGACACTAATTTCGTTAAAATCGGTTGATCCAAACTACAGTTATAGGTATTTATCCACAAATACTTTCTCACTCTCCCCTACCCTTTATTTGAAAAAATAAAAAAACAGTACTTAAACAACTTTGTGCAGAATTTACCTCTTTCTAGTTTACTTATTTAACACTTGATATAATTGGGCATATTTCCCAAAAAACTTTCAAAGTTTTCTTCAAAGTTTACGCCCCCTAGCGGTTAACCCAGAAACTTGAAAGTTATTTTCAGCGATTTCTCTTGGCCACTTTTACTAAGAAATTTTTTCTCCTAAAATTATAACATGAATAGTTTCTGATAAATAACCGAGAGATCGGCTTGTTGGACCACCCGGTACTTTGTCAATACTTATAATTTTTTTGGTATGATTTCCTTTATAAGGTCTCAAATTTTTATGTTTTTGTAAAAATTATAATAATTTTTAATTATTGTTTACTTACAAATAATTGCGGCAGAATGAAGTGCCGTTAGGTGTTATTAATCATTTTTTAAATAAAAATATTAAATAAATTTAACACATGCCTTTTTAATAAAGCAGTGCCAACAATATAAGTTAAAAAAATATCAACCGATCCGAATAATTTGATTAGCTCTAAATACAAAATGTTGCTCGCTCTAAATACAATAAAAGTTTCAACACTACAAAAGCTATAAAGACTGAATATCAGAATCGAAATCGGATTATATTTTTGCTCTCTTCTCTGAAAAATTATTTCAAACAATTTTGAAAATGTTCAATACATCTGTGCTATATTCAATGAGTTCACTTGATGCTTTGACATATAAAATAATCCGAAAAGTTAAAAAAGTTTGGAATTTATAAACGAGGGCTTTATCAAGTACACAATTTGAAACAATATCAAACATTTGTTTACTATGAAATATAATATGAACATATATATATATATATATATATATATATATATATATATATATATATATATATATATATATATATATATATATATATATATATATATATATATTTATTGGGTTTTGTAGTCATCGATTGGGCTTTAAGTAAAACTATTTAAGGTCTGTTTAGGGCTTTTGATTTTATTCAACTTATTATCAAAAACTTACTAAAAATAATAACTACATTATAAAAATACAGATGTTATTAATATGATGACCTTGTTAAAACCACTATATTATGTGGTTCATTTACCAAAGTTTATTCTTTTTATTTACATAAAGAAATACCTACCATCGACAAAATTTGGAATAGTATTAGAGCCTACGAACTACCGGTTTTTGGGAGAACAAAATTGTGTTTTATTTTTAGGTATGGTTTTCGACCAAAAGCTCTCCTGGAAAAAACATACAGAAGAACTTAAAAAATCATGCCAAGCAGGAATAAATTTTATGAAAACTATTTCCAGTAAAAACTGGAGAGCAGATCAAAATACACTATTACATGTATATAAATCTTTAGTTACATCCAAACTAGATTATGGTGAGATAGTTTATTTATCAAGCAAAGTATCAGTATTGAAAACCTTAGAAACTGTTCAAAACACAGCTCTACGAATAGATACAGGTGCGTTTCGAACGACACCAGTTGAAAGTTTACAATGCTTAACAGGGAAACCACCCCTAAGTTTACGATGCAAATACCTTTCTCTTTCATATGCTTCTAAAATAGCTAGTAATAAAGAACATTCTACTGATACCAATACGTTCACAGATCTATTTCAAGACACTTTCTCTACAACAAGACTAGATCCACCATTTTATGAAAGAATTAGAAGAAACCTTCATGACCTACATCTTGAATTTTCCGAAATTCTCCCAACAAATTTCCTAACTTCTCCACCTTGGTTAATACCAATTCCCAAGATTAATACTAACATTAGTATATATAAAAAACGTGAGACTATAACAGACCTGATCAAACAATCATTCTGAACAAAAATGGAAACTTATAAAAATCACTATAAGATATACACTGACGCATCCAAATCTTCAGACGGTATTGGTGCAGCCATCCTCACACTAAATTCATCCTTAAAATTTAAATTCAATCCCATTACTTTGTCATGACACTGCAGAGTTGTTTGCAATATTACAAGCACTTATCCACATAAAAGAGTCGAAACACATTCCGGTATACAAGGAAATGAAGAAGCAGATGAACTAGCCCCCTTAGCATCCTTCAGCCAGGACTCCATTCTTATTAATAAGGTTTCTTCAGATAACTTCAAGTCAGAAATAAAATATAAAGTGTTAAGTGCGTGGCAAAATAAGTGGAGTGTATCACAAAATAAACTCAAGGAAATCAAACAATTATTGAAACCGTGGCTCCAACCCACAGCGAATAGACACGACCAAGTGAGAATAACACGTTTGCGACTAGGACACAGTAACTTTACACATAAACACCTCTTCACGCGAACTGTGCTGCCAATATGTGAAAATTGTCAAGTAACACTCTCCGTGAAGCATATACTAACTCAGTGCAAAACATATGAAGCAGCAAGAAAGAAGCACACTATCCCAAATAATATAAAGGAAGCCTTAGGAAAAAACATAAACATTAAAAACACAATAAGTTATCTTAAAGACTCAGGACTGTATCAATTATTGTAATTTTTTCTAACTTTACCTGTATTATATTTTTTAGCTCGCTAATAACCCTGGTGATTACAGCGTAAATAAATTTAAAAAAAATTGTGTCTTAATAAATAGGTTTTTCGTTGAAAAAATAACAAAAGAGCTTTATTTCTTGACAAAGATTATATTGTTTGTTGGAGAAAAATTAAGAAGGGGATATCTAAGAACAATTAAAAACAAAAGGAAAAATAATTTGTTATTTAAATGAAACTTGGTTAAACAAAGGGCATACTGTAAAGCAAGAACAGATACTGAACACCAGACAGATAATAGAAAAAGCGAGAGAACACAACATACCAATGATGCTCTGTTTCGTAGATTACACAAAGGCTTTCGATTCAGTCAAATGGGATCTCCTCTGGGATATAGTAAGACATATGGAAGTACCTAACCACTTATTTCATACAGATTTCTTATTAGTTAACCTAATAAGAAATCTGTATGATAAAAACTCCGCCAAATTTAAAATACACGGAATATATTCATATGCGTTCAAAAGAAAGAAAGGAACTAGACAGGGCTGCATGCTATCACCATTATTATGCAACATATATTCTGAATATATAATGAGAAAAGTATTAGACGAATGGGATGGACGAATCATCATATGAGGCAGAAAAATCAGCAACCTGAGATACGCAGATGATACACTTATACTAGCAGCAATTGAAGTCAAAATGATTATCATCACTGAATATCTAAGCCGGATAAGCGCAGAATTCGGACTTCAGATCAACACTTGAAAAAAAAACACTAATGATCGTAGACAGAGCAAATAATAATCTATAGCACATTCACCAAGTGGCAAATTTTGAAGTGGTAGACAGATTTATATACTTGGGCTCCATGATAACCAACAATGGCGATTGCTCCTATTTTTGCCAATGGTTGGTCAATGCTCTTATTTTTCCCATTACGACATACGCAGCTAAAACATGGAGTCTCTAAAAAATCAATAGGAATAACATCTTTGTCTTTCGATATGACAAGAGAATTAAAATAAACGGAAGGTATATTTGTTATGGTGATCCGCTTATTTTTGTTGACTTCCTAGCTGAAGAACGTTAAGTTACAGGCATTTGTTCTAAATTAACGCAGTAATTATTTTCGGAAATAATTATTTTCGCATTTTCATTGCGTATCTGTAAATATTTAATTTCAGGCCATTTTACTATATTAGCTTTAATATTTACTTCTACTTACTACCTACTAAAAAATCTTCTTCTTTAAGTGCCATCTCCGCGATGAAGGTTGGCAATCATCATGGCTATTCCGACCTTCGAAGCAGCTGCTCGGAATAATTGCTTTGAGCTGCAACCAAACCACTCTGTCTTCAACCAGGAAACGCGTCTTCTTCCTAAGGCTTCTCCTAACCTCTACTTTTCCTTGAATTATGAGTCTCAAGATGTTGTATCTTTCTATTTCCCTCTCTCCGCGTATTCTATTTAACACTTCTACATGTTTTCTTTCTATCAATTGTGGAGTGCATTGAATCGCACTCCATTTGTATATGACCTTTTTCAAGGTACTTATGAACCACCACATTTTTTTTCATGAGCCGCAGACAAAAGTGCGTTTGATAAAATATTATTTCAATTCTGGTAGCCGCAACCATCACTGTAAAATATTATTTTATCATTATCCTGAAGAGTTGGTATCTTATTAAGGATAAAATAAGAAATTATTGTAGAGAATTCGTTTGCGGACAGCCCACCTTCTCCCTCGTGCAACACAAAACAATAACCATCTTTGTTTTTGAGATCAAATATGGTAAAATTGTGGACTATCAATTTAGTCTTATAGTAAAGCGCTAAAGATTTTAAATTCGGTGCAAGAAGTACACTCTATAAATCGATGGTATATACAAATTTACCCTGCTCCTTGTCTTTGGACTTTTCCGCCCTAACATTTTCTTTATTTTCTATGTGTCTTTTGTAAGCATCCTCTGACACATTTTTAACCCTAAATCCCACACAGAGATCACACTGGTCTTTATTGAGCTGGTGTACGCTAAAATTTATCTTTTCGAATTTCTCCATAAATGTTTTAACTGATAGGGATTTTTCATTGCACTTCTTTACATATTCTCGGAATACTTCCATTTTTGATCTTCATACGGGTTCTAGGTATATTTTCGTAGTAGATGATCTACAATAATGCGACTCAAGCTTTGGCAGAATTATTAGAAATCAACGCAAAATATTCCTAGGAGAGTCATCCTTTGTTTCCTGAGATATTTTAGACCGTTTCAGATTTTGTGAAGAGGTATCACCCGGTGTTGCGTGAGTTTCCTTTGTATTTATATTTGGATCATTTTCTTTAACCCATTCCAATACAGTCCATTATCCAACGCATAACGTATGTAGAAACATTGTTTTGCAAACCCCATATAATTCATCACCTGAATTTTTCAGATGAAAATATAGCGATCGGCCTCTTCTAGAGACTTCGCAGATTTGATGTTTTTTATCTTGTGCTGCACCAACTCGGACTAACATTTTTACCATGGTTTTTTTTCTCTCCCCATGTCTTTTTCCAAAATTCGGAAAATATTTTTGCTCTTTGCTGTTCGCTGAACAACCTAAGGGTAAACAGTAATGACCTATTTTCTTGTAGTCCATATAATTCTTGTGCAATAATAAACTATATGCAATATCAGTGTAATGCGTGAATAAAGATCTGTGATATAGACCTCTTTAACTGTAGTGTAAGGGATATTGAAAAATGTTATGAATAGATAAGTAATGGACTCAATTTTAAAATTTTATTAACTTGTGTCTTTTTTTTAATGTGTTTACTTTCTGTGTTTTTATCTTTTACTTGTGTGTATATTGTATTTTATTGTATTTTTGTGTGTATATTGTTATACCAAGTAATAAGCACTCTTACATGTAATTACTACCTTGGTGGTGTTTGTAAGTTTTAATAAATAAATAAATAAATAATTTTAACAATGCAGTTGTGACCAGATAGCAATCATAATTGGTCATTTGTGACCAGATAGCAGTATACAAACACCGCACAGGTGTTAATAAAAAAAAACAATGCAGTTTTCTTTTCACTGAGTTTGCAATTAGGTGACGGTTTCATACTTCTTTCTGGTTTTTCAACATAAAAAACACATTTTTTGCCGTCCATCTTTCTTCTACCGCGATATTTTTCACCGTGTTCCCTTTTTCGTTTATTTTGAGATTGGGCCCATTGTGAAATATCAGTTTTTCTGTTTTTTTTTTCTCTTTTGAGAAACCGTGGGAGGAACAGTTATGTTTAAATTATTGTTATCTTCAAAGTTATTTTCTTCTGAGTTATTAACATTATTCTGGTAAGAGATTGAATCACTTAAAGGATTTTCCACTGATTCGGAATTAGGAGAATAGGGAGACTCTTCTTCATGATCAAGTTCACTATTATTCGTAATGTTATTTTTGTCGACTGAAAACTCATTGAGAGCCTCAAAATTTTGCACTGCGTTTTCTAAACAAAAATGCTGCTCTTCTGAAATAGTAAATTAATTAATATAAAAAACCTACTAACGAAATTGTGCGTTTACTCACCACTATTTTTTTAAATAGTAATAGAATTATCATCAGCATTATGTGCGCACTGGACTTTAACAGTGGTAGGTAAGTCAATAAACTCTATGGGCAGATCATTAATATTAATGTTATCTTCCCAATGTCCCAAATCAATAGGTTTTGAAAATAGTGGTAAAATAAATAAAATATTTCCACAATTATGATCAATATGATCAAAATTGTTATTTTCTTTCGGTGAAACTTCTGGAGCGGCAACTAATTCTAATATCAGCTCTGTCCGAGATTTGTAGGAATCCATCTAAAATAATATGACAACCATAATTTAGTTTCTTTAAATAACACGTTGCAAGTCAT
Organism: Diabrotica undecimpunctata; assembly: GCF_040954645.1. Classification (NCBI taxonomy): domain Eukaryota; kingdom Metazoa; phylum Arthropoda; class Insecta; order Coleoptera; family Chrysomelidae; genus Diabrotica; species Diabrotica undecimpunctata. The sequence continues at coordinate 135,926,377 of NC_092806.1, forward strand.
AAACAATGTATTATTTGATTTCTTGAAGTTTTTTCAATTAATATTTTAACTTTACTTTTAGTCTGAAAACCATGTAAGTCCCTAGCAGTCAATATTTTAACGTTAATTTTAATATAAAAACCGTGTAAGTCCACATCAACAGGTTAGGAATTTCATTTAAAAATTATTGTTAATTAAAATGGGATAAAAACAGTGTACATACCTTCCTAACTATTTAAGTTTAAATTTAACTGGAAAATATTAACTGTTGCTAGCACTTCTAAAGAAAATCAGCAATTTTTAAGACCGATTACTTACTAACCTCCAAATGTCAGTACGTTTTCACAGACCACTCACAGACATAGAAGGTTTTTAGAACTATTTTAGACTGCGAGACATAGAAGTTACTCGTATTACCACCAGGGACGAGTTCCGATTGGTCTAGACTTAGAATCTATTCACAGTTGTGTCGGGACAGATTTATTAAATTATTTCCGTAGAAAACACTAAATGACCGAAAATTGGACTTAGAAGGTTTTAAAAGTAAGCCGAGGATATTTAGGTTTATTTTTAGTTTAACCTCATCTAATCTACTTATTGAAGATTCATTTCTTTCGATCCATCCTAATAGCTAGTTTCTATAACAAAACTATTTGTGTATGTACCTAAAGACCACAGAATAACAATAGAAACAGAAACTAACAATTTTTAACAAACGGAAACTGTGGTCGTTTATTTAAAAGAAAGAAGTAAATAGCAATAAGTGTTTTAAAAACTGACATCTTGCCTTTAGAATTGAAAGATACATATTTGGACCCATCAGCAAAAAAAGACTCTCTATGACCACTAGACCCACTAGATGACATCACTACCATTTATGTCTAGAAATTTGCTAAGCCGTACGTTTCTTTTAAATTCGAATAAATTATTGCCATGTCTCTCGATATTGAAACACTTTTATAACCAAAAATATCAACTAAACTACATAATGTAATTTCCATTCACGTAAATGGGGTATACTGAAACTAGTCGAACACAAACAAAGCAGCAACTCATATAGCATATCGGACACCCCGGTAAACTATTCATACAAGATTGACTTACGGGATACACTGTATGTTTACTTACTTTATAAACTAAAAATACGTGCAACAAAGCTGTAACTCCTTTAAAAACCCTGTTAACCGTCAAATATATAGAAACTAAATAGTTGACATAGGGAGTAACAGTGTTACTGCCTTTTTCACGCTAAAAAAATACACGTAAGCGAAACTATTGAGAATTAAACTATGTCGTTTATATTGACGTGTGCGTAATTTTTAACTGAATTCGCCTGTGTTTAAATCTGAAAATAGATCTAACTTGAGTTACAACCTTGTTCGATAGGGTATCATAATTGGAACCGTTTTTCTTATTAAATAGTTTATGCTTTATATTTTTGAAAACTTTGAAATGTTTTATTTTTATTTTATACAAATGTAAAGCTCTACCTTAATGTGAATCACAAGAATATTGACGTAAACATAATCGTGAAGCGAAGGCAATGAATGTGCTCTTAAAATAAACTGGAGAGGTTTCGTGTACGCTAAGGAATCCATCAAAATGTAGGATACTTTGTTAAAGTAAACTAAAGGCAGAAGGGGCGTAATGTAGTCCAGATTTAACGCTTCGGTAGGGTAATTGCCGTAACAACCCAGGCTTAATTAACAATTCCGATCATTTTCGTACATCTCATTAATTCTAGTCAATTTTAAGGTTTGAAATTATATATAATTACGTACTTATACTTCGGTAAATTCATCAAAGATTTTCTTAACGGGTAATTGTAGATTTTCATATACGAATCAGTCAGATGTGCTGACGTTTTAGACAGCTTTTAATTTACGACTAATTTAGTATAAATTCGTACCTACGTATTAATTTTATAAATAACTATCTGACCCGGCAATCTTCGTAACGCTTTAGAATTAAATAATGTGTCAAATATTAATAACTTAAAATTAACAGAAAACAAAAAAATACAAATTTTATGTAAGAAAAAAGTTAAATCAATATAATGCTATCTTAGAAATAATATTTACACTGGTTCTGATGGGGTTGCTAATGCTTTTGCAATATACTTCAAGTATGTTTATAACATATCATCTTTTATGAAGATACATAAGTTTCACGGTATTTTAGAGCTTGATGAGATAACTGAAGAAGCTATTAGAGCTGGTGTAAAGAGATTAAAACCCAAGAAATTTACAGGAAAAGATAATCTACCTGCATTAATCTATAAAGGGTGTATCGACTATCTTGTGGAACCATTAAAGGTTGTATATTTAACTTAAAAACTAATACCTTTCCTACAAAATTAAAAGATACCATTATAGATCCAACTTTTAAATCTGGTAATACAAATTATGTTATAAATTACAGACCTATTCTTCTTCTTTAGGTGCCGTCCTCTTAGCGAAGGTTGGCGATGTCGCATCTTTAAGAAGGTGTTTCTTGCCTGTTCTATTCTACATTTAACCTCTTGTTCTTGGTCTAAGGTTTCATGTATCCAACAGCCTAGATACTTAAACTTTTTCACCTGTTCAACTAGATTGTTGTTGAGTAGTATGTTTATAACTGGTGTGTGTTTTTTTGAAATTACCATTGTTTTGGTTTTTTTTACATTCACCTTAAGGCCGTATAGTTCTCCTTCTTGCACTACTTTGATTAACAGAATTTGTAGTTCTTCTTCACTGCTAGCAATCAGTACTGTATCATCGGCATACCTGATATTGTTCACGATTTTTCCATTGACTTTTATTCCTTCTTGTGCTTCATCTAGAGCATGTGCAAAGATGTCCTCTGAGTACAAGTTGAATAATAATGGTGATAGTATACAACCTTGTCTAACTCCTCTTTGGATGTTTATGGTTTCAGTATCACCCATTTTAGTTCTGACAGAGGCGTTTTGATTCCAGTAGAGTTCACGTATTGTATTAATGTCGTTTGGATCCAGGTTCTTTTTTTGCAAGCATTCTATTATCTGATCGTGTTTGACTTTGTCAAAAGCCTTTTCATAATCTATAAAGCACAAGTAGACATCTTTTTGTTGATCCCGGCACTTTTGCATGAGAACAATGAAACTGAACAAAGCTTCTCGAATTCCCATACCGTTTCCAAAGCCAAATTGTTCCGGACCCATATCTTCTTCGCATTTTTTGTAAATTCTGTTATGGATAATTTTTAGAAATAGCTATAGAATATGGGGCATGAGACTTATTAATCGAAAGTCGTTACATTTTTTTGCGTAGTTTGATTTGGGTATGGGCACAAACGTGGACGTTAACCAATCTTGTGGAATTGTACCAGTCTTGTATATACTGTTGAAGAGTCTTGATAATAGTTCTAAATTGTCTTCTTCCAAAAGTTGTATAATTTCACTATGAATGTAGTCAGGTCCAGACGCTTTTCCGGGTTTCATATTTTTTAAGGCGTATTTTATTTCTGATGTTAAGATGGGCAAGTCGTTATTTTCGATGTTTGTTTGTCTATCAATATTTATTGTTCTATCGTCTGAGAATAGGTTTTGTATGTATGTTCGCCATTCAACGCTTGTTTCTTATATTGTGGTCAGGACTCTATCATCCGTGCTTGTTATTGTGCCACACTGCCTAGCATTTCTGATCCCACACATTTCTTTAATTTTCTTATGGAGAAGTCTATCATCATGTTTATTCTGTAGGTCTTCTATCTCTTCGCAAGTTTCTACAAGCCACTGTGCTTTTGCATCCTATATCTTTTTTCTTATTAGTCTTTGTATTTCTTTATACTTATTCCAGTCTTTGTTCTTATGTTATTGTCTCACATTCATCATTTTCAAATATTTCATTAGTTATCCATGGTTTCTTGCCTCTTTGATTCGTGTATTTAAGGTGGTCATCAGCTTTTAGAAATACAGTGTTAAGTTCTTTCAATATTTGGTTGAAGTCGTCGGATTTTTCTGGAATATCATTTTCCTTTTGTCTGTTTTTAAGTTCTCGACATTCGTGGTTAAGTTCTTGTAATATCTTCTGTCTCGTTTCTGTATCCTTGAGTAATACCTATTAGTATTTTAAATTCTCTTGCAAAAATATTTGAATTTATCTTATATACCAACTTATTACAACATTTATCAATTCTTTTAATCAATATTAACATGGATTTCTACCAGACAGATCAACAATTACAAACTTATGTATATTCACACAATCTGCTGCAGATGTCTTAAACAATAAAAGGCAAATGCATGTAATCTTTACTGATTGTGCAAAAGCACAAATCAGGATAGGGTTTATCATAGTTTGTTATTAAAAAAACTGTGCACATTTGGCCTTTCAACTAATGCAGTAATGTGTCTGAATACATATCTAACAGAAGCCAACAAGTTAGTGTTGGTAATTGTTTTTTGGAGGAATATTTGGTAACGTCAGGAGTTCCTCAGGGCAGCAACCTCTCTTATTTGCTTGCTTTATGATCTTTCTAGGTGTCTCAAATTTTTGTGTTGCTGAATGTTTGCAGATGATTTTAAGATGTTTAGAGTTGTAGAAAATCAATATGATTGCAAACTATTACAACTAAACTTAAATGCAGTATATAATTAATTGGTTTCAGATAAATGGAATGGATCTAAATGTAGACAAGTGTTCAGTGATGACCGTCACATGTAACAGGAACATTATAAAAATGACTTACGATATAAATAATAGAGAATTGCCAAGAAAATCAGTGTATAAAGATCTTGGTGTGAAATTTCAAGAAAACTTGCACTTCAATGAACATTATCACATAATTACGAATAAGGATTTTAGCTGCTGGTCCAGGTAATTTCAATGGATTCAAAAAATGTTAAATATAAATTAGATGTGGAAAAACTGTAGATTTTTCAGTTCGATTTTTCCCCTTTTCTGGCAAACTGTGAGTGGGGGATGAGAAAAAAACTCATTTTTTGAATAAGCTGAACCAAGTGCACCTACCAAAGTCAAATTTTTTTTTTTTAAATTTGAATTTGCCAAAAAGTTTTCCAATGGGGGACCCTTAGATTTTTATTAGAATTCATATTGACGTCAATTTAGGTCCCAGAGTCATATGTATGGAAGTTTCTTACATAAAACTGACCGCTCGTTCTTCAGTTATGCTTATAATTTTTTATGCAATAAATTCAGTTGGATGCACATATTTCCTGAAAATTTCGTGAAAATTAAAAGGTAATATTTCGTTCCAAATTTTATTTATTTTTATTAAGACTGACTTGCTGATTCAATATATATATATATATATATATATATATATATATATATATATATATATATATATATATTATATATATATATATATATATATACATGTGTCTTTGAGAATATGCACCGTTTGGCCGGAAAACGGAAAAACTGTAGATTTTTCAATTCGACTTTTCCCTTTCTCCGGCAAACTATGAGTGAGTGTGATTTTTTTTTTAAATTTGAATTTGCCATAAAGTTTTCCAATAGGGGATCCTTGGAAATTTTTATTAAAATTCTTCAATCGACTATATTGGCGTCAATTTAGGTCCGAGAGTCAAACGGATTCTTACATAAAACTGTTCGTCTATTCTGCCATACTCATAATTTTCCTACATCTAACGGTTTGTGATAAAAAAATCCAGTTGGATGCCTATATTTCGTGAAAATTAAAAGTTAATATTTCGTTCCAAATTTGATTTATTTCAATTAAGCCTGACTTGCTGATTCAAAAAGATATATATATATATATATATATATATATATATGTTCCATTGAAGGAATCCAACTACTGTTTTACTTATAACTTTGCTTTTGCTCAATGTAAAAAGATTTAAAGCACCTCACTCCAGTGAGTCGCTCGAACGAATCAAAAAAATTATAAAAATACTAACAAAAACCGGCGCAAGTCAACAAAAAAATTAACAAAAAGCCCAAAACCCAGGCACGTAGGGACCATCCCCTTGAGCACCAAGTCGCCGAACTAAGCCTGGCTCAGAGCTTAAGGCCCAAGTAAGCAGTTTTAGTTCGCGGATAAGCCACATTAAGATAACAGGAATATAGCGACAATGCGCTGTTCTGAGTTTTGCATTTGGTTAGGAAACCATGTTGGAGTTCTATTACCCAGGACCTCCACATGAAGTGCATTTAGCTGATAGTTGTGCTCCTATCGCGCATCAGAGTGCAATAGGGGGGAAAGGGATGGTCTGGAGCATTGGACCGCGGTGGGGTGACTTCTGTTTTTTACTCGAGTTAACACACCTCGCTCCAATAAATTGTTACACCCGAACGTAATTCTTAAAGGTGAACATTTCTCACAGACTGGGTTTAATCACATTGCTTGCTGCTTGCTTGAGTCGCTCGAACGAAACTGTTCTCGAACTTTGTAATATGAATATCTATACAAAAAAATAACTTCTGCGTCTCTTGTAAATCACAAATTTTTTATTAATTGTTTCTAGGATAATAATTTATATATGTTATTTAATAATTTCAGTTGTTTTTATAACGTGGATTAGCACTTCTTTAAAAGTGTGGTCAAAATCACTTTAGTGGACTGCATTTTTTTATTTAAATTAACATGTTTGTGACGTCTATGGTCATTAGCACGAGTTACAGTTTACATGATAATATACCATGCGGTCCATATGTATGTAATAAATTCATTTTGGCGGTATTATGTACTATCTGAAAAAAACCTGAAACAGGTCGATTTTTGTTCTTAAATTGACAATTTACAGTATGAAAATATTATCTCCTTCCAGCACCCCCTTTGAATTATAAGCACCCCCTCGAAAATTTTAAATAACAAAGGAGGCCGTGTGGCACCTTGTTAAAAAGGGATTTTAGTCCTCTGTTCAGCAATATAAAGTTTTTTAAGTTTGGTGCAATCATAATTGAGAAAATTGATTTTTAAGATTTAAAATTTTGATAATGGCTCTATCACAAAACTTTAGGTTGAATGAAGATAATAATGTGACTTAATATTTACATTGTATTTTTCAGTGTAATTTTCAATTAAATGTTTAAAATGACCACTATTCACTTCTTGACAATAGCCAAGGCGATTTTAGAATTCTCGCACAACATTTTGTACGACCTCGGGGGTTATTTTGTTAATTTCTTCCGTTATTCTAACTTTTAAATCAGCAATACTGTTTGGTCTATTAGAATATAATTTAGATTTTAAATAACATCATAAGAAGTAATAGAGAGGAGTCAAATCTTGGATCTAGTCGGCCAGTCGATCGTTCCACGTCTTCCAATCCACCTATTGGGAAAAACCTCGTTTAAATAATTTCTAACTAGACGTGCAAAATGCGGAAGAGCTCTGTCTTGTTGGTAGTAAATAGATCGATCTATCTCATTTGTATGATTGACATCAGGAAAAAATCTTCGTAATGTAGGCACTAAAGAGTTAATCAAAAATCTAGATAAACCTCACCATCAACTCAATCTGCAAATCTGCGTTCATTCTGTCCATCATCATTTCACAGAATTCTTGCCTTCTATCGGGATCATATTCATTTAACTCCTGAACCAACTGAACTTTGTAAGGGTGGTATTTTTCTTTATGCAAAACTCTCAAAATAGATGATTTACTTACATCATTGACGACGGCCAGTTTTCGAGTTGTCTTATGCGGATTTTCCTCACTCTCTAGAAGTACATCTAACATTTTCATCAGTAAATTTAACATTTCTACCTGGTTTTCAAATTTTTTTTACATGTACAGTATAACGAAACTTCTTTTCAATTTTTCTAACTGTGACTGCGAAACTTGTTGACCAGGGTATTTATTAATAAACATTTCACAAACCTCCTTTCGAGTTCTTGTTTTATTACCAAAACCAATCATAATTAAAATGTCTATTCTTTGAGTCTCGGACAAATGAGCCATAATTAAATTTAATAAGCGCACAAATATTATACTGACGTCTTTTAGTAACTTTAAATACCTAAATGACACCAGCCTACTAGATTCATATCAATTGTTTATTTGGCATTTTGACTAATATTTTATTATATTCAAAGTTTTTTCCCTAATGTTTAACAGAACAGATACGAAAATACCTGATTGTTTCTAAAGTATATTTTAATAGACCCGTCAATATTGCTGATTTAAAAGTTAGGATAACGATAGAAACTAACAAAATAACCCCCGAAGTCATACAAAATGTTGTACGAGTATTCCAAAATCGCCCCGGTTATTGTCAAGAAGTGGATAATGGTAGTTAAGTTGAACATTTAATTTAATTGTAAAAATCAATTTTGTCAGTTATAATTGCACAAACTCAAAAAACTTTATATTGCTGAATAGAGGACTAAAATCCCTTTCTAACAAGGTGCCACACGACCCCCTTTGTTATTTAAAATTTTCGAGGGGGTGCTTATAATTCAAAGGGGGTGCTGGAAGGGAATAATATTTTCATACTGTAAATTCTCAATTTAAGAATAAAAATCGACCTGTTTCAGGTTTTTTTTAGATAGTACATATGGACCGAATGGTACAAATTACAAATAAGGTAGTTGACATTCAATTAAAAAAAAATTTAACATTTAGGGGGATGATGGTAGGGTTTATTTTCAATATTTTAAATATATATGTATATTTATATATTTTTTTATACATGTATTACCTAATAATATACACAAGTTTGACCTATTAAAAAGGCCTAATTTTAGAAAAACTTAAGGTTAAAGATAAATTGTTTTTTTTGCAATTTTTGCAAAACTAAGGGATTTTACGAAATTCAATTTATATAGTCTTATAGCTCTTTAAAAATCTCTACAAAATAATTTTTGAAAAAACTTTTATTACCAAAAATGAAGGAACTATGTTTATAAAACGAATTTTTTTTTTCGAAAAATCCGAATAGGCCACTTGGGAGTGTTGTAGAGCATTTTCAATGTATATAGTACCATAGAACCGGTTTTTCGGCAGTAATACATTATAATATGTTCCACTTTCTCCATTTAAATTGAAGGACAGAAAAATAGAGACATCTGCTCATGTGTCTGCATGTGAGTGTATATTTCGTTGATTCCTCGCCAGTGTGTTTTTCAGTTCGAAAAAAATATTAAGGTTTATGTTTTATATAATTTTTGGCAATAAGGGATGGTTTACATTCCTAAAAATAATTAATGCCTTTGAGCATGATATAGAATATGAAGTACAGGGTGAGACGATTTTAATCCCAAATATTTATGCAAATCGTTGCAAGCCGAAATCATTCTCCTAGGATAAATAAATTTTTTATCTATAGCTCCAACAAGGCTGGTTTTAAGTGTTGAAATATTATAATATTAAATTCTAAAGCATAAAACTATCATTATTTAACTAATAAAAACCAAATGTTGACCATATTAAAGTTTAAAATGTTATTTTATAATTTTTTACAATTAGGGGTAGTTTTTTACCATAAAAATCTAAAAACGTACAATAACTCATTATAGAAACTGAACTAGAGAGTAAAATAAGCCTAATCCCAAATTTTTGTACAAATCGATGCTGCACGAAACAATTGCGAGGTTTTTGCCATTTTTAGCTTCATTTCCTGGCCTAAATGTAATTAAAGAATTATCTAGTATCTTCTTATATTTTCCTTTACATGCTTTTCTACTAAAATAACTTACCTTTCAGCCAGTTGTTGTCAAAATATCTATACTTCCCACAATTTTAATTAAGTTGCTGTAAACAACTTATTAAAAACTTATTATTGTTTGACAACAAGTATTGATACTTCATGGTAAAAAAAAGTTAAGTAATAAGGTTGGAGAAAAGCCAAATTTTGACTAAATGTCGAACTCTTAACCAATTTTTTGTGATTCATAAATACTATAAAACGTCAATTCCAACCAATTTGTGTACACAAGACTTCAATCATTTCCAAATGGAAATTGAATTGTCAGACCAATACAAATAGACGATACTTTTCAAAAATGAAACGGAACAGAAAAAGAATCAAAGAACGGCGGACGTTTCCGATGCAAAGGGTTGCAGTTTTCAATTGAATTACAAATTACAGTTTTACGATTTGGATTCAAATTAAACGAACAGGTCACAAAAGGAGCTCAGCCATTTTTATCAAAAAAGAATACTTTTTATAACAAAAGGACTCTATATTCCAGTATTATTTTATGAAGTGCTTTTATTGTTACAAAATAGTTTCCTTGCCTACTGTATTGTAGATTTAGTTTGGGATTTTTCTGATAATATGTGTTTATTTGTTAAATTTTTTTCTTAAATATCAAGGAGCTGATAAGCTCATCGGGCTTGAGCGTTTAACAATTACTAAGAGTGGGGCAGAATAGGGAAGATTTTGATGTAGTAGTTGCAAACCTCCAGTAATGGAGTACATTAGAAGAAAAAGAAAAAGGTCCATATGTTGCTATATGGACTGGTAGAGATTTTTAATAAGTGTCAGAGGAAGAATTTCAAGCCTAAAGAAGGATAAACATATGAAAAATAAAGTATTAATGTAATTAACGATAATTGCACATAAAACTGTTGCGACAGTTCTAGAGAAATGTAAACAGAATTAGTAAAGAGTTTAAGCTAAGAATAGGGAGGTGTAAGGAGAAAAAAAAAATACTCCAAGTAAAACGGCCTCAATTTTGAACCGATAAGTTGAATTTTTCGATACAAAATTCAATAGCCAATATATCGAAGAAGAGAGATATCGACTAGAATACTTTTTAATAAAATTTCAGCTGTTAAAGAACACATTAGAAACAGTCAACCAGAAATGTATGTTGCAAAAGATCAAACTGAAAGGTTATCACAACCTTTTCCGACTGGATGAACACGAATTTAGAATATGGTAAAAGGACTATTACACAGAATTCAACTTCCACCTGGAACGCTCATTGAAGAACCAATAGATACATTTTGCTTATATTTGACTGAAAATATTGTGGATGACATTGTCCGTTACACCAACCTAGAGGCTCATCGTGTATTCCAAAATAAACCATGGAAGTCCTGTGATAGAATTGAAATGTATGCTTTCTTTGGCCTCCTGTTCACCGCCGGGCATCTAAAATCAAACTATGCAAGTTATAAAGCTTTGTGGAATTCACTTTATGGGCCACAGATTTTTCGAGCCACTATGGGTATAAATCGGTTCAAGGAGCTTTTTCGTTTCATTCGTGTCGACGACAAAACGACAAGATCCGAGAGACGCAAAAAAGATAAACTGGCTGCTATGCGGGATATATGGGATAAAATATTAGGAAATTTGGAAAAGCATTATTTGCCAGGACAAAATATAACAATCTACGAGCAATTGATATCTTATCGTGGAAGATGTCTGTTCAAACAGTATATTCCCTCAAAACCCGACAAGTATGGGATGAAAATATGGTGACCATGTGACTCAGAAACTTTTTATCCTCTAAATGCGATTCCAGATCTTGGCAAAGAAGGTAACCAAGTAGCTACTGGTTTGAGACGTAAAGTAGTAGAATCACTAAGCGAACCTTATTACCGAACCACCAGGAACATAACATTTTATGGACTTAGATATGGCTTATAATATGCTATCTAATGGTTTAACAATTGTTGGCATAGTTAGAAAAAATAAAACGTTTATTCCTCCCGAATTTCAACCATGTAAGAACAAGGAGCAATTGGCTTATATATTTGGATTCACAAAAAAGACGACATTGGTATCATACGTGCCTAAGCCTAAGAAAAGTTTCATAGTGTTGTCAACAATGCATTACTCTAATAACACTAGAGAAGAGGTGAACCATAAACAAGAGATTATTCTCTTCTATAATAAAACAAAAGGTGGAGTTGACTCGCTCGATCAGATGGTGCATCAATATATGTGCAAACGTAAAACAAACCGTTGGACTTTCGCATATTTTATGAATATGTTGAATGTATGCTGTCTAGTCACTTGTTTTACTATCACGGAGAACAACATAAGTCAGTAGGAGGCGTCGGATTCTTCATAAACAAACAGCTAGCAGGAAATCTAAAAACTGTCCAATCAGTATCCACTAGAGTTACATATGCCACGTTCAAAATAAATACTAGATATATCTAAAAGTTATCCAAGTCTATGCTCCAACAACAGAATATACAGACGAGGAGATCGAAGTCTTTTATGATGATTTAAGCACAGCCATCACAAACAACCGTACACATTTCACAGTTATATGTGGAGACTTTAACGCCAAAATAGGAACAAAACTGGATCCAGCAGAAACTGCTCTTCGAAATTTTGGAAGTCAGGGACGGAACGACCGTGGCGACACTCTTTTAAACTTCTTACTAGAGAAAAACCTATTCCTAATGAACAGTTACTACTACAAGAAACCTCACCGCAGATGGACGTGGAAAAGCCCAGATGGGAAGACGACAAACGAGATTGATTACTTTATCACTGATAAAAGATACATATTTACAGATGTGACAGTGCTAAATAAATTTGCGAAATCAAGCGACCATATGGTGAGAGCCACCATTGTGTTAAATACCAACTATGAACGACACAATATGATAAAAAAGAAGCAAATAAACATATGGACACATCCAAACAACGAACAAAATTTTAAAGATCATATCGGTAAATTCCTCCAAGAAAAATCATCAACAAATGATATTAACATCCTAAATGACATAATAGTAGAAGCAATAACAGAAGCTCAAAAGAAATGCTGCCCAAAAAGCGTGAAGGAAGAAAAAATTAGTCTGGAAACACAGAAAAAAATTGAACAAAGAAGAATACTGAGAAGCGACGAAAACTCTAGTAACGACGATATAAATAAAATGAACAAGGAAGTATCAAGAGAAATCAGAAAAGACCTAAGAAAATACAAAGATGAGAAAATCATCAAAACTATTGAGGAAAATAAGAGTATGAAAATAAGGAGACGCAAACTCACAAATGGAAATAAACAAATAGTCAAACTCAAGGATAGAAATGGCAACATCACATCAAACAGAGAACATTTGTTACAAATTGTGGAATCATTCTATGAGACATTATATAGAAACCAATCGACTCTAGATATAGTTGAATATCAGCAGAGGAAGGTTCAAAATCAGGGTTCCGAAGATATCCCAGAAATCTCCTTGGACGAAATTTACAAGGCTCTAAAAAAGATGAAGAATAACAAAGTTCCGGGGGAGGACAGTGTCGTCACGGAAGCGATAAAGATAGGAGGCTCAGTACTGATAACCAAGATTCAAAAGCTCTTTAATCTATGCCTATGGAATCAAAATATCCCAACAAAGTGGAATAATTCAATAACTGTACTCTTACACAAGAAGGGAGATATAGCAGACCTGGAAAGATACAGACCAATCAGTCTCCTTAACCATCTTTATAAATTATACACCCGAATAATAACGAACAGATTAGAGACAAAGCTGGATTTTTACCAACCTCGGGAACAAGCCGGTTTCCGCCCTAATTACGGCACAAACGATCACCTGCAGTGCCTAAAAACCCTGATAGAAAAAACTAACAAATATAACCGTCCCTTGGCATTAATATTTGTAGACTTTAAAAAGGCGTTTGATACAGTGGAATTACCGTCCATCTTAAGAGCACTACAAGATTGCAGGGTCGACCACAGATATTGTAATACAGTTAAAAATATATATGAAAATGCCACAACAACCATAAGTCTACATTCGGCAACTAATAAAATAAAGATAAAAAGGGTTAGGCAAGGTGATACCATGTCACCAAAGCTGTTCATTACCGTTCTTGAGTATGCATTTAAAAGACTAACATGGCAACAGAAAGGAATATCCATCGATGGAGAAAGATTAAACCATCTACGTTTTGCGGACGATATCGTGCTTCTGTCAGATAATCTGGGAGAGATCAAAGACATGCTCCAAGAACTGAATTACATACTACAAGAAACTGGGCTGGAGATAAATTTCGAGAAAACCAAAATGATGACCAATATGGTTCCCAGCGAAGAGATAGAGATCAATAACAACAAGGTAGAATTAATCGATAAATACACATACTTGGGTCATGAAATCAGAATAACCAGAGACAACCAAACCTGCGAGCTAAATAGACGAATCACGTTGGTATGGGCGGCATATGGAAGGATGAGAGACATTTTTAAAACAAATACCCCAATTCACCTGAAAAGGAAGACATTTAACCAATGCATCTTACCAGTCTTGACCTACGGAGCAGAGACCCTAACTTTAACGAAAGCTACTGCCGAAAAACTGAGGGTAACACAAAGTCGAATGGAGAAATCAATGCTGGGCCTGACCTTGAAAGATCGCGTGAGAAATGAGAAGATACGCCGACGAACTGGTGTAGACGATATTATACTGCGAATCAATAAACAAAAGTGGAGGTGGGCTGGACATGTTGCTAGAATGGAAGACGGAAGATGGACGAAGAGATTATTAGAGTGGAGACCAAGAGCCGACAAGCAAAGTCGAGGCAGACCACCCACCCAATGGACCGACGACCTAAGGAGAATAGAAACAAACTGGATTGCAGCAGCTAGAGATAGAGATAACTGGAGACGTTTGGAGGAGGCCTATATCCAACAATGGATGTGAAAATGGGGCTGGATGATGATGATGCTGTCTAGTATCTTATGTTATTTGGACCAACCTGCATCCAAAATGGAACATAAAAAGACGTCTATTCATAATTAAAACAGTAGAACAACTTATAAAGCCCCATATTATCTGCAGATCAAACGTAGGACTGTCTAAATCAACCAGATCCCTTATGGCGAACTTTGCAAGAGAAGCAACTGCCACAAATGCTACTTAGTCAACACAAAAAAGAAGATGTTACTTATGTCCATCAAAAAAATCAAAAACACAAAAACAAACGTGTAATAGTTGCAGTAAGAACGTTTGTAACAAACACAGCAGTGTAAAACGTGAGTGTAGAAGTTGCCTAATAAAGTAATAAATAAATGTCATATATATTGTAATTATTATAGTTTAAGATATGCATTGTTTTTTTAATTTCTATTAAGCAAGCACTCAATAATTATTACTTTATTAGTTAAAAATAAATATTCAAAAGATTTGATACACATTTTATTAATTATAACATGAAATGCCGTAATATCGTTGCCGTGTATCCGACGGACACACTCTGTCCTACTACGTTAGAAAAAATAAGTGTCCGGACAAGGGTTAAAAGTATGGTCACCTACAGTAATATAACGACATAATAGAAAATTTGAGGAAAAGAAAATGGATTTATGCAGACGTTCGGCAGGGAAATGGTGATTGGAGAGAGTTTCTAACAGTAGAATAACAGAAATCATAAAAGTAAATCATACAATATTAGAAGATATTGGTACCCAAAAACTAAGATGGTATCGACATGACCAAAAAATGCCAGAAGATCAGCTTACAAAATAAATCCTAGCAAGGCAACCTCATAATAGAAGGAAAAGCGGAATACCTTGCCTTAGTTGAAGAGAAGGAATAAATCGAGAAATGGGAAATAGAGAAATAAAGGAAAACCTATGGACGACCCAGAAAAACTGCGCTTGTGTATCGAAAGACGTAAAAAACGTTTTAAACTGATTATGTTCAATTTATTTATCAGAGTTAAGTATTACGTTAAGAGTTAAGTAGTACGTACCCACCGGGAGATCCAAGAGTGGTAGAGGAGAGATCCTCGGCGGCGACCTGTCTACGTGTGAGGTGGAAATTCCTCCGCCTGCCGAACCTATCCGCCCGTGGTGTGGGAGTAACGGGTAGGCAAGGTACTCACAACACAGGTACTACGGGGAAGGTGGAGCCCCCACGGGACGCGTATAGTAGACGTGTCGTGGTAACCCCACGGAGTAACCCACGGGACGTTTTTGGTACGCGCCGCGTGGCACCTTCACTTTGGTGTCGGACTCGTAGGGGCAGAGGTTTCACTAACGGGCGTATGTCGAGAGATAGGTAGCCCAGGGTCCTGCCAGGTTTTATACTTGGAGGGCACGCCAATTTAGCAATGTAGGCGAATTTTTAAAAAATAACGAAAGTAATATTCTAGATGAATGTGTTAATCAGCATATTTCCTGGAAATTTATACCGGGTTATTCCCCTCACTTTGGCGGAATTTGGGAAGCCGGGGTCAAATCGGTTAAGTTTCATATGAAAAGAGTATTGTCCAACTCTTTGTTGGTTTACGAAGATTTTCAAACGGTATTAGTACAGATCGAGGGAATATTAAACTCAAGGCCTATTTCCCCTCTGTCCAATGACCCATCCGACCTAAATCCCTTGTCACCTGCTCACTTTTTAATCGGGCGATCTCTTCGCCATCTTCCCGAGAAGGATGTCACGAACGAAAGGATGTACCGACTACTGCATCACGAAAGACTTCAAATGCTTCAACAACACTTTTGGCAGCGTTGGTCATTGGAATTCATCTCAGAGTTGCAGCAGCGTCAAAAATGGAGAAGGACCTCCGACAACATAACCACGAACACGATGGTTCTCATGAAGGATAGGAATCTTCCTCCTAGAAGATGGTTACTTGGTCGGATCTATCAGCTTCATCCTGGCTCCGATGGTGTGGTTCGTGTCGTGTCTATACGAACTGGTCAAGGAATCATTCGTAGGGCAGTGTCCAATATCTGCCCTCTTCCTATATGCAGTGAAAGTGATATCAGTGACTGATTATCACGTTATATAACTGTTTTATTTGATTTATTTACGCCTAATGTTATTCATATATGTTTGAAAGTTTAGCCCTTTCAAGGCGGGGGGCATGTTCAAGTATCATTCTTTTAAATGAATATAATTATGTTTATATTTTGGGCAAGGCCCACCCTGTAGGTTTAATCGTCGACGCAGCTTGCTAGCGCCGTCCGGTAACAGTCTAGAAATATACGTTCTAAAGTCAACATGTAGTTTTTCTAGTTTCTGGCTTATTATTTATCTAATCAATGGGTGTAAAACCACCATACTTCAAGCAAAGCAAACATACAGTCCACTTCTAAGTCGAGGGTATCCATCAATGGTAATATAAAGATGCTTTTACTATTTTCCTTACAATTTCATCACATTTTCTCAAGTTTAAGTGAAACGAAACTAATAAGTAGCCGTCACTTTGAAGTTTGTTAAAGGTCACTTTATGTTTAAATAAACTACTGTAGAGGCACATCGTATAAAACATTTTGTATAAGAGTATAATGTAACTGTTTGTATGGAAAAATAAAGCCGTTGCATCTGCTATTTTCCTGATAATTTCATCATATTTTCCTACATATTAGATCTTCCTAGGATTTCAAATATTTTAAAACCAAATCGGCCAAATCAATTTAGTAGTTCTCGATTTATTATAAAAAAAGTTATAAAAATATAAAATGATAATTGTTAAACGTCACTTTATGATATTTTATAACTACATGAATCAAATGAATTAAAACTGTATATGTGAAGTCGTATAAAACATTTTAAATTCTTAAAGTAACATCTTATTTAATAGCTAACAAAAGCATTGTAAAAATCGAAAGTGTCTTTTCAAAATTCAAACATAAAAGTGAAGTATCCATAAAAACTAATGTAGTTTACAATATTCCTAGCTATGAGAATACATATACGGACACATTTCACAAACTCTGAAACACAGACTTTAACAACATAATACAGACCGTAACAAACGAAAATGTTTTTGTGTACTACGATAAGTAATATAACACATACTTAAGAATTTTAATTGTAGAAATAAACAGGACAAAAGCTGAATTTTTGGGGATGATTAATATTTAAATAAATCAATTCTTACTTAAAAAAATATAGCAACGAGAATATGAGTTATATTTATTGTTTTATAATTTTTCATAAAGGTTTTATATTGTACACTTTTAAATTTTTTTACAAAGCTCAGTAAAAGCAAATCTATTTGAGTTAGTTATCTCATAATGTAGCTTTGCAACATTTTTCGAATATATTTTGAATATCATAATTGGAAATATTGACGGGCTTGCTTTTTAATTATTTTAACACTGAAAAAGATAACAAACATTACTGTAAAGCTTCGTGTGGTAAAAAAAATCCCATAGATATGTAGCCATATTCCAATTATAAAGCAAAGCCAGTTTAATATAACCACGTAACCAATTACTGATTTAAAGTTGAATCAATTCTGGACCTCAACGCCAAACGTATCGCTATAACATTTTGTTGAGCGAGAACAACGGAATACGGCACCTTTGCAGTGATAATTTACCATAGGTTTCATTAAGAAAAGTGGAAATTATTTCAATTTTCTTTTCAAATCATTTTTTATCTACTTTTGAAAATATTTTTTCAACTTTAAAATATAATTAATTTTAGTTTTTCTATATTTATTTAAAATTTTTCAATATTTAACAATACCGTTTAAAATAATATAGGGCATTTTATTTTTTAAGCGCTGTAAATGATTATTATCTACACCGCCAACTTCCACTGCAAAACATAGGATTCTCGGAAGATTTTCCATTTCGTCTGATTTAATGCCATCTGAATCCAATTTGTAGTCACTATTTTAATGTCATCTGTCCATCTCTTTGGGGGTCGACCTCTTTTCTGTTAGCATATATTCTTGATATTTCTATGTGGAGGTTTAGCTAGTATAACAGAAAGACAAACATCCGAATATTCCAGTCGAATCACAAGTCTGTTCTAATCTCTATATGTGAAACCTGGAAAGTGACAAAACCCTTATAGACAAACTGCAGGACTTTAATGACAACCCTATGAAAACTTGTCTCATATATTTTTAACTTAAAGTGACGAGAAACAGAGATCTGATACAGCTGAGTATATAGGGATGGAGAATTAAAAAAAATCCAGAAAGTGGGTTTGGATTAGCCATTCACTTCGTAAAAATAACTCCTATATTGCAAATACTGCTGTAGAGTGGAATTCAAAAAAAAAATAACGCCCAACACAAACTTTTAGAAAATCAATTATTGGCAAGATAAGGGAAAAGTCTTGGAATGATGTTAATGCCTTAACGCAAAAATAGGACTCGATTGCGCGTTTTACCGAAGGTCTATCCTTCACTTAGAAATTCAATGTATATAAATATTTTTCTTTTTATATAGTATAGACATGACTCTGTCTGTTTTTCAATGTGCCTCCAGTAAGTTGTCATTCCGTCGTTTGCGTGGTCTTCCTACTGATCGTCTTCCTATTGGGGAACCGTCTATTTCCGTCGTTACTACTCTACTTGTTGTCATTCGGCTTATATGATCGGTCTGTTCTACTCTTCTATTTCTTACCCAGTTCTTGATGTTCTCCACCTTGCATCTACGTCGTATATCTGTACTTCTAGCTCTGTCCCATTGTGTGTTACCATCAATGTTTCTTATTATTTTCTGTCTGTGTCAGGTCTTGTTTCTGCCGCGTATGTCATTATTGGTCTGATGACTGTTTTGTAAATTCTGCCTTTCGTTTCTTTCCCGATATTTTTATTTCTCCATATTATTTCATTTAGGCAGCCTGCGGCTCTGTTTAGTCTATTCACTTGATCTTCCACTTCGGTTTCGAGCTTTCCGTAGCTAGATAATGTGATGCCTAGATATATAAACACCATCACTTCTTCTATTATCTAACCTTCCAGCTCCAATTTACATCTTATTAAATTTGCTGTTGTAACCATGCATTTTGTCTTTTTTGGGTAAATTCATCATAATCATCATCATCATTGGTGCTACAGTCCTATAAAAGAGCCTCGACCTTTCCAAGTCTATTACGCCAGTCAGTTCTATCCACTGCCAACTGTTGCCAGTTTTCTGCGCCTATTTGTCTACCATCCTCATCTACACCATCCCTTCATCCGAGTTTTGGCCTACCTCTACTTCTACTTCCCACAGGTTGTAACATAAGGCTTCTTCTAGGAGAGTTGTTCTGCTGTGATCTTGCCAGATGTCCTGTCCATCTTAGTCTTCCTATTTTTATAAAGAATACTACGTCTTTACCAATAAATATATGTTTATATCTGTGATATATCTCGTAGTTGTACCTCCTTCTTCAAACACCATTTTCACAGATGCCACCGAATATTCTTCTTAGGATCCTTCGTTTAAATATAAGCAGGAGATTTTCATCTGCCTTGGAAATGGTCCATGTCTCCGACCCATTATGTCAACACTGGTTATATAAGGGTTTTGTATATGGTTATTTTTTTGTTTTGGCTTAAGTTTCTGCTTCTCATATGTCTACTCAGTCCAAAATAGCATTTGTTTGCTAGGATTATTCTTCGCTTGATTTGTTCCGTCATGACGTTCTCCTTGGTGATCAGGGAGCGTAAGTATGTGAATTTGTCCACCACTTTAAAGGTAGAGTTATTAACCGTAAATTGGTGGCCAATATTTCCAGCTCTATTGTTGGGTGTTGATGCCATTATCTTAGTTTTGTCCTCATTTACTTACAGGCCCATATTTTTTGAGGCGTTTGACAAGGTGGTATACATTTCTTCTAGCTTGCGTGTTGTGAGGGCAACTAGGTCAACATCATCTGCATATGCCAAAATTTGGGATGATTTATTAAAAATGTTTTCTCTGTTGTCTATTTGGGCATCCCTGACCGTCTTTTCCAGAGCTATGTTGGAAGGGAGACACGCCAGCGCATCTCCCTGTCGCAGTCCAACATGCGTTTCAAATACCTGTGATTGTTCGCCCTGTATTTCGACTTTGCAGACAACTTTACGCATTGTAGCATTAACCAATCTTATCAGTTTATCGGGGATGTGGAATTCATCCATGTCTTCATACAATTTATTTCTTAGGACACTATCATAGGCCGATTTAAAATCTACGAAAAGATGGTATGTGTCGATATTGAATTCATTGGTTTTGGGGAAATTAACATATTAAATTTTCTGGCCGTTATATTAAACTGGTGCAGCATACGTTGTAAATCATCTTCACTTTAAAAGAGTAAAATTGCGTCGTCTACATTGCAGATTATTTTAAGTTGTTTTTCTCCCATTTGGTATCCTTTTTTAGTTCCTACTTTTTTATTATTTCGTCCATAATCAGGTTGAACAATGAAGAACTCAGGGAATCTCCCTATTTTATCTCATTGCCACCGTCAATAGGGTCGGTCAGTTCTTCTTCTACTTTTACTTTTATTGTATTGTTTTGATAGATATTTTTGATCGTTTTGATTATTCCAAGAGGTATCTCTAGGAATCCTTGGCAAAGCTTCTTGTGATTGGTCCTGTCCGCGTGTAGGTAGGCGAGGTCCTACTAGTCGGTCTTGTGGTCTGATTTATTTTTGACTTTATCTTTATTACCGTTTTCCATGTTGTTGAAAGCCCTTGAGAATAATTTCTTTGGTTTAGACTTTTGGGATTTTTTCAACAGAGTCTCTTGGTTCTCTATATTAATTCTCTGATTTCGAGTTTTCTTTAATTTTAATGTTAGCTACGATCGTAGTTTGGTTCAGGTTTATTGTATGTAATGCGTTTGAGAAATATTGTGCAAGGGTAAGGAATGACGTTTTTTCTCTCCTGGCGATGACATTTCGATGTTCTTCTCGTCTAACATTGATTCTTCGGTTGGTCTGATGGATGCACGATTTGTCACAGTCATCACATAAAATCTCTTCCTACTCCTTGATTTTTATATTGGCAGATGGTAAAATAGTTAAGATTTTTCTGTCGGTATTAAATATCGTTTCTATCTTGTGTTTTCTTAGCACGTTACCTATTTTCTCTGTTGTATCTTTTACATATAGTAGAACACCTTTTGCAATCGGTTTTGCGTCTTCTGTTGGGTCCTTAATTCCCTCTTGAGTCTTATAAGCCTTTTCAATGGTTTATGTGGACAAACCGGTTCATCACACTCTTTTCAGGATGTTTCTTAATTCTGCAGGATGGTGATGTAAATCGGCATGTCGGCATACCCACACATCTATCGGTATGTGTGGGTATTCAGTATACTATGTATCCCATGTGCCTGTCTTCCTTCTTTATTATTAACACTGGATTTAATGGTGGATAATATTTATGTGCTCTAAAAATACATTTAGTTTTTCTTCATGTGTACACATTATAAAAGTATCATCCACCCATACCTAAGAGAAAGTTTGGGTTTATGTTTGGCTGTTCGCATTGCTTGTTGTTAATTCGACAGTATCCTAAACGTTGGCAAAATACGTTTATTACATTTCTCTACGTTTTCCTAGAACTTAATATAAAGTCATGGATAATTCTTTGCCTTAACTCTCCAATACTTTCTGGTTTAGTTTTCTAAATTTTACTTTTCAGGTATCCCGAATAAAAATAATCTTTATGATTTAAATGGGGTGAACGAGGAGGCCATTAAATATTATTTAATTTACCAATTCACCACACGGTAAATATCTGATCTAAATAACGCCGAACATTTATGTCAAAATGAGCTGGAGCTCCGTTGTGCTGAAACCATATCTGATTAAAATTGACTCCAAACTTATTTTTCAGGGCGAGTACAGTTTGATCTAAGTAGCATTCTATAATTGTCGCTTTTTAAATTTTCTTCTACAAAAATGGCCCATTTTACTGAGTGCCCAATTAAATGTTTAATATGACTTGTGGTGTAGTTAGTTATTTAGGCAAAAAATTGAGTCTTTCAACTGCATTTTAGAAACTTTCGTATATTGATTACGTTATTGGTAACTATACTAATTAATTATGAATGTATAAACAAAATAGAGAATTTATTTTTGACAGTTTTCAATTTGACTACATGAAATAAAAGAAAATTTTTGTGTAATACTAATACCGTAATTATATGTAGCAAATATTTTTTGACGGTCTGTATATAACGCTTCGGAGTGAGCTTAAGTTTTTAAGTGTTTTCCTTTCATTGAATTAAGTGTGAACTATTCGCTTCGGTTGGGAGACCGAGGATGTAGTAAATTTGTACCAAAAGTGAAATTTTCCATTTGGGATCGATCTAGAGAGCGCTGAATTTAGAAACTAAAAGCCTTTGTGATCAGCAAAGCATAATGGAGAATAATTTTCGCAGATTTTGTTTCAGACACAAGAGATATTCGATGTTTAACATTTAATTTTTTCTTCGATCTTTTAATAACTGTTGCTTGACTTTGATAATGCAAAGCTGACACTTACCGAAGACCGTTACTTTATGCTTCGATATCGACTGAAAACAAATGCCGAAAGTTCGATAACTAACAAAAACTAAACATTTATATTGGGAAACTTAATATACTACTCTCCAAAATTAACGCGCCACCTCAAATGGACCATGATTTTGAAACTATATTTCTTCTGAATGCTTAGTTGGATTTTGATAATTTTTTTTCATGTTTTAAAAATATTTCTTATTAATTACTAAATGTTTTGTGTTTTTGAGCTTTGAAAATCGTCATTTTACGTTTTTTCCAGTTTTAAATTATTTATTAACTCCAAAATGAATAACTTTAGAGAAAACTTACAACAAACCTTTTTTGTTCATAATAATCCAAAAAACCTAAAAATAAATATCCGGGTTAAAAAAATTGAGTGCTACAATTTGTTAAAAAAATAAGAGGCGTCTGTACCATGTCCTAAGAGTACTTGTAATTCCGGAAAAAATGACCAGACTATTAAAAATGACCTTAATGAATGCCGACAATAAAGTAAGGATTGAAAAAAGTCTAACAAGAAAATTTGAAGTAAGAAGGGGACCAAAGCAGGGAGATCAGCTGTCTACATTACGCTATAATTTTTTGCTGGAGATAATAATGAGAGAGAGTGGAATATTATGTGTATGGGTGTGTGGTTGGAAATATGACTGCGGATTACTTAATCCATTCACCTAACCAATGAGTGAAATATGAACAAAAGATATGATTTATGACAACAGAAACCAGGTTCTGGCCTTTCCGAACGATGTGCTTTAATGGCAAGAACTGAAGGGGAACTGCTGAGGATTTTCAAATTCTTTGTAGCGAAGGCTAAACAGTATAAAGCGATTATTAATGAGCAAAAAACAAAGTATACGGAAATAAGACAGACCAGATATGAAGACACACAACTGAATACTACTGCAAACAACGAGAGTAAAGATATTGCTTTAAAAACGTGACGGAGTTTTCGTATCAAAGGAAAACCAAGAAATTGAGGAACAGATTTCGAGAGGAAGGAAGACAGTCGGAGCTCTACACAAAATACTAAGAGAACTAGTCTACACGGTCCCGTAACATCGGTTATGAACCAAAATCGAGAAAATATGCTTAACTTATGGGAACGGAGTATTTTAAAGTAGATATTCGGGAGTAAAACTAAAACACTATGAAAACGTTTGAAGGAGATCAACAAATGCAAAGATCAAAGAGCTGATGTACGCCAAACCAGAAGATAGTCAGAATATCGTGACAAAAAGACTTAAATATTAGGCCAATCTGTGAGAATGGACGGCCATGGACGAAGAAAATGGAGGAAAACAGTCTAAAAATTACAAGCCATGGAGCTTTAGGACCTATTGAGCTGTTTATATACATTTTTTATTTGAAACAGTTTTTACTACGGTGTACAGATCCTTGGTCAATCGATCCCCCCCTCCCGGGAGTGGAGTTTTAAAATGAAGCGGGGGATAGGAGTGGTAAACTGTTTTGCATATTTCTAGGGTCTCAAATTGATATTCTCAGCAAAATTTAGCTTGTTCGTCTCGTTTTTAGAGATCAAATCTTTGACGACTTGACTAATCATAAGAATTGTAGTGGGATTGTGTTAGAACTATAATGTATTATTAATGAATTTTCATGGAATTATAACCGGAATGGCAATATAATAGGATTATAACTGTAAGATAAATAGAAATATCTATTTAACTATTAGTTATAGTTATTAATTAATAATAGTATTTTATTTGTAACACTTGATGTTTTACTTATAATCTTTATTGGATTTTATAGTAATCAGAAATCGTGTAATACACAAAACGCAACAAAATTCTTTCCCTCATCACTTACTTGAAACACACATTTACACTTTATGGCTGACATAAACTTTTACGATTAGATTCTGTTGATAGCAAATACATCCTATAATCTTTTATGACAGATAAACAGATAATTCCAAAGAATATAAACACTTCCTGGTAACACTGTGCAATATTATATAACATAACAACATTTTATTATATAATAAGTGTTCCTTAATAGATTTAAATCTCTAAAAACAATCTTTTATATTTCTTAATGATTAACATAGAACTAAAGAAAGTTTAATGTAGAAGTAAAATACATTTTACATTTTGAAATGAAGCATTCACAGGGTCGACACAAACTATTAAAAATATTGAAGAGAAAAGAGTTCAGAGCAATCAAAAGTATAAAGAGAAGGAAGGTACCAGGCAAGATTTACTCAAGAAAAATCAACAAAAGACCATCACCTATTATTCGACTTAAGGCCGCGTACGACAGTGTCAAGAGAACAGTCCTATACCAATCAATGCGTGAGTTTTGTATAACAGAAAAACTTATTCGACTATCAAAAATGACAACGTCTCTTTTAAAAGCCAGTGATACAGGTTAAGTATTCTAGAATCTCTGAGACAAAGGGAGGACATATATATATATATATATATATATATATATATATATATATATATATATATATATATATATATATATATATATATATATATATATATATATATATATATATAATATATATATATATATATAATATATATATATAATATATATATATAATATATATATATATATATATATATATATATATATATTTTTATATGTGCTCTAAAAAATAATAAATTGGTTAACTTTCCCCATCCTTCTTAAATTTTCAGCTCGTCTCTAAATGATTTTAAACAAAGGAAGTAATTTTGCCGGGGGAAAAATTTTGCAGGTCAAGCGTTAAAATTTCAGCATGTGGTTTAAACGTCTTGAAATGAGAACACTCTACCAAAGGAATCCATTAATTTTGTAAGGCAGCCGACTGTTTAATGTAATTAGGGTATATAGACAAAAATCCAATTTATTAGGACGAACGTAAGATAAAAAGCTAAAAATTAAGGAAGTACCTTTTTCAGCAGTCGTCTAATTAAGTCGTGATGAAATACTAGGAAGATTTATTAATTAAAATGATTTGTTAAGATAAAGTTAAAGTGAATTAGAGATGAGTTGATGCAATTACTATAATCAGTTAAAAAATTGGTTAAAAAAATTTAATTGGAAATAAATACAATATTTCAATAACATTCATATTAAGAAAACATGAGAAAAACAACAAACATATCGTCGGCATACTGCAAAAATTGACCATGTCAAATTTTGTCAGTTTCTAGTTAACTTGGCCAAATTACTAAGAAGTTGCTAGTTCTACCAGAAAAATTGACCGAGTCATTTAAATGCAATACCACTGTAAAACAAAACTCGCCTATAGTGACTATTTGCATAGAACAATTTTGGTAACATACAAAATTGACCAAGTCACACTTGGCTGTTAGCAGATTGCACTTGTCCGTTTACTGTCTGCTGTTGATTTATGGTTTGGAACTGTTTACAATTTAAAAACAGTAAGATATTATAGTTTTTTTTTAACCAGGAGGAGTAAACTAAAAAGAGAGATTCACACCCAAGAAAGTTAATAGAAAAGTTACCAAATACATCTTCTTTTTTGGTTGATTATCTCGGCCTTGTGGTAATCCAGTAATCAGTATCGGACAATCTAACACGTCGATTCTAACCTAACTTTATGTTTGAATAATAATTTGTTTCCAATTCACTTTCAATATATATTTTTGTGTTTTTTTAATTACAATAAAAAAATGTTGGATTGTTATAAAGAAGTTATTCAAATAGTTGAATTCGCAACACCTAAAATTAGCACATTATTTTAGTAAGTCTTGATTAAAATAACTATTCTGCTAAACTAAGCTGTTCCTGTTTTATTTTTTCTACCATGGCTGTCATTTTTATTTATGAATTATCAATTTTTATTTGTTTGTACATGTTTATAATGCATTGTTTTTCATTTAATGATAAATGACCGAAATCTACTCGGCGTTTTTTAAGTGGAGAAGGATAATTACCACTAGTACTTGGCATTGACTCCATATTGTTATCTTAATAACACTAATACGTCCCTAAATAGTTCTGAAAATAACTGTTTTTTATATAAATGCAAACTAAAAATCTAAAAATTAAAGGAATAACGCAGAAAATACAAAAAATTGTTGATATAAATTTTGAATTTTTGAATTTAAAATTTCATAAATGTCATTAGTGTCAAAATGTCAATATTTGGTGGAGTAAACTTGCCTGCAGTTGGACCAATTACAAACAAGCATTACGCCGCGGTAAATTTGAATTACTGCTCCTGGTTAAAAAACAAACCATAGTGTCCTTATGCTCTAATAGTATTGAAAAGCATGTGACTGCGGAAATTAAGTATAATATTAAACTTAAGTAATTATTGTCGTTCTTAACAAATTGAGGTTAATTGTTTTTCCATATTACTTTTTACGTATTTTAGTGCTCATTTATTTCTAATGGGTTACACGTTTAAGTAGGAATTTGATAATAAACATGTATTTAAACTGAATGATATATGAAACCTCTAGATTTTTGACTTTTGCATTGTATTTTAGGCGCAGCATATGCAGAGCTTCAATCTTCAGAAAACTTCGAAATACTTTCTACAAGTAATTTTCAAATAGGTAATTATGAACAGTATAGTGAATCGGAAGCTACTAGTGAATTAGATTTAGAAAACAGCGATGAATATGCTCCGAAAAGCGACGAAAAATCAGATGGAAACCCCTGACAAAGAAAAGATCATGTTGGAGAAAATCAGAACCAGAAAAATGGGAAAGAAACCCAGCTAAGAAAAAAAGAATTTTGTGTATATCGTACCACAGCAAAAACAAAACAAAATCAGCCTAAAGTCAAAAATTTATAAATTGTAATAGTTGCAAGTGCACTTCGAAATTAACTAAAGAGGGCAAAATTTCTACTTTTTAAAATTATTGAAAACTCGATTACTTTCGCCAAAAATTCTTTATTTTATCATGTGTTGTAAGTTACTTGCCAAAAGTTCACAGAACTCGTATCAGCACAGGTACTAGAATATAATGTAGCCATTACCATTTTAAGAAAATTGCAGAAATTATTCAAGTATGCAAAAAATTTACTTAAACTTTGTACATTAGTCATGATTTAGTGGATCATGCTTTAAAAGGCAAAAATTAAACTGAGTTATTTAATATGGAGGATAAAAGGAGAAGGTCTGCTCCTTACAATAAGACTCAAGATAAACTTGTACAGAAAGTTCTGCAGCTCATTGAGACTATGGAATCATACTATTGTCGAAAAAGTTTAAATAGGTTATATTTGGATCTCAATTTGTCCATTAGCAAACTCTTTTATATGGAAGAGTGCAAAAGTGGAGACGAAGCTCATGTTTGTAAAGTTTCTTATCGTAGAATTTTTGGAAAACATTATAATGTCATTTTTTAATCCCAAAAAAGACCAGTGTAAAATTTGCAACCAGTACAAGAACAAAACTATTGATGAAGAAGATTATAAGCAACATCTACAAAGAAGGGATGAAGCAGCTGAGGCAAAAAAATCTGACAAACTTCGAGCAGCTGAAGATAACCCTCCGTTAGTCGCTATCGGTGTCACACACATTTAGCATCTTATTATTGCATTTTTTCGGTAATTTTTTGTCAATTTTTATTCATAGATGTCCTTTGAAGCCGAACAAAAACGTATGTTGGAATTATGGGAAATGGTTCTTACCGACGATGAAAATTATTTTGACGATGAGGGAAGTGAAAACGAAATCGATCAAATTGAGGAACGTGATGGCGGAAGTGAATCGGATCAAGATGTGACAGACGAGGAAGAAGAAAGTGGAAGTAATACCTTAGCGTTTATTGGAAAAGATGGAGTTACCAGATGGAAAAAGGCTGTTCCACCAAGAAATGTTAGAACAAGACAAGAAAATTACGTAGTACGTTTGCCGATGTCAAGATTACCTACACGTGACTTGAAGACTCCCACTGATATTTGGAAATATTTTGTGAATGACGCTATGTTAGAAAAGATTGTGGAAAATACGAACAAATATATAGACTCAATAAGAAATAACTTTGTTGGTGATCGGGATGCTAGACACACTGATATATTACAAGTGCAGGCACTAATAGGACTAATTTATTACGCAGCACGTCTGAAAGGTAATCGTGTGAATCCAGATGAGTTTTGGAACACTGATGGATCAAGTATACAAATATTCCGCCTGACTATGTCGCTCCCACGATTTAAATTCCTCCTTCGGCGTATGCGATTCGATGACAAAGCAACTCGTAAAAATCGACTAAAGGAAGACAAGTTGGCTCCTATACGAAGTTTTTTCGACACTTTTGTAACTCATTGTAGAAGTGGATCCAGTCTTTCCGAATATGTCACCATCGATGAGGTGTTACCAGGATTTAGGAGTAAGTGTCGATTTCGTCAGTATATCCTATCAAAACCGAACAAGTACGGCATAAAAATGTTTGCACTCTCCGATGCTAAAATGTTTTATGCTAATTTAGAAGTATATGTTGGTCAACAACCTGAAGGATGTTTTCAAGTTGGTAACAGACCTAGTGATGTTGTTCAACGGCTATGTGAACTTATTTATGATTCAGGGCGAAATCTAACAATTAATAATTGGTTTATCGAGTATCGAGTTGGTGAACAAGTTATACGAGAAAAAAATTACAGTAGTGGGAACCATTAGGAAGAATAAAAGAGAATTACCGTTTGAATTCACAAAACCAAAGCATCCTATAAATTCAAGTATGTTTGGTTTTAATCAACATATTACACTAGTTTCTTATATTCCTAAAAAAAAATAAAAATGTATTGCTTGTATCCTCACTACATCATGATGATGCAATTGATTATAGTAGCGGTAATGAAAATAAACCAGAAATTATCGCCCTATACAATTCAACAAAGTAGACCAGCTCAGTGCTAACTACAACTGTTCAAGAAGCACAAAGCGTTGGCCAATGTTTATATTCTATACCATATTGAATATATCTGGCATTAATTCAATGGTTATCTTCCATGCAAACCGTAAGAATGAGAAAAACGTGAAACGACGTGATTTTCTAAAAAACCTTGCAAATGAGCTTATATATCCCTATTTAAAAAGTCGAGTTACTACTACAAATCTACCAATTAGCCTCAAATGCCGAATTCACGAAATTTGCGGCATCACAGATGTAGCTTCTGCAATTCCAGATAGAAATCAAACAAAGGGTCGTTGTGCATTTTGTACTACCAACGCTTTTTATGCATTAAATGCAAAAAATTCATGTGCCTTAAACATATTCATGGAATATGTCAGGTTTGCCTGAATGACGTTACAACATAAAATGGCTCAATTACTAAATCAAGTGAAATACTTACTTTATATTTTTGTTAAAAACCTCAGTTATTTTTTTTAGTTAATCTATATTCCTCTTAACTAAAAATTACGAACTGTTTTTCCATTTTAAACATTTGAAGAACTTTTTTTTAAATTTAATTTTATATTACAAATAACAATATATTGTTATACTAGTGTTTTTCATTTTATATCTGTTGTTTTTCAATAAAATATTTTCAAAAATGTTTTTCAGTCGTTTCTATATACAATATAAAATATTTGTATGAATTTTATAGCAATAACTATTTTTTTTTTATTGTCGGTCTCAGACACCGTAGCGACTCTTGATGCTCAGTTTCTCCCAGCGACTAACGGAGGGTTAAGTGCTTCGTTCGATTTATAAAGTATATTGCAAATATCATCCACCTCCAAATAATGCATACTGTTATGCATGGACAGAGATGAATGGTGAACGTGACAGCTCCGAAATTTGAACAGCATTGATCAAAAAAAAAATCATGAATACAAAGTTAAGTTAGCCAAGCAAACTTATTTCAATATTAAAATGATAAATGCACAGAATAGTACGGCTGAGGCTTGGCGCATCATAAATCGAAACACTGTCGGAGGTAAAAATCGAAACTCTTCTAAATACCCAAGTAAATTTAAAAATAATGTGCAAATTTCTGTGGATGACCCTCGTGATATAGCAGAATCTTTCATCTTTCAGTCAATATTTTTCGAATTCCGTAAAAAATTTAATTAGTCAAACTTCACGTGACTATAATCCTAAAAATATTTCTTCGCCTATACACTCCCTTTTAATTTATCCTGTTAGTGATGAAGAAATATGCTTTCACTATAAACATTAATTAGCAGCGGTGACAAAATGCATCCCTGTTGTGTAAAGTCACATAGATGAAATTTTATTTGCAGAAATGATGTTTCCTTAATGAGTGGTTACAATTTTCGTTACAGAAATGATTTGGTGACCCCTGTTCGTCACTTGACATTTGTAGGCAAGGGTCCTTACCTAACATGCGTAGTAGGCAAAATAATTGTTACAATGTTGAGAGTAAACTAAATATTGTTACGTTCTTTTGTGGGTGCGGGGATAAAGTAAAGTACATGTAGTTAAACTAAAAAATACTCATTTACTACAAAAAACTCACTAATAATAACTAAATAACTAAATAACAAATGTCTCATTAATAATCGAATTTTGCTTTACAAAATAAACACTTTTCTAGTAGCATAAGAACTAAACTTAAAACGCTGGATCACCGCCTTAAATAATCTGATCGTAATTTGAAGATTTTACGTGAAAACCCGAGAAGTGCTGAATGAAATTTTCGCGAAAAAGAGTTTCGCGTTGTGAAGTACAGGACCCTAATTAAGGACACATAACAATATAGTACCAAATACTATGTCGGGATAGTATCATTATCGTAATGTCATTAAGCTATGAAATTAGCTGTGATTATCCTTCTTCTGGCATGCAGTACTTGGCCGGAAATGACCATGCATTCCCTAGCTTTTCAAGAGACAACAATGGATCAGAAACAAACACACAAAGCAGCATTAGTAATCTTAACATTATAGAACTGGATCTCTTCATAGGTTGAGACCATATTTATGGAGGTAAAGAAGAACTATGTACGAAAAAATAGTCAGCAAATCTCGAGAAACCTCAACAAGGACTGAAAAAGTTTCAGCAAGCGCGCATTAGCAGCGCAGAGAGAAAAAGGTACCGTTAAAGTAATGCTTCGACTTCAGAACCCAAAGAGTCTCGTCAGCAGGAAAATAAAACCAATCCGAAAGTGTCACACATAAATGTAAAGTGTAGAGTTTTAGGGTCGCCATGTGGAAAGATTTGCGGTCAAAAAGCATCTTTATTTAAAAGCTATAATCATTTTTACTTCCAAAAACCTAGTTCTCCATATATTGCATCATATCCTATTTTAATATTATTGATGCAAATATACAGTAAAATGATCTTTGTTTAATATATGATATATTATTTGTTATTATGTAATATATAATTCCCATATCGCCTTCAAATTATTATGGGATATATAATTCAGTTCCAATTAGTTTTCTTATTACAATTTTAATTTCAATTCAAATTTTCATTGCAATATGAAACGAAATTACACACATCTCGTAACAAAAACTATCATAATCTCTAATGTTTAATATTAACATATTCACCAGTATGCAGAACATTAACAGCCGCTAATGACTTGTAGTGAAATTAATGCGCCGTACTCGTTGTGCTATAATAGGACATAGCTTTGCGTTTAATACATGCTAATATTTTTTTCCTTTCCGCTTTCATACCAGAAAACTGATATCGAATAATAGATTTTACAGATATTAAAACTTATTTACTTTGATATAAAAATATTGTTATTCAGTTATAACAAAAATAAATTGAAATAAAATACCGTCGGATCGTTTTAAAGTGGCGATCACTCAATGTTCAATGATTTTAAAATAAGCTTAGAACTGAATATAAAAGCAATCATGATATATTAGCCTTAGGACTGTCTTATGGTAATTATTTTTTGTTTTTTTTTTGATAAACACTATAAAAAAGAGTTCTTTCTGACAATAAAAAGTTGCTGTATCTCTGGTAGTTTTTTAGAGGTAATCGCTTTGAAATGACGCTACGCATGAAAATACTGAGTGAAACAGGAGCTCCCAAATGATGTCTTAAATACCATATAATATTGTCATTTAAGAAAAATATTCCTGTTCCGAGGCATAATCCCATTTTTATGAGTTGTGTGGTTTTAAAGTCTATTAGTAGGGTCCTAACCTGGCTGTAGACCCCCTCCTTCTTTATCCGGGCTTGGAACCGGCAACATTTCTGTCGAGCTACTCTATCTACCAAAAAAAAATTGCAGGCAAAGTTTTGCATAAGGAAATATAGGACATAAGAGGTCAAAGAGCGGAGGTAAAGGAACTAATAGAACCAAAACACATAGAAAAGCATACGTGAATTGACTACTTAAAAAAGCTCTATGCAGAGGAAGAACAAATGACGCTAGAACCGGAATCACCAGAAACTACCACAAATAAAGAATTTGATATAAATGTACAGGAAGTTCGTGAAATAATTGAAAAGCTGAAGAACAGAAAAGCAGTAGGTGAAGACGGTATACCAAACGAATTACTGAAATATTGTGGAGAAGCAATGACAGAACAATTAACAACATTAATTAATAAAATTATAAAACACAATAAAATACCGGAAGAATGAAGAACGAGCGAACTTATACTAATATTCAAAAAAGGAGATAAAAAACAGCCAGAAAACTACAGAGGTACATATATAAACTTGCTAAATACTACACTAAAACTAACGACTAAAATTTTACAAATACTAATATTCGTTATAAAGAAAATTACTGAGAAATTACGAAAGTATAATAGAGCAGCATTTTTGTGTCTGATTAACCTAAAGAAAGCGTTTGACAGAGTACGAATCAAAGATGTAATCCATCTTCTGTACAATAGAGAAGTTCCCCTAAATATTATAAAAACTATTAAAAACATCTACCAAAACAACAAAATGGAAGTCAGAATAGATGCACAAGTTACAGAACCTGAAGAAATAGGCAGCAGAATGCGACAAGGGGATTCATTGAGCTCTTCAATTTAATCATGGATGAAATTATCAAAAGCGTTAACAAAGAAAGAGAATACAGAATGGGAAACAAAGAAATAAAAATACTCTGTTACTCTAAATAACCTGTATCTCAGAAAACTAAAATAATGGTAGGCAGCAAAGAACCAACCAGATGTAAAATAGAAATT